>NW_027397173.1:894026-897295 GCF_003265705.2 Callorhinus ursinus
CTTTCTTTCTTTCTTTCTTTCTTTCTTTCTTTCTTTCTTTCTTCTTTCTTTTTGTCTGTACTTTTGGTATCATATCCAAGAAATCACCATCATATCCAATGTCATGAAGTTTTTTCTGTTTTCTTCTAAGAATTTTATTTTATTTTTATTTTTTTTATTATGTTATGTTAGTCACCATATAGTACCTCATTAGTTTTTGATGTAGTGTTCCATGACTCATTATTTATGTATAACACCCAGTGCTCATTGCAATACATGCCCTCCTTAATACCCATCACCAGGCCAACCAATCCCTCCAACCCCCTCCCCTCTGAAACCCTCAGTTTGTTTCCAGGAGTCCATAGTCTCTCATGGTTCGTCTCCCTCTCTGATTTCCCCCTCTTCGTTTTTCTCTTCCTTCTCCTAATGTCCTCCATGTTATTCCTTATGTTCCACATGTAAGTGAAACCATATAATTGTCTTTCTCTGCTTGATTTATTTCACTTAGCTTAATCTCAGCCATAAGAATTTTATTTTAGACTTACATTTAGATCTTTGATCTACTTTAAATTCCATTTTGTATATCTTGTAAAGTAAGGGTCCAACTTCATTTTTTTGCATATAGATATCCAGTTTTCTTAATAATATTTGTTGAAAAGACTGTCCTTTCCTCCACTGAATGATCTTGGCACCTTTGTTGAAAATCATTTGATGTATATGAACAGGCTTATTTCTGGGCTTTTTGTTCTATTCCATTGGTCTGCATGTCTGTCGTTATGCTAGCACAGCTGTGGATTTTATAGATACCGTTTAATAGTTTAAGAAATATTCCCTTCATTCCTAGTTTATATCATGAAGTGTGTTGGATTTGGTCAAATGCTTCTGTATCTGTTGAGATGATCATGTGATTTTTGTCCTTTATTTTATTAATATGATGTTTTACTTTGATTTTCGTACAACCAATCTTGCATTTCTAGGATAAATTACATTTGGTCATGCTACATAATCTTTTTTTTTTAAGATTTTATTTGTTTATTTGACAGAGAGAGACAGCAAGAGCAGGAACACAAGCTGGGGGAGTGGGAGAGGGAGAAGCAGGCTTCCCGCTGAGCAGGGAGCCCGATGTGGGACTCGATCCCAGGACCCTGGGATCATGACCTGAGCCGAAGGCAGATGCTTAATGACTGAGCCACCCAGGCGCCCACTACATAATCTTTTTTAATGTGTTGGTGGTTTTGACCTGCTAGTATTTTGGGTAGAAGTTTGCATCTATATTCATAAGAAATATTGGTCTGTAGTGTTCTCTTCTTGTCTTTGGTTTTATTATCAGAGTAAAACATGCTTCATAGAATGAGTTGTGGAATATTCCCTACTATTCTATTTTTGGGGGTGAGATTAGAAAGGATCTTTTATTTTTTTAAATGAATTTTGGGTTTAAACCATCCAGACCTGAGCTTTTCTTTATAGGAAATTTTGTTTGTTTTTGGGGGGTGGGGTTTTTGTTGTTGTTTTTTAACTTTTGATTACCAATTCAATCTCTGACTTGTAACAATCTATTTAGATTCTCTATTTCTTCTTAAGTCAGTTTTTGTAATTTGTATCTTTCTAGGAATTTGACCATTTTATTGAATACCTAATATGTCTGCATACAGTTGTTGATAGTATTCTTATATCCCTTTTTATTTCTGAAATTTGGTCATGATAAACATCTTTTTTTCTATTTATTTATTTCGGTGATGGAGGGGAGAGAGAGAGTGCCCACAGGGGAAGGGGCACAGTGAGAGGGAGAATCTCAAGCAGACTCCCTGCTGGGCATGGAGCCAGTGTGGGGCTTGATCTCACAACCCTGAGATCATGACCTGAGTCAAAATCAAGAGTAGGATGCTCAACTTACTGAGCCACCCAACCGTCCCATGATAAACACCTTTAATTTCTTATTTTAGTAATGTGAGTGTTCTTTTTTTTTTGGCTAGTCTAGTGAAAAGTTTATTAATTCTGTGACTTTCAAAAAATCACTTTTGGTTTTCTTGATTTTCTTTTCTGTTTTCTAATCTCTATTTCATTAAGTTCCAATTTAATGTTTATTACTTTATCCCACTTGCTTATTTTGAATTTGATTTTTTTTTCTTTCTCCAGCTTAAGATGGATAGTTATTTATTTGAGATCTTACTTATTTTTTAATATAAGCATTTAAAACCATAAATTTCCCTCTAAGCACTGCTTTAGCTGCATCATGTAAGTTTTGGTATGTTGTGTTTTCATTTTCATTCATCTCAACTTCTAATTTCCCTTGTGAGTTCTTCTTTGACCCATTAGTTGTTTATGTTGTTTGATTTCCACATATTTATTGATTCCTAATATCATTCCATCAAAGTCAGATAATATACTTTGTATGATTGCAAGTCTTTTAAATTCACTGAGGCTTGCCTTATGGCCTGCCAATAGTCTATCCTGTGCCTGAGAAGAATATGTTCTGTGTGCTGTTCAGTGAAATAACTATCTAATTGATCTCTTTGGTTTGTAATGTCTTAATCTCCAATTATTATTGTTGAATTATCTGTTTCTCCTTTCAATTATTTCAGTTTTCTTCGTGTATTTTTAATTAAACTATTCAGTTTTTCTTCACTTATTTTTAACTTCTGTTAGATACATATATATTTATAATTGTTAGGACTACTTGGTGGAGTGACCCCGTTATCATTACAAAATGTCTTCTTTGTTTCTAGTAAAAAATTTTGTCTTTAAGTCTATTTTTCCTGATGTTAGTGTAGCCGTTCCAGCTTTCCTTTGGTCACTGTTTGCCTGGTATATTATTCCTACTCCTTTACTTTCCACTTATTTGTGGTTTTGAATCTGTGTCTCTTATAGACAGCATACACACTGGATTTTTTTAAAGATTTTGTTTATTTATCTGAGAGAGATAAAACGAGCAGTGTGGAGGGACAGAGGGAGAGAGAGAGAAGCAGACTCCTTGCTGAGCAAGAAAGCCCAATGCGGGGCTCAATCCCAGGATCTGGAGATCATGACCTGAGCCAAAGGCAGATCCTTAATTAACTGAACCACTCAGGCACCCCCACATTGGATCTTTTTTGAAGATTTGAAATGGACTGAGAGATGACCGGGTATTCTCCCATTTTGTGTATCTGATTCTACAGGGATTTTTCACCTTTTGTTACTTTGAAATATTTTACAATATAAATTGTGTGTGGGGATGCACTTGGATATTGTGAATATTTTTTTAATTTTTTTATTGTTATGTTAATCACCATATATTACATCATTAGTTTTTG
>NW_027397173.1:907295-930724 GCF_003265705.2 Callorhinus ursinus
CTACTCTCCTGTTCGATCTCCTGTTGAGTTCGTAGGTGTTCAGAATGGTTTGATCCCTATTCAGCTGAATTCCTGAGACCAGACGAAATCTAGGTCTCCTACTCCTCGGCCATCTTGCTCCGGCCCCGTGAATATTTTTTTAAAGCTTTAAGTTTTTACCTCTCTTTTTAAACTTATTTCAGCATTTCATAACTGGCTATATAATTCTACTCAAAATTTGCCTTTAAACTGGTTTTAAGATTTTACTTACAGTCTCCCTCATTAATTAATGAGCCAAAAATAGTCTTTCGCATGTGAGCAATTTATGTGTCTTTGAAAGTCATAATATTACCTTCTTTAAAAATCCTTTAACAACTTGGGGTGCTATTAACTGAGATGCCCAATGGATTTACCTGAAGCCAAGTAAACTACCTTTCTGAAGAAATATACTACATGGGCAGTTTAAGCTGAGGCACCACTTTTTTTGTCTTCCAAAGGTGAGTTCCAGGCACAAATGGAACTTTAACTTTGCTGACTTACTGTTTCTCTAGTAATTTCCCCCTTCTCCTTTGATTTTATTGTGTTTTTGTTTCTGCCTTACTTATACCTGATATGTGATTCCCCTGTGGTGACAGCAGTGATTATGAATTTGGTTTTTTGGTCTGATCACATGGTGATCTATAAATGAGTAAATGGATTTATAGAGTAACATTCTCTGTTGGGTTAGAGATGACAGAGAATTTGGCTTATCATTATTGATTTTTTTTTGCATATTTGTCTGAGCACACATCAGCCCACTGGAAAACACTGTTTGATATGAAGACCTATGAATTTTTGTATCTTGTGTCTTTTGCCCACAGCTAAAATTGTACAATTAAAGCTATCTGTGTGTTTTTGTGTCTCTGGTTCTGAAAGACCTTTCCTTCTCGTTATGTAATTATATAATGTTGCCCTATCTTGAGAGAGTATTAATAAATCAGCTTATAAAGGAACTCTTCCTGGTTGGCTTATAGAGCAGTTGGATCATTTTTAACCCATTCCAGGAATCTTTGTCTTTTTATTGGAATGTTTAGTTCATTTACACTCCTAGTAATTACTGATAAGGTAGGATTTATGTCTTCCATTTTGCTGTTTTCTACATTCTTATACCTTTTTTTTCATTATTCCATGACTGCCTTCCCTATTTAAATATTTTCTAATATACCATTTTAATTCCTTTTCTGTTTATTTTATTATATTTTTGGGTGCTTTCTTAGTGGTTGTCCCTGGGGATTACAATTAACATATTAATTTAAAATAATCTAGTTTTGACTAAGGCTAATTAATTTCAATAGTACACAAAAACTTTGCTACAATGTAATTCTGTTCCCTGCTCCTTCTTTTGCCCTATTATTGTCATTTTCAAACAAATTACATCTTTATACATTACATCAACACAATTTTAGAATGATTGTTTTGTAGGGTGGTCTTTTAAATCATATATGAAAGGAAAATGCTTACTAACAAAAATACAGAATACTCTCTTTTATGTTTATCTATATATTTATCTTTTCAGTATTCTTTGCTTTTTCATGTAGATTGAAGTTATTGTCTATTGTCCTGTATTCAACCTGGAAAACTCTTTAGCATTTCTTGTATAGTGGGTCTACTAGTGACAAAATCCCTTGGGTTTTATTTGGAAATGTCTTAATTTCTCCTTCATTTTGAAGGGTATTTTTGTTGAATATAAATTTTGTGGGGTTTTTTCTTTTCACACTTGGAAGACTGTCCTTCAGGCATCTGTGGTTTCTGATTGAGAATCCATTCTAGGTGATGAATCACTTCTCTCTCACTGCTTTCAAGATTCTCTCTTTGTTTTTGGCTTTCAGCAGTTTGTGATGTGTCTTGGTGTAGATCTCTTTGGCTGATTCTACTTGAAATGGTTTAACTTCTGAAATATGCAGGTTAATGTTTTTCATAAAATTTGGTGAGTTTTTATTATTGTTCCTTCAAATATTCTTTGTGCCCTTCTACTTCCTTTCCTTCTAGGAATTCCATTATGTGTATGTTTGTATGGTTGATGGTGTCCCACAGGTCTCTTATACTCTGCTCATTTGCCTATTCTTTTTTCTTTCTGATCCTCAGACTGGATAATCTCAACTGATCTACCTTCAAATGTGCTGATTCTTGATTCCATTAGTTCAAAGAGCTATTGAGCTCTTCTAGTAATTTTTTTACTTCAGATATTGTCCTTTTCCAACTCTAGAATTTCTATGTGGTCCTTTTAAAATAATTTTTATTTCTTTATTGACATTCTGTATTTGGCAAGGCATTGTTTTCATACTTTCCTCTAAGTCTTTAGACATATTTTCATTTAGTTCTTTGAAGAATAGCCAGTTTAAAGCACTTGTCTAATAAGTCCAACATCTTGGCTTCCTGAAGGATAATTTCTACTACTACTACTTTTTTTCCCCCTGTGAACAGGTCACACTTTCCTGTTTCTTTGCATGTCTCATTCTTTTTTATTGAAAACTGTACATTTTAGGTAATATAATATAGCAACTCTGAACACTTATTCTAAGGCTATAGTTGCTTATTTGTCTACTGGTCTAGGTCTTTTCATTGATATCTATTTCCCCTCCAATATGCAACCTGTTATGTCATTCCTCAGAAGGCACAATTTCAGCACTTTCACAGCCATGTTGATCCCTCCCCTGTCCAGGGATGACAATGGTCCTAGTTGGACTTGCTTTGACTTCTCTTTCTCTGAGGAAAGGACTGCTTCCTTTTATGTTTCTAGATGATCTGTGCCTCTACTGATATTGTAGCCAGATTTAACTTCCAGTAATTGCTAGCTGATTTTTCTATTGTTTTTGACAACATTCTGTAGCGTAAATTGCTCTACAGTCTAATCCAATTAAATTTGGGGCCCCTTTAAAGGAGTAGTCTTTGAATCAGTCTTTGAGACTTGCTCTGACTCTAGTAGGGCTCTTCCTAGCTACCTATTTCCCTGGTTCTGTCGAAAGTGTAACTGGCCCACCATTTCCCTTGTTGCCATCAGTCTCCTCTTAATTGTTAACCACCAAATCTCCATTGCTTCTGACAATGTGATTAGGCTTAAATTCTCCATGCTCTGTCTCATGTAAGGTCAATCCCCTTGAGGAGAACTACAAAGCCCTTTCTTATTCTTATGGCCTGTCTCATTCCCTCACAGAACCTCTGCACCACTGCTTTGATTCTGGGGGAAGGGACAGTAGTCCCCTTCTCTTAGAATGATGCCCTTGCTTTACTAGCATGGCACTAAGCAGGGACATAGCCCCTCAGCTTTCAGAGGTTTTCTCGATTTGCCTTTTCTGGTATGGAACGTCTATCTTATGAATGTGCTGGGGTGAGGGGAATCAGGACCCAGTATTCTTGCCTGTCATACCTGGAGTACTGTTTCTGCCTTATGTATGGGTGCTCATAGGTGGAGGAAGATAGTCACAGGCTTCTTGGCCACTCTTGTCTGAAATAGAGCTCCTACAAACATGAAGCTGGAGGGAGATGAGAATGCCAGCAGTCTTTCCCTTTTGAGGTAAATCTGTAGCCCAAGACTGAGAGCTGAGGGGAAGAGTCCATCTTCTTGATGGTATGCACCTAGAATAGACCTTCAGGGAGGGAGAGGGGGCAGACCATGGCTCAGTGCCACAGACTCTCACTGTTCTTACAAAGAGTAAAATTTCTTGAATAAGTGTTTTTCCATGTGCTATATGCTCTTAGAATTTTCAGACTTTACATGACAATTTCTTTTAAATAATCTTTGCCAGTTTTGGCTGTTTTGCTTGGGAAAGCAGAGCTCATCACACACCACTTCAGAAATGCTCCTACTGTGTGCACTAAGTTTTGGGATGGTTTGTTACATAGCATTATTGTGGCAATAGCTAACTAGTACAACAAGCCTCTTTTTCCTAAAATAACACCTGACATTTATGGTTTACTCTGTGCTACCCAAGGGTTAGATATTATTTTTAATCTTCACTTTACATATGATAAGAGTGAAGCTCAACAAGCAGTAATTTCTCTGATATTGGACATAGCAACTTTTTTTCTAGATAGGTCACCTGAGGCAAGGGAAACAAAAGAAAAATAAACTATTGGGACTACATCAAAACAAAAAGCTTTGGGGCACCTGGGTGGCTCAGTTGGGCATCTGACTCTTGATTTTAGCTCAGGTCATGATCTCAGAGTTGTGAGATCGAGCCCCACATCAACTTGAGGTTCTCTCCCTCTGTCCCTCCCCCCCTTGAGCTCACTCTCCCTTTCCTCTTGAATGGATAAATAAAATCTTTTTAAAAAAATAAATAAAATATGGTGCCTGGGTGGCTCAGTCATTGGGCATCTGCCTTCGGCTCAAGTCATGATCCTGGGGTCCTAGGATCAAGGCCCACACTGGGGTCCCTACTTGGCAGAAAGCCTGCTTCTCCCTCTCCCACTCCCCCTGCTTATGTTCCTGCTCTCGCTATCTCTCTCTATCAAATAAATAAATAAAATCTTTAAAAAATAAATAAAATAAAATAAAAATAATAAAAAGCTTTTGCACAGCAAAGGAAACAACCAACAAAACTAAAACACAATATACTGAATGGGAGAAGATATTTGCAAATGACATATTCAATAAAAGGTTAGCATCCAAAATATATAAATAATTTATACATCCCAACACAAAAACAAACTCCCAAATAATCTAATTTAAAAATGGGCAGAAGACACGAACAGAGATTTCTCCAAGGAAGACATACAGATGGCCAACAGACACATGAAAAGATGCTCAACATCACTCATCATGAGGGAAATACAAATCAAAACCACAATGAGATATCACCTCACATCACACCTGTCAGAATGACTAAACTCAACAACACAAGAAACAACAGATGTTGGTGAGGATGTGGAGAGAAAGGAACTCTCGTGCACTGTTGTCAGGAATGGAAATTGGTGCAGCCACTGTGGAAAACAGTATGAAGTTTCCTCAAAATGTTAAAAATAGAGCTACCCTCATGTTTATAGCAGCATTATTTACAATAGCCAAATTATGAAAGCAGCCCAAACATCCATCGATAAATAATGGATAAAGAAGATGTAATGTGTGTGTATATACATAAAATGAAATATTATTTCGCCATAAAAATGAATGAAATCTTGTCATGTGCAACAACATGGATGGATCTAGAGAGTATAATGCTAAGTGAAATAATCCAGGCAGAGAAAGACAAATAGTGTATGATTTCTTTCATATGTGGACTTTAAGAAACAAAACAAATGAACAAAAGAAAAAAAGAGAGAAACCAACCAAAAAGCAGATTCTTAACTATAAAGAACAAAGAGATGGTTACCAGAGGGGAGGTGGATGGAGGGATGGGTGAAATAGGTAAATGGGATTAAGAGTACACTTATCCTGATGAGCACTGAGTAATATATGGAACTGTTGAATCACTATACTGTGTTATCTACACTGGAATTAAAATTTTTAAAAAATGAAAACAAATTCAAAAATAAAATTTAAAAAAAAATAGTGAAGTTCAGAGAAATCAAAAAAATTCAGGAAATTTTCCCGTCTGAGTTTCCTCTTTATAAATACAATGCTTATCCCTGACTCCATTGGGGGAGAGGGAGAAAGTGGACTAGGTTGTCTCTGAACTCCCTCTCTGCTCTAAAATCCTAAGAGTTTATGACCCAGGTTGCCAGTGCTCTCACCAATAGCCCTCAGGCCCTACCTTTCCAGTATCAACTACAGTCAACTCCCACTGTCCTATGTGATCTCTGTGCCTGAGAGTTCTTCCAGAGCCTGCATGTACAGCAGGCCACATATGCAGGGAAATTCAGGCTTAATAAAAGACTAACAGGAGCTGATATATAAATATCCCAGTTCCCTCCTGCTCCAGACTCTGCTTCTGGGGGACCCAAACTAAGACTGAGAATCTGGAAATATTGCTGTGAAGCAGAGGAAACTTGACTGAGTGAAAGCTGGAGCTGTGCCAGCTGTGGAGAAGGAGTGCATGGTGAATGTATGTTATGAGCACACAATGGGATCAGCAGTTGGGGAAGCAAGGGCGCAGATGACCAAGAGCTTTTCAAGGGTCAGCAAGGGCCTGGGGGAAAACAGGTCAAAAGAATTGGAGGGAAGCACAAAGGACCAGGTATAGGTCTGCTCAAAGCCTGGGTACCTGGGGGTGTCTAACCCTCAGTGAGCTCAGACACTAGCAGACAGGGAGTTATCTTGAAACAGGTCTATAGCTCTTGTTCACATGGCATTCCAAAATATAGCTCAACTCTTTTTGTTCATGACTCAATTATGACAACTTTTTCACTATGCTTCTATAATGCAAATCATGGATGTAGCCAAGAAACCAAGATTGGGGGCAGATCATGGCCTCTCAACGACTACAAGGAACTTACCCTCAGAATGGAGATTTGGAGCAGTGTAATCTCAAGCCAGTTCCAGCCCTCACATTCCAGAGGAGAAGGGCCAAGTCAGCACAAAGCCATACCTCAAGCCATCCTTAACAAAATTATCCACAGAGTAATACACCAAGCCCCAAGCCAGACATACTGATAAAGAGGCTTAGCCCATTACATTTCACGTTTCTGTCCATCCACATATTCCCTGCCCTCCAACAGTTCTCCACAGGCCAGGCACATCAAGTCTTCCAGCCCCAACAAGCTCCCTCCAGTGTGGCAGCTAAGAGTGTTTGCTTTGTAGCCAAAATGGCTGCATTGGGATCTGGCTTATGAGTATGTTTTTAGGCAAGTAATCTACATCTTGTACCTCAGTTTGCTCATCTGTAGAATGAAAATAATAATAGTCATCCGAGGAATTATTTTAAAGAGTGTATGTAACAAAGTGAAGAAACCTAGCAGATACTATCTCAACCAAGTGATTAAAGTTAACATCACCAATAATAAGCCATCATGGGCTCCTAGCATGATGCACCGACAAGAACACAACATCACTTCTGTGGTATTACTGCCCCAAATACACAACCTGGATTGAATCATGAAGACACATCAGACAAACCCAAATTGAGAGATACTCTACAAAGTAACTGGCACATACTCTTCAAAAATGACAAGGTTGGGCACCTGGGTGGCTCAGTTGGTTAAGCGACTGCCTTTGGCTCAGGTCATGATCCTGGAGTCCCAGGATCGAGTCCCGCATCGGGCTCCCTGCTCAGCAGGGAGTCTGCTTCTCTCTCTGACCCTCTTGGATCTCTTGCACGCTCTCTCTCTCTCTCTCTCTCAAATAAATAAATAAAAAATCTTTGAAAAAAAAAATGACAAGGTTATGAAATATAAGGAAAGGCTGAGGGACTATTCTAGATTGAAAAAGACTGGCAGAGACAACTAAATTCAGTACATGATCAAGGATTATATCCTGGCCCAGAAAGGAAGAAAGGTAAAGGAAAGAATTTTTTGTTCTGTTACGTTTTTGCTATAAAAGATGCTATTGGTACAATCAGTGAAACTTCATCTGTGTGGATCCCATGGTAGTACTGCATTAGTGTTAAGTTTCTAATTTTGGTGAGTACACTGGCTATGTAGGAGAGTGTCTTAATAAGAGCCTTAGTAAGAAGACTAATTATAGCTATTAAATTAAGCAATTAGTCTGCTCCACACAGTCTATTATATATAATTTTGTTGCTTATCTGTTTAGCAGACAGATGTTTGATCCTTGAGGGTGTTACACATTTGTAACAATCCTAAGATCTAATATATTGGCATACAAATGTGTTTACCCAGCAGACACTGAATTTTATCTGGATTTGCCAGGCACTAGGCCAAGGATAGGAATGCAAAGAGATGAGTCCCCAGTCCAGGCCCTTGGGGTGTGTCTGTTCTAGTCGGAGAGACTGAAAATCACCTTAAAGGGAAGAGCAAGGGGCGCCTGGGTGGCTCAGTCAGTTTAAGTGTCTGCCTTCTGCTCGGGTCATGATCCCGAGGTCCTGGGATCAAACCCCATGTCGACCTTCCCACTCAGCAGGGAGCATGCTTCTCCCTCTACCTCTGTTCCCCTGCTCCTGCTCTCTCTATCTCAAAGACATTAATAAAATCTTTTACAAAAGGGGAGGCAGGGGAAGTGCAAGAGGATGCAGGGTACTGATTGGTGGGACAAGAAAAATAATAGGAATTCAAAGGAGGGAAAGGAATCTGTACAGAATAAAGACAGAAATGAAAGGAAGACATACCAAAATCAAAAAAGCCTTGTTTAAAATGACATCTTATGTGTTTTCTGTGAGGTGAGTTTGGGCTTGCCTGTAAAGGTGAAAAGACAAGAGGTGGCATGTGTTCAAGGATAGTCCCTGTAGCCTCATTTATAATAGCAAAAGAATGGAAATTCATGGCTAAAGAAGTCATATCCATACATCACATTACCATGCAACCATTAAAAAGAGTTGATCTTCTCCCTTTAAGTCACGTTGTGGTAATTTGGAGGAGGTTGTGACTGGGAGGGGGCAAGGGAGGCAGGCTGGGAGCTGGGACGTGTTTTATGTCACAAAGAGTTGGTGGTGACACAGGTGTGAACATCTGCAAAAAATCAAGCCCCACACTTAAGATTGCACTTTACCATATGTAAGTTATAGCGCAATTTTTTAAAAGCTTTGAAAAATTATTCTTTATATATTGATAAGGAATTATCCAGGGTTTATTGGTAAATGAAAAATGTATATACAACAATGTATATAGAATGTAATCATGATGGGGGAGGGGTTTCAATAAAGGAAATGTATACACTTTGATCCTCATCTTTCCTCAAACTTGATTAGAAGGGAGTAGGAGAAATGAGTGAGGCACTGTCACCAGGAGAGAAGAGAAGGGATGGCTATGGGCCTGGGGAAACGACCACATGTGGGAAAGGTAGTCAAGGGAAGGGAAAATACTAAAGCAAGGGAAAATCTAAAGCATGGAGAAAGTAAGGGTGCTTCCATTGTTACCTGAGATTACGTGTGTTGCGTGGGTTTAAATCATTTGAAGCTAACAGTTCTGAGAGATGAGAACTAGGCATGTGCATGATCTTGAAGACGTGTCAGGAAGTCTGGATTGGAAGTGGCTTTAAAATTGTGTTTTTCTCAACAAACTAAAGTCCCATGTCAGATTCTATAGCTCCATTTTGTAATAGATTTAAAACTCAACCAAGCACTCATTTATTAAAATTGAATAGGCACTTACCTACACACCTACACAGACACACACGGCCAGGACGGCTCAGGAAACCTGTTGGGCAGAGGTTTGCCATGTGAAACCGCTGTTTGATTTTTGGAAAGACCCCCCCCACACACGCACAACCCACTCCTACCCCCACCCCAGTCCACCCCCATCTTCTGGTTGTATACTGCCACCTAGTGTCCCTTAAACAAACTGACACCAAACACATTCTCAGAAATGTGAGTTCAGAAATAATGGAAAACCTAAGGTGAAGAATGAGGCATTTTATTATGATCGAAAATATATTAGAAACTAGTCTATTCAGGGGCACCTGGGTGGCTCGGTTGGTTAAGTGATTGAGTCTTTATTTCAGCTCAGGTCATGATCTCTGTATCCTGAGATGGTGGGCCGTGTAGGGCTCCATGCTGGGTGTGGAGCCTGCTTGGGATTCTCCCTCTCCCTCTCTCCCTTTGCCCCTCACACACACACACACACACATGGGTGTGCTCTCTCATTCTCTCTCTCTCTTTCTCTCTCTCTCTCAAAAAAAAAGAAACTAATCTATATATATATATGCATGGATGCTTGTGTAAATATAAAATACCTCTGGGGAACATAAACAAGCTGTTACCAGGAAGGGGAACTGGGTAGCTGGGAAAACCATCACTGTATACAATTTTATACCTTTTAAATTTTGAGCCATAATTATGTATTGTTAATTGAAAAAATAAGCAAAGTTTAAAAAGAAAAAATCTATTGAATTTAGTTGGAATGTTAACTAGGGACCCATCTTTTCTTCATTCATTGATTCATATACTTAACAAATACTTAGTGAATGCTTACTATGTGCTGGGCACTGTCTGAAGGAACAAAGGTGAAGAAAACAGACACATTCCTGCGCTCCTAGAGTGCACAGACTCTACTGAGAGGATGGCCTGGAACAGCACATGTTGACAGTTAACAGAACCCAGCGCATCTGGGTCCTAGGATGAAGGACCATAAGGAGCAGACCCCCCAGGCCTGCATCACTGAGATGGCATCACTGAGATGGCAAATAATCATCTTCTATTTGCTTTAGATCTATGGTGGGGTCTCCTGCTTATTAATATCACAAGGGTGATCTAATGAGTATTTTATTCACTCAAGAGCTGAAACACACACATTCTTCTCAAATACCTATGGTCAATTTACAAATAGTAGCTGCAAAGCTAGTTTCAAAAAATGTCAAAGAATGGGTACTACAGAGATTACATCCCCAGACCACAATAAAATCAAGTGAGAATTTACTAAGTAAAAGGTCAATTTTAAAAATTCATTCAAAAACTTAACATGTTTCTAAACAACTCATGGGACAGAAAGATATTATAGTGGAATTTAGAAAAAATTTTCAAGCTGACAATTATAAAAAGACAATATAGCAAAATTTGTAGGACAGAGTGAATACAATACTTGAAAATTTAAAGCTTTAAATGCATATATTAGGAAAGAAGTTTGAATATTAATGAGATGATTAATTAGGAAAAGAAAAAACAGAACACACTCAAAGAAAGTAGGACAAAAGAAATAATAAAGAGAGAAATTTTTAAATATCAAACAGATACAATGGAGGTGTTTAACAAAGTCAAAAGTTAGTTCTTGTGGGGAAAAATCAACAAAATTTTTAAATTTCTAGGACTGTTGATCAAGAAAAACAAGAGAGGGCACAAATAAGTAATATTATGAGTAAGAGAGAGGCAATAACTACAAATGCTAAGGAGGTAAGATATGAGCAATGTTATGCCAATAAAGTTGAAAACTTAGGTGAAATAGGCAAAGTTCTCACTAGAAATACACCAAAATTGCCTGAAAAAGAAATAGAACACTTGAATGATTAGAAATGGAATCAGCAATTTAAAATAGGCTACATAGAAAATAGGCATATTCTCTCAAACATGCGTGGAAAAGAAAATTCAAACCATACACAAACTCTTTTAGAAGATTTTTTTTTTAATTTCCAACTCCCTTGGTAAGGCTAATATAACCATGACAGTATATCCAAACAAGTACAATATAAAAAACAAAATTAGAAGCTAACCTCTCTTACGAACACAGAAACAAAGAGCCTAAACATCATGTTAGCCAATCAAATCCAGCAATGTATAAAAGAAATGTGCTTTCTGAGGAACCCTCTTACACTGTTGGTGGGAATGCAAACTGGTGCAGCCACTCTGAAGAACAGTATGGAGGTCCCTCAAAAAGTTGAAAATAGAGCTATCCTATGACCCAAGGGGCACCCCAATGTTTATAGCAGCCATGTCCACAATAGCCAAACTATGGAAAGAGCCAAGATATTTTTTTATTCAGATGAATGGACAAAGATGTGATATATGTACACAATGGAATATTGTTCAGCTATCAAAAATAATGAAATCTTGCTATTTGCAATGTCATGGATGGGACAGGAGGGTACTATGCTGAGTGAAATAAGTCAGTCAGAGAAAGACAAATACCATATGATTTCACTCATATGTGGAATTTAAGAAACAAGGCAGATGAACTTAAGGGAAGGGAAGGAAAAATAAAACAAGATGAAAATTGAGAGGGAGGCAAACCATAAGAGATGCTGAACTTTAGAAAACAAACTGAGGGTTGCTGGAGGGGAGATGGGTGGGGGGGATGGGGTAATTGGGTGATGGGTATTAAGGAGGGCATTTGATGTAATGAGCACTGGGTGTTATATACAACTGATGAATCACTAAATTCTACCTCTGAAACTAATTTTTTAAATGTGCTTTCTATTGGGAATCAGGAGTGATTCAACATCAAAATTTAACTTCACACATACTCAAAATAATGGAGAAAACATAGATTATTGCCGCAATAGATTAATAAAATGTACAAAACAAAATTCAACATCCATTAATGATTTTTAAAAACTCTTAAACTGGATTAAAAACTCTTAAAGTTTTCTTAATCTGATAAAGGGCACCTTCATATTTAATGATTAAAAAGTTAAGGGCCTTCATGGAAGGGAGAACAGCAAATACACAACTGCTCAGGGAGTTAAACAGGACAATCATCCACACCAGTCCGTCTCTGATAGTTAACCCAATCACCCAGAACACTATTTACTCTTGTTATAGCCACACTTCTTGGGGTCCCAACTAGATTATCACTATGGTGCAGGTGGCTTTTGTTGACCATATAACAGGAAGTCAAAGGAGACCTTGTAATGGCCAATGTGGCTGGCAGAAATAATAAAAGCTAACCTCTAGGCACAAAGAAGATTTCCCTCACATTTTTCATGCATGTACTAGATTTTGGAAAATGGAAGGCTAGCCATCAATGCAGAGGATCTGACTTTTCTGGAGAGTTAAGAAAGACGAATTTGAATGGGAAGGCAGTAATTTGTGGTTATACTCTTCAGGGAATCAGAAGTGACTAAGATATTTTATTATCAAAATGACCTATGAGCAACAGGTGTCTTAGAAAAAAATTCCCCCAAAACAAATGCTGAAAAAGGAGTGTACACAGTTGGGGAGCCTGGGTGTCTCAGTCTGTTAAGCATCTGCCTTCAGCTCATGATCGCAGGGTCCTGGGATCGAGCCCCACATCGGGCTCCCTGCTCAGCAGGGAGTCTGTTTCTCCCTCTGCCCCTCTGCCATTCATGCTATCTCACTTTCCCTTTCCCTCTCTCAAATAAAAATAAATAAAATCTTAAAGAAAAATGGAGTACAAGTAATTTACTTGGAAGGTGACCCCAGAAAACACTAGTAGGGTGGGAAATAAGACAGGGACAAGGAATAAGCCGGTATGTGTCACTGCTCTGGGCAACTGTGGCTCAATTCCAATATACAACTTGCCAGAGTGTTGTCCTTCTTGAGGTGCAAGGAAAGGCAAGGCAAAGGATCCAGGGAATTCACACCTGTTGTTGGCTGAGGGGCAGCATTAGCTCCCTGGCACTTCCAGTTTTGGGGCATGCTTGAGCCAAAAGAAAGTTGTCATGGGGAGAATCACCAGTGACTGCGGTGGGAAGGATATGGGTAGGAAGGGCACTGGTACCTTCTGATACCAGGGCACTGTGGAGTCCATGTTATACTGTTTCATGTAACAGATCTGCAGCTGTCCTCCTGGACAGATGTGAGGAGGTGGACAAATCTGAACAAGCGTCTGCACAAAATAATGGGCTTCCTCCACTTTGTCCTTAGTCACATTGGGTAAACTGAGGCAACTTAGTAACTCATCTACCTCTTCTTAAAACTTCCTCACCTCCCAAAGGTAGGGCCAGTCATGCCTCCCTGCTGTCAGAGCACTTTGCACACATTTTCTGCCGTATCTCATATCGTTGGTATCTGTCCCATTTCCTGCACGTCCAGAACAGGTGCCAATTGGTTTCCATCATCTTTCACCTGCAGGACTGAGTGCTACTTCTTGGCTGACCAGTGGAAACTACAAAAGCACTATAATTTATCTCTGCATTCCTTCAACAAATATTTATTGCGCATTGTCTTGGTTTGGGTTTCCCCAAAGGCAGTCTGAGACAAGAGCTTAGATCTAAGTAGTTTATTTGGGAAAGGGGGCCAAGGAAGAAGGAAAAGCCAACCCAAGGGGCTGGGCATGAATGAGCTGGTTACCACTGTGAGCAACTGAGACTCAACCCAACTCTTATGAAGCATGGAAGGCTGAAGCATTCAACCCCAATTAGTTAAGGGTTAACTTCCCTGAACTTCCAGATTGTGCCTGCTCCCAAGGCTGCCAGAGAAAGTTCTAAGGTAAGCTCTAAAGAGGACAACAAAGAGCTACTTGAGGTGGCAGCATTCATGGGAACTCTCCACCACCACTGGAGAGTTGAAGTCAGAAGTGGACTGAGGGAATAAGGTAACTATGGTGTCTGCTCCATGTACCTATCACATGCCAGGCAGAGTGCTAGGTGCTGGCCATGCAACAACTATCAGGACAAACCACTTCCTCACTTCCATGGAATTTACCTTTCAATGTGGTATAAAGAATATACCAATGCACAAATCAGCAAATAAATAATGATGGGTTTGAAAAGTACTATGAAGTAAATAAAGAAAAGGGGGGGACAGAACCACTCTAGATAAAATGGTTTGATGAGATGACATTTGAGTTGAGTCTTAAAGGATGAGAAGAATCTATGTCTCAGTCCATTGGGACTGCTATAACAAAAATAACATAAACTGGGTGGTTTATAAATAGCAAACATGTATTTCCCACAGTTCTGGGGGCTTGGAAAGCTAAGATCAAGGCACTGGCAGATTCGGTTTCTAAGGGCTGTCTTCCTCAGAGTGCTGCCTTCTCACTGTAACTGCACATGACAGATGGGGCAAGGGATCTCTCTGGGGTCTCTTTTATAAGGGCACTAATCATATTCATCTCCCAAAGGCCCTAATACTATCACCTTCAGGGTTATATGAACATATGAATTTGGGGGGTACACATTCAAACCATAGCAGTTTGCTAAGCAAAGACCTGGGGGAAGAGCTTTCCAAGCAGTGAATGGCATATACAAAAGCTCATATCAGTAAAATTGACACATTCTAGAAACTCTAGGAATGAAATATGGTGAAGGTGATTTCATGAGTGAGGTGGACAAAGCAAGGCCATCACAGTTCCATGAACAGAATTTTCAAAATATTAGAATAAATGTAAATTGAACCTGTATGTGAGATAGAATTTTTCAAACAGTGGATTGACAAAGATCCAAAGGTTGTAACGATTCCACTGGGGAAAATGTGGGGAAACCCACACTCCTATACATTACTGTGGGTGTGTCAGTAAATGTCTAAGGAGCAATTTAGCCATATGTATCTAATACTTAAAAGAAAAGGGGGAGAGGGGACATATTCTTTACCATAGCAATTCTAAGATTTTTTCCTATAGATATACCCACGCATGCACACAAAAATAGTCCTCTAGGATCCTGTAGCATTATTTATGATAGCAAGCATTAAGGGACCATATGAGCAAACTGCTGTGTAAACAACCAAGTCTCAGCGGTTTGACCTAGTGAAGGAGGGCAGCGCCCAACCAGGGGCTTACGGTGATGACATGCCTCATTCCCAGTCCTGGTCTACGTATGTTGTCCCTACATCCTGTCTAGTTAGCATAGACTCACTCTCCAAAGTGCCACCATCTTGACCACAGACTTAGGAACACCGTGTGCTTCAGGAACCCACTAATGGTCCTCCCAGAGTCTCCCAATCACTGGCCCCACACCACCTCGAGATGAGGTGGGTTTCCAAACCAGCCCCAGAAAAGGCACACGCACAGGTCATTGGCCAGACGCTGTCACATGGGCAGCAGAGCCGCAGGGGAAGCTGGGAAGGGAGCTCCGGGCTGGGCAGAGCAAAATGGGACAGACTGAGTGGACATCTGGGCAGACCCTGCCACCATGATCCTTAAGTAAACTGGGAGCCTGCGTGGATGACTAACCCAAGTCAGGAGCTGACGCCCCACCTTGGCAGCACCTAGGAAGTTAGGAAAATGGGGGTCAAGAACAAGAGAGATTGATTGCACTGCCTATTGTGTTGTAGTTGCATTTTCTGTCACGTATTACCTTCAAAAAAGACGGGGGGGCTTTAGGTATGGCGGGACCCAAGGAAAATTCAAAACTTCCTCAGGCTGGTCAAGGTCAAGGTTGTGAGGTTATGGTGACTCCTCGGCCAGCACCGCAGCCTGCCTTGCCACGCAGAGGAACCCCTACAAGCTGCGACAGGAGCCGAATCCGGCCGGCGAGGGCTGCACTGGGGCGCTGGAGGCCAGACAGGTAAAGACCCGGGTCAGAGCCGACACTAGCCGAACCTGGCCTGAAGGGAACCACAAGACCCGGCCAGGCAAAAAAACACGGCGGCGCCTGCGCAGCAGAGCCCGCTACGCCCCGCCCGTACGCCGCGCCTGCGCGCTGGGCCCCTAACGCCCAGCTCCGCCCGGCCTGTGACACGACGTGCACGTGGGCGGGGCTCAGGCTCCCGGGATCTGCGGGCTCGCGGCCTGTGGGCGGAGGCCCTGGTAACGCCAGCCCGGGAGCTGGAGCAGGGAAGCTTCCTCGGTCGGCCGCGTGCTCCCGGGAAACGGAACCTCCCTCCGTGGTAGGGCAGAGGGGACCCTGCAGGGTAAGGGCGGGCCTGAGGCGCGTGTGGGGCTGGCGGTGTCCGCCGGGCCCAGGTAGCTGCACGTGGGCAGCCCGGCTTGCGGCGCGCTGGAGGAGGGGGCCCGAGTGGAGGAGGGTCGGGGCCTGGGGGGTCCAGACCCACACACTTGTCAGCTCCTCGGTCTCTAGCAGTGGCTCCTGAAGGCGGACTCTCGGTTATTCGCACGCGGGTCTTCCCTTTTGCTGCCTTCTTGTTCTGGCTCCATTAGTCTTCCAGAACTCTGGACTCCGCTGACCTGTGAGGGGAACAGTCCGTGTTCTAGAAACTGGTTGGACCAGACAGCAAGGGTCTCTACCCCCCAGGAATCCTGGAGCTTCCTGCATTCATTCATTCATTCAGCATTTGCTGACCCGCTTCCCAGGGCTGTGCCAGGTGCAGGAGATCCAGTAGGGGAAGGACTGGCAAGGCCCCTTCCCTCCTGGACCTCACAGCCCAGTTGGGAAGCGCAAGTAACAGGCAAGATCGTGCCATTCTGACAGTACTGCAGATGTGAGGACAATAAATTCTGACATTGCTGTGGTGCCCAGAAGAGCTCAAGGTGGTTCTGCCTCAGCTGAGGCATGAGCCAGCAGTGCTCCAGGCTACCAGAGAGAGAGACCCTGAGGTGAACAGAGCTGGACACCAGGCTCGACTCCCTTCAGTGGAAAGCCTTGAAGAGGCAGGAGAGTAAAAGAGAAGGGACAGGTGGACAGGGGGCCGTGGAAGGAAGGGTGGTGGTTATCTTAAGTTCAGCTAGGAGCCATAGAATGGTTTTAAGGGTTGGAGGAAAGCCTGAATTGTTTTTGTAGATTATGATGAGCAAAGTCCTCCATATCCCAGGCTTCCATCCAAAAGAATCATTCACCCAGAAGTGCCTGGGTAGCTCCAGTTGTCCCTCCACACACGTGTATTCCAGGATCATGCATACCGGGCCATACATCACATCGTACATCCTTCAGGATCCTGTGGAGGTTCTAGCCCATAGCCTCCCCCACCCCTCCAGTGAGGGAATTTGAAATTCTAGGAGGGAGGTTCCTTGGGGATAGGTGGATAGCAACTGTGATTACAAGGGCTTTCTGACCCACTGTGCAGAAGCCATGATGGATGGGGGATTAGGTTTTGTCTGGGGGAGGTTCTGTTGTGGGAGGGGGCATAGTAGTATAAACCCAGAAATTGTTTTCTGTATCTCCCATTCCTTCCCTCGTAAGCATCAGTTGGCTAACGTGTGTCTCTCTCCCTTGTGGAACCTAATATGAAAACCAGAGAGGTGGACAACCATGTAAAGAGATCTTGGAAGAGCTTCCCCGCCCACTGTGTCTTGTGAAAAGGAAACAACTGGTGGTGTTAACAGGGCTGACTCATGTATGTATACTTTTTTTCAGAGAAGGAGAGAAAAGTCAATTTAAACCTCCAGGAGAATAAGTGGTGGTTTGTTAATGTTTAATTTTGGATAGGTTTTTAGCATATGTGGAGTCATTTGCACACATGGCTCTTTTGTGTACTTTAACTAAAAACCTTGAAGAAACTGGCTAACAGATTGTGTGACCACTGATTCAAATCAGATAAAGCTTGTATTTCCAAGAGCTCACCTGCCTTCCCCAGCTCCTAGAAAGCTAGCTGAGGGATGGGGCAGGCACCTGCCTTCGGCATCACTACTCCATACCCAAATTCTCCCTGACCCCGACCTCCACTTGACACAGGGTAGCCCCCAGCAGGAGCCAGATGGGAGCAAGTTTTCCTGAGCCAAACCTCTCTTGGCCTTTGTGCACCTACATCCTGCCCCACTTTACTCCCAGCCTACTCCTTATTCCGCACCTGGCTTACCTTCCTTATAGCCTTATTCTAGATTCTCTCTCCTTTAAAGGAGAAAATTAAAGCTGAGTTGTTTTCTTGAGTGGACCTCTAGGAAGGACCTGATTGACACATTTATACTATGGTGTTAGTGGTGCTCATGGAAATGTGATTTGCTCCTCTGGAAATTGTCTTATAGTACTTAGTATTACTGAACACCTTAACCCAATGGAGTGAAACTGGCTTTTAGGTTTGAGCCTCCAGGACATGGAGGTGCCTGTGGGCCAGGCTGTTCCTGGCTCTGTGCTCCCTTAAATGTTATTTTCGGTTTGGACTCTGTTTATGTCATGCTGAGCCTTTTGGTGTGTAACTGTAACAATTATATGCATAATTTTATGTGAGTATTTTTTGGTTGTCTAGAGTCTTAACATTAATAGGGAAAGTGAAATGATGGAGCACATTTAGTTTGGAGACAGAAGCCAGAAAGTCTTGCCTGTACCTCGCCACATGCCACCTATATGATTCCAGACAAGTCTGTTTCCAAATATTCCCTGGGCCTTGCTGCTGTTATATGTAAATAAGTTGTCGTCTGTTGTGTGGTGTAAGTGCTGGCCTTGTGGGTCTCTGTTGACAGGATATAGCATATGTAAAGGGTATTTTTTTAGTGGGTAGACAAATTTAATAAAGAGCAACCTTTGCCTCAAATTTTGCTATACTACCTGTTAATCTGATCATGTAGGTCATGGTTCTTAGACCAACATAGAACATGATAAAAGTTGATTGTGTAAAAGGGTCTTATACCTGTGCTGCTCTGGCCCACTGGTCAAGAGGGACAGGAGAGCAAGCAAAAAAAAAAAAAAAAAGAAAAAAAGAAGGATCTTAGGGGCGCCTGGGTGGCTCAGTCGTTAAGTATCTGCCTTTGGCTCAGGTCATGATCCCAGGGTCCTGGGATCAAGCCCCGCATCGGGCTCCCTGCTCCACGGGAAGCCTGCTTCTCCCTCTCCCACTCCCCCTGCTTGTGTTCCCTTTCTCGCTGTGTCTCTCTCTGTCAAATAAAATCTTTAAAAAAAAAAAAGGGATCTTACAAAACACTGTCAGAGTTATGTTAGTATTTGTTAGTATTACTTTTTTGTCCTTATTCATCCTTAGAAATAGCTGCTTTAGAACATTGTCTATAAATACTTTTTGTTTAATGATCTGTTAGCAATGGAAAACTCTGGGTTACAGTAACCTAACAAAGGGAGGCCTGTGAGAAGGCTAGTTGTAGGGTGAGTGCTGGATACCTGGGGACGGGTCACATCTCAGCCTCTGCTCGTCCCTGGGTCTTCTGTCTGTCATTGATGTCTTCACTCCTGATCTTAGCTAACATCCTTCTACTGTGGATCATTTCCCAGGTCCTAACCCCAAACCTGCTATCTCACAAGGGTCAGTTCCATTTCTGACTGATACTCTGCTGTCATTTCAAACTTGACATGTTGAAAACCTGGTCACTGTAATCTCCTGCCCAAATGGCCTACTTCTGTTGATGGTCATCATCTGGGTCCTAAAGCATTGCTGATGGCTCCATCAGTTAGCTTCCTTCACCAGCAAGTAGTATTGACTTGAGTGGCTGCTGGGCTCTGGCCTTCTGTCAGGTTGGAAGACCCAGGATGAGTGGGCTGGTCTCTGTTTCTAGAGAGGCACCCTAACCAGAGAGAAGAAAGGCACAAATGAATAGTTCCACATACTGCTTACTTAGGGAGTGGAAGTGTGTAGAGCACCAAAGAGCCCAAGAGAGAAGCCTCTAGCTGCCAAGGTTCAGAGTGGCAGTAAACATCTTGGGTAGATTTTGTAGGGGTATGGAGAAAGGACCAACAGAAAAAGATCTTTAAAAAAAAAAGTGTTTAAGGCAGAAAGAATCTCAATAAGGCATGACCTGCTACTGCTGTTGAGAGAGTGAGGCAGGACTGAAACTTTAAAACATTTTTTTTTAATTTTTTATTGTTATGTTAATCACCATATATTACATCATTAGTTTTTGGTGCAGTGTTCCATGATTCATTGTTTGTTCATAACACCCAGTGCTCCATGCAGAACGTGCCCTCCTCAATACCCATCACCAGGCTAACCCATCCCCCTATCCCCCTCCCCTCTAGAACCCTCAGTTTGTTTTTCAGAGTCCATCATCTCTCATGGTTCATCTCCCCCTCTGACATACTCCCCTTTTCTTCCTCTCCTGTTATCTTCTTCTTTTTCTTTTTTCTTAAAATATGTTGCGTTATTTGTTTCAGAAGTACAGATCTGTGATTCAACAGTCTTGCACAATTCACAGCGCTCACCGTAGCACATACCCTCCCCAATGTCTATCACCCAGCCACCCCATCCCTCCCACCCCCAACCACTCCAGTAACACTCAGTTTGTTTCCTGAGATTAAGAAATCCTCATATCAGTGAGGTCATGTGATACATGTCTTTCTCTGATTGACTTATTTCACTCAGCATAACACCCTCCAGTTCCATCCACATCGTTGCAAATGGCAAGATCTCATTCCTTTTGATGGCTGCATAATATTCCATTGTGTATATATACCACGTCTTCTTTATCCATTCATCTGTCGATGGGCATCTTGGCTCCTTCCACAGTTTGGCTATTGTGGACATTGCTGCTATAAACATTGGGGTACACATACCCCTTCGGGTCCCTACATTTGTATCTTTGTGGTAAATACCCAGTAGTGCAGTGGCTGGATCGAACTAATTTCAACTGTTTGAGGAACCTCCATACTGATTTCCAGAGTGGTTGCACCAGCTTGCATTCCCACCAACAGTGTAGGAGGGTTCCCCTTTCTCCACATCCCCGCCAACATCTGTCGTTCCCTGACTTGTTAATTTTAGCCATTCTGACGGGTGTGAGGTGGTATCTCATTGAGGTTTTGATTTGGATTTCCCTGATGCCGAGCGATGTTGAGCACTTTTTCATGTGTCTGTTGGCCATTTGGATGTCTTCTTTGGTGAAATGTCTGTTCATGTCTTCTGCCCATTTCTTGATTGGATTATTTGTTCTTTGGGTGTTGAGTTTGATAAGTTCTTTAGAGATTTTGGATACTAGCCCTTTATCTGATTTGTCATTTGCAAATATTTTCTCCCATTCTGTCGGTTGTCTTTTGGTTTTGTGGACTGTTTCTTTTGCTGTGCAAAAGCTTTTTATCTTGATGAAATCCCAATAGTTCATTTTTGCCCTGGCTTCCCGTGCCTTTGGCGATGTTTCTAGGAAGAAGTTGCTGCGGCTAAGGTCGAAGAGGTTGCTACCTGTGTTCTCCTTTAGGATTTGGATGGACTCCTGTCTCACATTTAGGTCTTTCAACCATTTGGAGTCTATTTTTGTGTGTGGTGTAAGGAAATGGTCCAGTTTCATTCTTCTGCATGTGGCTGTCCAATTTTCCCAACACCATTTGTTGAAGAGACTGTCGTTTTGCCATTGGACATTCTTTCCTGCTTTGTCAAAAATAAGTTGACCATAGAGTTGAGGGTCCATTTCTGGGCTCTCGATTCTGTTCCATTGATCTATGTGTCTGTTTTTGTGCCAGTACCATACTGTATTTATGATGACAGCTTTGTAATAGAGCTGGAAGTCCGGAATTGTGATGCCGCCAGCTTTGCTTTTCTTTTTCAGTATTCCTCTGGCTATTCTGGGTCTCTTCTGGTTCCATACAAATTTTAGGATTATTTGTTCCATTTCTTTGAAAAAAGTGGATGGTATTTTGATGAGGATTGCAGTGAATGTGTAGATTGCGCTAGGTAGCATGGACATCTACACAATGTTGATTCTCCCAATCCATGAGCATGGAACGTTTTTCCATTTCTTTGTGTCTTCTTCAATTTCTTTCATGAGTATTTTATAGTTTTCTGAGTACAGATCCTTTGCCTCTTTGGTTAGATTTATTCCTAGGTATCTAATGGTTTTGGGTGCAATTGTAAATGGGATAGACTCCTTGATTTGTCTCTCTTCTGTCTTGTTGTTGGTGTATAGGAATGCCACTGATTTCTGTGCATTGATTTTATATCCTGCTACTTGACTGAATTCCTGTATGAGTTCTAGCAGTTTTGGGGTGGAGTCTTTTGGGTTTTCCACATACAGTATCATATCATCTGCAAAGAGTGAGAGTTTGACTTCCTCTTTGCCGATTTGGATGCCTTTGATTTCTTTTTGTTGTCTGATTGCTGTGGCTAGGACTTCTAATACTATGTTGAATAGCAGTGGTGAGAGTGGACATCCCTGCCGTGTTCCTGACCTTAGGGGAAAAGCTCTCAGCCTTTTCCCACTGAGAATGATATTTCCTGTAGGTTTTTCATAGATGGCTTTTATAATATTGAGGTATGTACCCTCTATCCCTGTACTCTGAAGAGTTTTGATCAAGAAAGGATGTTGTACTTTGTCAAATGCTTTTTCTGCATCTATTGAGAGGATCATATGATTCTTGCTCTTTCTTTTGTTAATGTATTGTATCACGTTGATTGATTTGCGGATGTTGAACCAGCCTTGCAGCCCAGGAATAAATCCCACTTGGTCATGGTGAATAATCCTTTTAATGTACTGTTGGATCCTATTGGCTAGTATTTTGGTGAGAATTTTTGCATCCATGTTCATCAAGGATATTGGTCTGTAATTCTCTTTTTTGATGGGGTCTTTGTCTGGTTTTGGGATCAAGGTAATGTTGGCCTCATAAAATGAGTTTGGAAGTTTCCCTTCCATTTCTATTTTTTGGAACAGTTTCAGGAGAATAGGTATTAATTCTTATTGAAATGTCTGATAGAATTCCCCTGGGAAGCCATCTGGCCCTGGGCTTTTGTTTCTTGGGAGATTTTTGATGACTGTTTCAATTTCATTAGTGGTTATAGGTCTGTTCAGGTTTTCTATTTCTACCTGGTTCAATTTTGGTAGTTGATACATCTCTAGGAATGCACCCATTTCTTCCAGGTTATCTAATTTGCTGGCATAGAGTTGCTCATAATATGTTCTTATAATTGTTTGTATTTCTTTGGTGTTGGTTGTGATCTCTCCTCTTTCATTCATGATTTTGTTGATTTAGGTCATTTCTCTTTTCTTTTTGATCAGTCTGGCCAGGGGTTTATCAATCTTGTTAATTCTTTCAAAGAACCAGCTCCTAGTTTCGTTGATCTGTTCTACTGTTCTTTTGGTTTCTAGTTCATTGATTTCTGCTCTGATCTTTATGATTTCTCTTCTCCTGCTGGGTTTAGGCTTTATTTGCTGTTCTTTCTCCAGCTCCTTTAGGTGTAGGGTTAGGTTGTGTATTTGAGACCTTTCTTGTTTCTTGAGAAAGGCTTGTATTGCTATATACTTTCCTCTCAGGACTGCCTTTGCTGTAT
>NW_027397173.1:930734-932155 GCF_003265705.2 Callorhinus ursinus
TATGTCTGTGAAGTCCATTTGGTCCAGTGTGTCATTTAAAGTCTTTATTTCCTTGTTGATCTTTTGCTTAGATGATCTGTCCATTTCAGTCAGGGGGGTGTTAAAGTCCCCCACTATTATTGTATTGTTGTCAATGTGTTTCTTTGCTTTTGTTATTAATTGCCTTATATAATTGGCTGCTCCCATGTTCGGGGCATAGATATTTACAATTGTTAGATCTTCTTGTTGGATAGACCCTTTAAGTAGGATAGAGTGTCCTTCCTCATCTCTTATTACAGTCTTTGTTTTAAAATCTAGTTTGTCTGATATAAGGATTGCCACCCCAGCTTTCTTTTGGTGTCCATTAGCATGGTAAATGGTTTTCCACCCCCTCACTTTCAATCTGGGGGTGTCTTTGGGTCTAAAATGAGTCTCTTGCAGACAGCATATGGATGGGTCTTGTTTTTTAATCCAATCTGATAGCCTGTGTCTTTTGATTGGGGCATTGAGCCCATTTACATTCAGGGTAACTATTGAAAGGTATGAATTTAGTGCCATTGTATTACCTGTAAGGTGACTGTTAACTGTCTGTTTTCTGTGTTCGTTTCTGCTCTTTGCTGCTTTTAGGTTCTCTCTTTGCTTAGAGGACCCCTCTCAATATTTCTTGGAGGGCTGGTTTCGTGTTTGCAAATTCCTTTAGTTTTTGTTTGTCCTGGAAGCTTTTTATCTCTCCTTCTATTTTCAATGATAGCCTAGCTGGATATAATATTCTTGGCTGCATATTTTTCTCGTTTAGTGCTCTGAAGATATCTTGCCAGTCCTTTCTGGCCTGCCAGGTCTCTGTGGATAGGTCTGTTGCCAATGTAATGTTTCTACCATTGTAGGTTACATATCTCTTCTCCCGAGCTGCTTTCAGGATTTTCTCTTTGTCTCTGAGACTCGTAAGTTTTACTATTAGATGTCGGGGTGTTGACCTATTATTATTGATTTTGAGAGGGGTTCTCTGTGCCTCCTGGATTTTAATGCCTGTTTCCTTTCTCACATTAGGGAAGTTCTCTGCTATAATTTGCTCCAATATACCTTCTGCCCCCCCCCCTCTCTCTCTTCTTCTTCTGGGACCCCAATTATTCTAATGTTGTTTCGTCTTATCGTATCAGTTATCTCTCGAATTCTGCCCTCGTGATCCTGTAGTTGTCTCTCTCTCTTTTTCTCAGCCTCTTTATTTTCCATCATTTGGTCTTCTATATCGCTGATTCTCTCTTCTGCCTCATTTATCCTAGCATTTAGTGCCCCCATTTTTGATTGCACCTCATCAATAGCCTTTTTGATTTCGATTTGGTTAGATTTTAGTTCTTTTATTTCTCCAGAAAGGGTTTCTCTAATAACTTCCACGCTTTTTTCAAGCCCAGCTAGTATCTTTAAAGTCATGATTCTGAACTCTA
>NW_027397173.1:932165-1013304 GCF_003265705.2 Callorhinus ursinus
CCCAGCAAATATACTGTATACAAATCAGAAAAGACCTGAAACCAGGGAAAAAGAAAGGGAAAGAACTAAAAAAGAAAGAGAAAAAAAAAAAAGAAAAAGAAAGATAAAAACAAAAACAAAACAATACAAAAAAAGCAGAATATGATCAAATATGATCAGGCTAGTGCATAGATCAGTGCCACACATTAGATTTTGGGCGTATTTTGGTCTGTTACAAAAAAGTGCCTCCTAAAATTTTAAAGGAAGAAAGACATATATGTACAAAATAAGGGTTGATACAATGAAGGGATGGAAGATGACTGTAAAGATGAAAATTATAAAAGATTTTATAAAAGGACTTGGTAAGATAAGTTGTTTGAAAAAAGAAAGAAGATTTAAGAAAAAAAAAGGAAAAAGGGAGAGAATGAGATCAGGCAGGAGACTAGAACAAAGCCATACACTAGTGATTTAGGGTATATTTTGATCTGTTAGAAGAAACTGTACCCCAAAATTTTAAGGAGAGAACAACTTATATATATATGCCAAAAATAAGGGTAACTACTATGAAGGGATAAAATATGACTCTAAAAATGAAAAATAAAAAGTTTTTTTTTTTTTTAAAAGGGATTGATAAGATGTTGGTTGAAAAAGGGAAAAATAAAAATAAAAAAAACAGTCAACAAAAATTAACTTTGATGAAATAATGGATCATGGTAAAAAAAAAAAAAAAGCCATGAATCTATGTGCAGTATTCCCCTAGCGCTGGAGTTCTCCCATTCTCCTTGATCGATCAACTTGGTCTTGGCTTGCTGGCTGTTTGTGCTGATCTTCTGGGGGAGGGGCCTGTTGCTGTGGTTTCCAAATGTCTTTGCCGGAGGCGGAATTGCCCCGCTCTTGTCGGTCTGGGCTAAGGAAGCTGCTCCGGTTTGCTCTCAGGAGCTTTTGTTCCCTGCAAGCTCTCGGCACAGCTTTGGAGGACCAGGGCAGAAATGGTGGCCTCCCAATCTCCACCCGGAGGAGCTGAGAACTCGGGGCCCCGCTCCTCAGTGTGTCCCCAGAGAAAAGCAGTCACTTCCATGTCTCCCGGTCTCCGGCCGCACTCCGTGCTCACCCGGTCTGTGATTGAGCGTTGCTATCTCTGGCACCCGACCCCGCACGGAGTCTCCAAACCCAGCAGATCCCTGCAGTGCGTTCCCGCACTGCTCCTCCCCGGGAAGGAAGGGGAGTCTCCCCAGATCTGCTGCTTGTTGGGTCCCTGCTGGGGGAGCCGTGCCCCGACTGGGCCGCAGATCACAGTTTATGGCAACCCCGAGCTGAGAGCCCGCGACTCTGCTCCGTCTCTGCAGCCGGCTTCCCCGCTTCGATACCTGGGAGCTCTGCCGCACTCAGGCACCCCCAGTCTCTCTGTGACCCCAAGGGTCCTGAGACCACACTGTCCCGGGAGGATTCCACCCCCCTGCTTAGCCACTGCAGCGACGTCCCTCCGCCGAGCCAACTTCTAAAAGGTCCGATTTTGTGCTCCGCGGCTCTAGCACTTGCCAGAAGCAGCCGGCGGAGGCCCCTCCCCCACTGTCTATCCTCCCGAATATCGCCTTGGATTCACTTCTCCGCACGTCCTACCTTCCAGTAAGTGGTCGCTTCTCTGTTCAGAGAGTTGTTGCTACTCTCCTGTTCGATCTCCTGTTGAGTTCGTAGGTGTTCTGAATGTTTTGATCCCTTTTCAGCTGAATTCCTGAGACCAGAGGAAATCTAGGTCTCCTACTCCTCCGCCATCTTGCTCCGCCCCCCTCGAAAGTTTAAAACATTTGATGCAATGAGCAGGCCCAGCCCTCTTCCTTCTCCCACCACCACTGCCTTTAGTCCTGTGCCCACAGAATCATTTATTTTACCTGCCTGGCCTCAGAGCCATTAAAGGATTTTTTTTTTCTTGCGATAAAATACATATAAAATTTACCATTTCATCGATTTTAAGTATACAGTTAGTGGCATTCATTACATTCACATTGTTGTGCCCCTCACAGCCATCCACCTCCAGAACTTTTTCATCTTTCCAAACTGAATCTCTGCACTCATTAAACAATAGCTCCTCATTTCCTGCCTTAGCCCAACCCCTGGAACCACTGTTCTACTCTCTGTCTCTGAATTTGACTACTCTAGGTAATTCATAATAAGTGGAATATTAGTTCAGTTGTGACTGACTTATTTCATTTAGCATAGTGTCTTCAAGGTTCATCCATGTTGTAGCATGTGTCAGAGTTTCCTTCCTTTCTAAGGCTGAATAATATTCTATTGTGTATGTACACCACATTTTCTTTATCCATTTATCTATCAATGGATTTTTGGGCTGCTTCCATGTCTTGGCTGTTGTGAATAATGTGGCAGTGAGCTTTCAATTCTTTTTCTAATATAATGCATTTCTGCATTTCTGATGCAGAAATAAGATTGTTGGATCAATACGGTGATTCTGTTTTTAGTTTTTGAGGAACCTCCATACTACTATCAGTAGTGGCTCAACCATTTTATAATCCCACAGAGGGGGACGTCTAGGTGGCTTAGTCAGTTAAGCGTCTGCCTTCGGCTCAGGTCATGATCTCAGGGTCCTAGGATCGAGCCCCGCATTGGGCTCCCTGCTCAGCAGGAAGCCTACTTCTCCCTCTCCCTCTGCCTGCGGCTCCCCCTCTCTCCCTGCTTGTGCACACGCACGCTCTCTCTTTCTTTCTGTCAAATACATAAAATCTTTAAAATATATCCCACAGAGGTTCTAATTTCTCCACATCCTTTCCAACACTTGTTATTTTTTGTTTTCTGTGGCTATCCTAATGGTTGTGAGATGATGTCATTGTGGTTTTGCACATCTTATGCTTAGTGCTGTTGAGCATCTTTTCATATGCTTGTTGATCGTTTATATATCTTTAAAGAGGTGTGTATCCAGATGCTCAGCATGCATTCATACTATGAATTAAGTTGCTTGGTTTTTTTTCATTGTCAAGTTTATTTCTCTATATTTCAGTTATTAATCCCTGATCAGATATGATTTGCGAATATGTCCTCGCATCCTGTGGGTTGCCTTTGTTCTCTGTGGTTAGTGTCCGTTGATGCATAAAGTTTTTTTAATTTGTCACATTTGTCTTTTTGCTTTTGCTGTCCTGTTTTTGCTTCTGGGACTTATCCAAGAAATCATTGCCAAATTCAATGCTACAGAGCTTTTCTACTATATTTTCTTCTAGGAGTTTGTTTTATAGTTAGGTCTTTAATCCATTTTGGGTTAATTTCTGCATATGGTGTAAGGTAAGGATTCAACTTCAGTCTTTTTTAGGTGGATATCCAGTTTTCCCAGTACCATTTGTTAAAGAGACCGTCCTTTCCCCATGAATGGTCTTGGTACCCTTATCAAAGATCATTTTACCATGTACGTGAGGATTTATTTCTGGGCTTTCTATTCTGTTCCATTGGTCTTTGTGTCTGTCTTGATACCACTACCACAAATTGTTTATTACTGTGACTTTATAGTATATTTTGAAATCAGGAAGTATGAGGCTTCCACCTTTGTTCTTTTTCAGGATTGTTTTGTGATTTTGGGTCCCTTGAGATTCCTTATGAATTTTAGGATTTTTTTTTTCTGTCTCTGCAAAAAAAAAAAAAAAAGTCATTTGGATTTTTTATAGGGATTGCATTGAATCTGTGGACCACTGTAGCTAGTATTGATACCTTTATCAATATTAAGTCTCCTCATCCATGAACACAGGATATCTTTCTATTTATTTGACTCTTAATTTTCTTTCAGCTATGTTTTGTAGTGTTCAGGGTACAAGTCTTTCACCTCCTTGGTTAATTTTATTCTTAAGTATTTTATTCTTTTTGATGCTATTGTAAATAGAATTGTTTTCTTAAATTCTTTTTCAAATTGTTCGTTATAATGGATAGAAACAACTGATTTTTGTGTGTTAATATTGTGTCCTGTAACCTTGTTGAATTTATTAGTTCTAACAGTTATTTTCCTTTCCTGTGGAATCTTTAGGGCTTTCTACATGTAAGATCATGTAGTTTATGAACAAGTAATTTTACTTCTTCTTTCCTAATTTGGATGTCTTTTATTTCTTTTTCTTTCCTAATTGGTCTGGCTAGAACTTCTATGTTCTAGTAGTCAACCACTACTATGTTGAATGGAAGTGTTGAAAACAGACCTCCTTTCTTGTTCCTGATTTTAAAGTAAAAGTTTTCAGTTTTTCACCACTGAGTATGATGTTAGTTGTTGGGTTTGCATATATAGCCTTAATTATGTTGAGGTGGTTTCCTTCTATTTCTGTTTGTTGGTTGTTTTCATTATGAAAAGATATCAGATTTGATTAAATGTTTTTTCTGCATTGATTGAGATGATCATATCAATTTTTCCCTTTGTTCTGTTTTTTTTTTTTTAAGATTTTATTTTTACTTATTTATTTCAGAGAGGGAGTGTGTGGGAGCAGGGGGAGGAGCAGAGGGAGAGGGACAGGCAGACTCTGTGCTGAGCAGAGTCCAGTGTGGGGGCCAGATCTCACGACCCCAAGATCATGACCTGAGCCAAAATCAAGAGTCAGATGCTTAATTGACTGAGCCACCCAGGCACCCCCCCCTTTATTCTGTTATTGTGATATATTTGCCTTGATGAATTTTCAAATCTTGAACCATCCTTGTATTCCAGGAATAAATCCCACTTGGTCCCTTTGCTATGTGGTTGAATTCAGTTTGCTGTTATTTGTCAAGGATTTTTGCATCACTATTCATAAGGAATGATGGTATTTTTTTGCAGTGTCTTTGTCTGGTTTTGGTGTTAGGGTAATGCTGGCCTCATAGAATGAGTTGAAAAGTGGTCCCTTCTCTTCATTTTTTGGGAAGATTTTGGAATTCTTCTTGAAATGTTTGGTAAAATCAGAGGTGACTAACAAATCAGTATTCATTTGGTCCAGGGCTTTTCTTTGTTGGGAGATTTTTGATTACTGATTTGATCTCCTTACTAGTTATAGGTCTTTAGATTATTTCTTCATAATTCATCTTTGTAGGTTCTGTGTTTCTAGGAATTTGTTGATTTCATCTAGGTCATCCAATTTATTAGTGTACAACTGTTCATAATACTCTCATAAGCATTTTCATTCTATAAAATCAGTAGTAATGTTCCCTCTTTCATTTCTGATTTTAGTTATAATTTGAGTCTTCTCTCTTTATTCCTTATTCAAGATAGCTAAAGGTTTCAGTTATGGTGATCTTTTCAAAGAACCAACTCTTGGTTTCATGGACTTTTCTCTCTTGTTTTTCTATCCTCTATTTATCCTGCTTTAATTTTTACTGTTTCTTTTCTTCTAACTTTGTGTTTAATTCTTTTTGGGGGAACGTGGGTGGCTGTCAGTTAAGTGTCCGACTCTTGATCTCTACTCAGGTCTTCATCTCAGGGTCATGAGTTCAAGCCCCATATTGGGCTGCATGCTGGGTGTGGAGGCTACTTAAAAATAAATAAATAAAAATTAAAAATGTTTAAAAATAGGGAGGGAGGTGGAAGGGAGGATGGGGTAACTTAGTCATGGGCGTTAAGGAGAGCACCTGATGTGATGAGCATGGGGTGTTATATGCAGCTGATGAATTACTGAACACTACATTTGAAACTAATGACATGTTGGCTAATTGAATTTAAATTAAAAAAAAGAAAATGTTTAAAAATAAATAAATAAATAATTTGTTCTTTTTCTGGTTCCTTAAGATGTACGGTTAGGTTGTTGGTTTGAAATCTCTTTTGATGTAAGCATTTACATGTATAATTTTCCCTATTGGTACTGCTTTCACTGCATTCCGTAAGTTTTGATATGTTGTATTTTCATTTTCATTTGTCACAAGGTATTTTCTGATTTCCCTTTTGATTTCTTTTATGACCCATTGGTTGTTTAAGAGTGTGGTGTTTAGGGGCACTTGGGTGGCTCAGTTGGTTAAGCATCTGCCTTCGGCACAGGTCATGATCTCAGGGTCCTGGGATCAAGCCCTGCATCGGGCTTCCTGCTCAGTGGGGAGCCTACTTCTCCTTCTGCCCCACCCCCGCTCATGCTCTCTCTTTTGTTCTATCTCAAATAAATAAAATCTTAAAAAAAAAAAAAGTGTGGTGTTTAGTTTCCATGTGTTTTAGAATTTTCCAGCTTTCCTTCTCCTATTAACTTCTAGTTTCATTCCGTTTTGATCAGAAAATATAGTTTGTGATCTTTTAAAATATATTGACACATGTTCTGTAGCCTGTCATGTTGTCTATCCTGGAGGATGTTCCATGTGCACTTGAGAAGAACATATATGCTGCTGCTGGTGGGTGGTCTGTATGTGCCTGTTAAGTCCAGTTGGTCTTTACTGTTGTTCAAGTCCCCTATTTCCTTATTGATCTCTGTCTGATTTTTCTATCCTTTATTGAAAGCAGGATACTGAATTCTCCTCCTGTTATTGTATGACTGTCTACTTCTCCTTTCAGTTCTGTTTGCTTCATATATTTAGGAGTTCTGGTGTATATGTTCACAATTATTTTACTGGTGACTTGATCCTTTTATTATTATACAGTGATACATGTTTTTATTTCTTGTGACAGTTTTTGACTTAAAGTCTGTTTTGTCTGATATTAGTATAGATATTCTCCTCTCTTTTGGTTACTCTTTTCATGGAATCTTTTTTCATCCTTTTACTTTAAGTCTATATGGGCCCTTAGATTTAAAGTAAGTCTCTTGTAGAAGCATATGGTTGGATCTTGTTTTTTTATCCATTCAGCTACTTTATGCATTGTGGTTGGGGAGTTTAATCCTTTTACTGACAGGGAAGAACTACTTTTGCCATTTTATTTTGTGTATGTCTTAGCTATTTTTGTCACTCATTTCCTCCATTATTGCCTTCCTTTGTGTTTAATTAATTTTTTCCTAGGGATAGTATTGATTCCCTTCTCATTTCCTTTTGTATATATTTCTAGGTATTTTCTTTGTGGTTACCACAGAGGTTACCTATAACATCCTAAAATTATAACAGTCTATCCCAGCCTAGCTCGAATTGCATATGATACTCCTTTATATCTGTATGTCTCCCTACTTTATGTTTTTGATATCACAGCCTTTGTTTTTTAAATATTGAAGAAAATAAAAAGTGGAGTTATAAACCAAATATACAGTAATATTGGTTGTTGTATTTGTCCATGTATATAATTTTACTGGAGATCTTTATATTTTCTCATGGCTTTCAGTTACTGTCTAGTATCTTTTCATTTCAGCCTTTAGCATTTGTTATAGGGCAGGTCTGTTGGTAATGAGCTCCCTCAGCTTTTATCTGTCTTGGAATGCCTTAATATCACCTTCATTTTTGAAGGATAGTTTTACTGAATACAGAATTCTCAGTTGACAGATTTTTTTCTTTCAGCAGTTGGAATGTATCATCCCACTGCTTTCTGGCCTCCAAAGTTTCTGGTGAGAAATGAGTTGATAATCTTATTAAGGATCCTTTGTACATGATGAATTACTTTTCTCTTGCTGTTTTCAAGATTTTTTTTTCTGGCTTTCAGCAGTTTGATTATAATGTGTTATTGTACTTTTCATCTCCACAATTTGTTTAGTTCCTTTTTACAATTTCTGTCTTTTCATTGATACTCTCATTTTGTTGTCCTATATCATTTTCCTAGTTTCTTTCAGTTCTTATGTTTTCTTTAACTCTTTCAGCATATGGAAGACAGTTGTTTTAAGTCTTTATCTAGTACAATCAATGCCTGTATTTCTTCAGGGACAGTTTCTGTCACTTTTCCTTCTTTAAATGGACCATATTTTCCTTTCTTGATATGCCTTATGATCTTTGTTGTTGTTGAAAAATTGAGCATTTGAGAAAATAGCCACATCTCCCAGTCTTTGTAGACTGGCTCTGTGCCATGAAAGACCTTCACTAATTAACAGGATGTGTCTGAGCCTTGGAGTCAGCCCAAGGCAAAGGCTTAAGGTCTTCTCAGGATTTTTTCTGAACATGTGTTGCCTGGGCTTGTGTGTGTGTTAGTTTCAATTCCCCCATATATTATGGCTGCTTTTAAATGTCTTAATTTCTCAAACAGTTTCAGCCATGCTCTTTCTTAGGTCTTTGATGTTCTTTTTTTTTTTTTTTTTAAAGATTTTATTGATTTATTTGAGAGAGAGAGAATGAGAGAGAGAGAGAGCGCGCATGAGAGGGGGGAGGGTCAGAGGGAGAAGCAGACTCCCTGCTGAGCAGGGAGCCTGATGCGGGACTTGATCCCGGGACTCCAGGATCATGACCTGAGCCGAAGGCAGTCGCCCAACCAACTGAGCCACCCAGGCGCCCCTTAGGTCTTTGATGTTCTATTGTTTCTTACCCCCAAACACATACCCAGCCTGTTGCCTCAGGCATGTTTGGCTCTGTAGTCACCCTGTGACTTTCACAAGAAGTACCCACAACTGGGATGCCTGGGTGGCTCAGTCGGTTAAGCGCCTGCGTTCAGCTAAGGGTCATGATCCCCTGGGATTAAGTCCCACATTGGGCTCCCTGCTCAGCGGGGAGCCTGCTTCTTCCTTTGCCTGCCGCTCCCCCTGCTTGTGCATGTGCACTCTCTCTCTCTGACAAATAAATAAAATCTTTTAAAATAAATGAATGAATGAATAAATAAATAAAAATTTAAAAAAAAGTAGTATCCACAACGGCCTTCCACACTTTTCTCCCGTCTGAGCTCTGAGTTCTAAGTCAGGCAAAACAGAGACCAGCCCCAAGACAGGTTAGGATGTTGTTCTGCTCTCTCCAGTTTGAAGGAAGGAAATAGGCACTGGACTGCTGCTTCCTTTAGACCATGCTATGCAGGGAGGGGTGGGGCAAGGGTGAGTAAACACCACAAAACTTCCGACCATTCTGAATGTGACTTTTTTTTTTTAAGTTTATTTTTTATAAAAGATTTTACTTATTTGTCAGACAGAGAGAGAGCGTGCAAACAGGGGGAGCGGCAGGCAGAGAGAGAAGCAGGCTCCCTGCTGAGCAAGGAGCCCGATGTGGGACTCGATCCCAGGACCCTGGGATCATGACCTGAGCTGAAGGCAGACACCCGACTGAGCCACCCAGGCATCCCTGAATGTGACTTCTTGATTGGGCATTTTCTTATAGATCTATAGATCTTTGACTGTTTTTCAGGACTCTTATAAAATATTTCAACCAGTCCCAATTTTTTAAAATATTTCTATGGGGTAACAAAGGCCTAGGGCCGCCTATTCCACCATCTTGCTGACATCCTCTCCTCATTAAAGGATTTGAAACAGGAACTTTTCTGTGTGTCTGGCAACAGTATGGGAGGTAGATGGGGATAGAGGAGCATCCTCCACCCTTCTAGATAAGGACCTGTGTTCTCAACTGAGCTGCAGTGGCACAAAACAGGCTAAATCCCTGCCCTTGGAAGTTCATAGCCTAGAGGGTGACATGGACCTTTAGGAATTAATCTCACAGACCCTGATACTGTTATAAATTATGGTGGTGCTGGGTCAGTAGAGGGAGGGAGTGCAGAGAGAGCATAATGGTGGTGAGGGCTGTTCAAGTTGTGGGTGATCAGGGAAAGTGGGGACAATAACATTTCAGCTGAGGCTTGGGGATGAAGACAAGGTTGGCCAGGTTGGTGCACGAGCATTCTGGGAACACAAAACAGAAGGAGACACTAGGTTTTCAGAGCACTGTGAGCAAAGACAAGAGAGGGTGACGGAAAGCTGCAGAAGCTGGTAAGGAGCTAGGCCCACCCAGGGGTGTGACATCATCCTCAGAGCAGTAGGAAGCTCCTAAGTGCAGTGAGACCCAAGAGAGGCCCAAAGTCTGGCAGGAACAAGGGCTTGGGAAGGAGGCTTGCTCCTTGGTCTTGCCAGCAGAGCCATTCCCATAGCCCTGTGCACAGGGCTCAGGAGATGCTCAGGAGGGCGGGTGTGATTTGTCCTGCCCCCTGCCCAAGCATGGGAGGTGGGCCGCTGGAGAGGCCTATCCCTTAGGTAGGAGCACAGAGACAGCCCAAAAGTTTGGGCAGTGCTGGTCAGACCTGAGGGCATCCAGGTATGGCTGCAGGGCTAGATCCTGGAAAGGAGTAGCTGCAGAAGGCCTGGACTCTGCCCCCCCAACCCCACCCCTGTCCCAAGGGCCAGTTTCATTCCATTTCTCCTCTTCCCAGGTACCCTTGAGATTGGTGTAAAGACCACCACAGGTTTGACCCCTGCACTCCTAGCCCTGGCCCTCCACAGACAGTGCAGTCATACTATCTTCCAGCACTCCTGCCCATCACTGTCCCTGGTTCTAAGGGGATGTTACCTCCCACTGCCCTGCTGTAAAGCCAGCATTCAGTATGTGTTCTCTGTGTCCTCTTCTGAGCACATCACACATCTCATCGCATCCCCAGACAGTGTCATATGGTGGCTTTCTACCTTACAGATGAGGACACCAGCCCCCTGTGAAGTTTAATTTGCCCACGGTCACATGCTGCTGTGGATAGAACACAAACCCATATCCTGCTTTCTTTTTTTTAATTTATTTTATTTTATTTAAATTCAATTAACATATAGTGTATTATTACTTTCAGAGGTAGAGTTCAGTGATTCATCAGTTGCATATAACACCCAGTGCTCATTACATCACATGTCCTCCTTAATGCCCATCACCCAGTTATCCCATCCCCCCCACCAACCTCCCCTCCAGCAACCCTCAGTTTGTTTCTTATAGGTAAGAGTCTCTCATGGTTTCTCTCCCTATCTGATTCCGTCTTATTTTATTTTTCCCTCCCTTCCCCTGTGATCCTATTTTTTTTTCTTAAATTCTACCTCTTGAGTGAGATCATATGATAATTGTCTTTCTCTGATTGACTTATGTCACTTAGCGTAATACTCTCTAGTTCCATCCACATCATTGCAAATGGTAAGATTTCATTTTTTTTTTTGATGGCTGAATAACATTCCATTGTATGTATATACCACATCTTCTTTATTCATCTGTCGATGCACATCTCGGCTCTTTCCACAGTCTGACTACTGTGGACATTGCTGCTCTAAACATTAGGGTGCAGGTGCCCCTTCGAATCACTCCATTTGTATCTTTGGGGTAAATACCTAGTGGTGCAATTACTGACTCATAGGGTAGTTCTATTTTTAACTGTTTGAGGAACCTCCATACTGTTTTCCAAAGTGGCTGCACCAGCTTGCATTCCCACCAACAGTGTAAGAGGGTCCCCTTTCTCCGCATCCTCACCAACATCTGTCATTTCCTGACTTGTTAATTTTAGCCATTCTGACTGGTGTGAGGTGGTATCTCATTGTGGTTTTGATTTGGATTTCCGTGATGCCGAGTGATGTTGAGCATTTTTTCATTTGTCTGTTGGCCATTTGTATGTCTTTGGGGAAATGTCTGTTCATGTCTTCTGCCCATTTCTTGACTGGATTATTTGTTCTTTAGATGTTGAGTTTTTTTGTTTTTTAAAGGTTTCATTTATTTTTTTGACAGCATGAGCAGGGGGGAGAACAAGGGGAGAGGGAGAAGCCAAGCAGGGAGCCCGATGCAGGACTCGATCCCAGGACCCTGGGATCATGATCTGAGCCGAAGGCAAATGCTTAACCAACTGAGCCACCCAGGTGCCCATGGGTGTTGAGTTTGATAAGTTCCTTATAGATCTTGGACACTACCTTTATCTTATATGTCATTTGCAAGTGTCTTCTCCCATTCTATAGGTTGCCTTTTGGTTTTGTTGACTGTTTCCTTTGCTGTGCAGAAGCTTTTTTTTTTTTTTTTAAAGATTTTATTTATTCATTTGAGACACAGAGATAGAGAGAGAGCATGAGCAGGGGGAGAGGCAGAGGGAGAGGGAGAAGCAGACTCCCTGCTGAGCCAGGAGCCCGATGTGGGGCTCGACGTGGGGCTTGATCCCAAGACCCTGGGATCATGACCTGAGCCTAAGGCAGACGCTTAACCATCTGAGCCACCCAGGCGCCCCTGTGCAGAAGCTTTTATCTTGATGAAGTCCCAGTATTTCATTTTTGCCTTTGTTTTTCCTGTCTTTGGAGACATGTCTAGCAAGAAGTTGCTGCGGTCAAGATCAAAGAGGTTGCTACCTGTGTTCTCTAGGATTCTGATGGATTCCTATCTCACATTTAGGTCTTTCATCCATTTTGAGTTTATTTTTGTGTATGGTATAAGAAAATGGTCCAGTTTCATTCTTCTGCATGTGGCTGTCCAATTTTCCCAGCACCATATATCGAAGAGACTGTCTTTTTTCCATTGAATATTCTTTCCTCCTTTGTAGATTAATTGACCATAGAGTTGAGGGTCCATTTCGGGGTTCTCTATTCTGTTCCATTGATTTATGTGTCTGTTACTGTGCCAGTACCATACTGTCTTGATGATTACAGCTTTGTGATATAGCTTGAAGTCCAGAATCATGATGCTGCTGGCTTTGGTTTTCTTTTTCAACATTCCTCTGGGTATTTGGGGTCTTTTCTGGTTTCATACAAATTTTAGGATTATTTGTTTCAGCTCTGTGAAAAATGTTGATGGTATTTCGATAGGGATTGCATTGAATGTGTAGATTGCTCTGGGTAGCATAGACATTTTAACAATGTTTGTTCTTCTAATCCATGAGCATGGAATGTTTTTCCATTTCTTTGTGTCCTCCTCAATTTCTGTCATAAGTGTTCTATAGTTTTCAGAGTACAGATCCTTTACTTCTTTGGTTAGGTTTGTTTCCAGGTATCTTATGGTTTTTGGTGCGATTATAATTGGGATCAATTCCTTAATTTCTCTTTTTTCTGTCTCATTGTTAATGTATAGAAATGCAACTGATTTGCTGAATTTCTGTATGAGTTATAGCAATTTTGGGGTGGAGTCTTTTGGGTTTTCCACATAGAGTGTCATGTCATCTGCAATGCCGATTTGGATGCCTTTTATTTCTTTTTGTTTGTGATTGCTGAGGCTAGGACTTCTAGTACTCTGTTGAACAACAGTGGTGAGAGTGGGCTCCCTGTCGTGTTCCTGATCTTAGGGGAAAAGCTCTCAATTTTTCCCCATTGAGAATGATATTCGCTGTGGGCTTTTCATAGACGGCTTTTATGATATTGAGGTATGTACCCTCTGTCCCTACACTGTGAAGAGTTTTATTCAAGGATGCTGTATTTTATCAAATGCTTTTTCTTCATCAATTGAGAGGATCGTATGGGTCTTATCCTTTCTTTTATTAATGTGTTGTATCACACTGATTGATTTGCAGATGTTGAACCACCCTTGCAGCCCAGGAATAAACCCCACTTGGTCGTGGTGAACAATCCTCTTAATGTACTGTTGGATCCTATTGGTTAGTATGTTGGTGAGAATTTTGGCATCCATGTTCATCAGGGATATTGGTCTGTTACGTGTCTTGCTTTCAAAATGGCACTTTCCTGTCTCCTTACCTCTAGGAGTGTCCACTGCACTTGCCACAACTGACAAAGTCAGGGATGGACACAGGTGGACATTCCCCAAGGGTAGGGTATCCCTGAGAATCAAGCACCTCACTTCTTGTCCTTTGAAGCCTCAGGTTCCCGCATGGTGTCTTAGACCAGAAGCTGCTAAGAAAGCCTGAACAAATGCTTTCATTTGGGGGCACAGGGGCATTGAACCAAAGACAGTGGTGCTGAGTTAGTTCTTTTGCTACTCAGGTAAGATTTTCATAGGCTTGGAAAGTTTTTCCAGTCTCAGGAAAGATTTTCACAGGCATTATTTCCTCCTTGGCGGAGTGTAGTACATGAGTGAAAAGAGACGTCTCCTGTAAAACTTCCAGGGAAATGAACTGCATTTCTCAGACATGGCTGGGGCTCTCTGTAGTCCCCAAGGGATGAGACTTTAAGCCTTCTAAGAATTGAATATCTGTATAGAAGAGGAAGTGAGAATTTAAAGAATGGATTGGACATGTGTTCCTGTACCTTGGAAGGTTTGGGGACACCATTTACATGTGGCTGTTTAAAGTGGCAACAAGTCCCAAAGCCACTTGTCTGGAACAGCACTTGCTGGGGACCAGGCTCAGGCCTTAGAGCCAGCAGTTGTGCGTCTGTGCCCCAAGTCAGACCCTCCAGGACCTACCACCTCGAACAAGTTATCTAGTCTTTGTAAACCCCAGTTCCTGTTCTCTTCTGTAAAATGGGCTCACACCTTCTAGAAGCACTTTGAGGACTGAATGAAGCTTCTGATTCCAAGGGGAAAATGCAGACCAGTTTCTGCTGAATGTTTTGTCCCTGAGCACAGGGACTTCTGACTTGCCCCAGAAGCTTGTAGCCTAACATGTTTTTCCTGCTTCTCCTCCCTTTCCTCCAGCAGCTGCAGCACAATCCTCAGCAGACAGAGAAATGAGAAAAATACCAAATAATGGAAACCTGAAGATGACAAAGGTGGCATACCCCCTGGGGCTGTTCATTTGCCTGTTCATCTATGTCGCCTACATCAAGTGGCACTGGGCCTCTGCCACCCAGGCCTTCTTCAGCATCACTGAGGTGGCATCGGGGGCCCGGAGGGTCCAGCAGGCTCACAGTCCCCCAGAGACAGCTGCACGTGGTCATGAGGTTTTCTACGGCATCATGTTTGATGCAGGAAGCACTGGCACCCGCGTCCATATCTTCCAGTTTGCCCGGCAGCCTGGAGGTATGTTGGGTAGAAGGCCTTGGCCACTCACTCCTAGGCTCTCCTCACTCACAGCAGAGCTCTTGGGATCTCTTCCACTTAGAGACAGTGGATGGGCTGGATGCTCTGCCTTGGACTCACCTGGGAGCTTGTCAAAAATACAGGTTCCTGGAAAGACTGGCTCAGGCATGGGTTGGGGCCCAGGAATCTAAATTTCCCAGGAGCCCCTGACTGTCCTTACTCACAGTAGTTTCTGGTGACCATCTGAGGGCAGCTGAGATCCCTGAGGGTGTTGGGTAGCCTGTCCTTTCCCGCATTCAGCAGCAGGTCAGATGGCTGGGATTGTGACTTAGGCCAGAAGCTGCATTGGGAGAGTTTAAGGCAGGGAGTTGCCCCTGACGCAGGCGAGTATGAGGCAAAGTGGAAAAGTTATGAACTAGCAAGGACCTAGGACCTAGACTGACATGGTGCTGCCCAGTGGGTCCAGTCAGAGTGACAGATGAGAATGGCCTCAAGCAGTGAGGAGGGAGCTGGAGCCTGAGCCCCATTATAACCCCGGGGTGGGGGCCCGCAGGCTTCCGGCAACAGGGAAGAGGGAGTTTGTGTGTGTTCTCCCCGTAGCTGCTCCTGTGGGGAAACCCAGTCCCTGCCCAGCTCTGCACTCCTCCCTTCTCCCTTGGATCTCCTTCTCTGGCACCTCTTGTACCCTCCAGCTCTGAGGGTCACCCTCCAGCTTCTAGCCAGTGAGTTTTAAGACAACTTTTTTTTATGTTAATCACCATACATTACATCATTAGTTTTTGATGTAGTGTTCCATGATTCACTGTTTGTGTATAACACCCAGTGCTCCATTCAGTATGTGCCCTCTTTAATACCCATCACCAGGCTAACCCATACCCCCACCCTCCTCCCCTCTAGAACCCTCAGTTTGTTTCTCAGAGTGCATAGTCTCTCATGGTTCATCTCCCCCTCCGATTTACCCCCCTTCGTTTTTCCCTTCCTACTATCTTTTTTTTTTTTAACATATAATGTATTACTTTTTTCAGAGGTACAGGCCTGTGATTCATCAGTCTTACACAATTCACAGCACTCACCATAGCACATACCCTCCCCAATGTCTATCACCTAGCCACCCCATCCCTCCCACCCCCCTCCACTCCAGCATCCCTCCGTTTATTTCCTAAAATTAAGAATTCCTCATATCAGTGAGGTCATATGATACATGTCTTTCTCTGATTGACTTATTTCACTCAGCATAATACCCTCCAGCTCTCTCCATCTCGTTGCAAATGGCAATATTTCATTCCTTTTGATGGCTGCATAATATTCCATTGTATATATATACCACATCTTCTTTATCCATTCATCTTTCAATGGCCATCTTGGCTCTTTCCACAGTTTGGCTATTGTGGACATTGCTGCTATAAACATCGGGTCCCTACATTTGTATCTTTGGGATAAATACCCAGTAGTGCAATTGCTGGGTCGTAGGGTAGCTTTATTTTCAACTTTTTGGGGAACCTGCATACTGTTTTCCAGAGTGGTTGCACCAGCTTGCATTCCCACCAACAGTGTAGGAGGATTCCCCTTTGTCCGCATCCCTGCCAACATCTGTCCTTTCCTGACTTGTTAATTTTAACCATTCTGACTAGTGTGAGGTGGTATCTCATTGAGGTTTTAGATTTGGATTTCCCTGATGCCGAGCGATGTTGAGCACTTTCTCATGTGTCTGTTGGCCATTTGGATGTCTTCTTTGGAAAAATATGTGTTCATGTCTTCTGCCCATTCCTTGATTGGATCATTTGTTCTCTGGGTGTTGAGTTTGATAAGTTCTTCATAGATTTTGGATACTAGCCCTTTATCTGATATGTCATTTGCAAATATCTTCTCCCATTCTGTCGGTTGTCTTTTGGTTTTGTTGACTATTTCTTTTGCCGTGCCAAAGCTTTTTATCTTGATGAAGTCCCAATAGTTCATTTATGCCCTTGCTTCCCTTGCCTTTGGCGATGTTTCTAGGAAGAAGTTGCTGTGGCTGACGTCGAAGAGGTTGCTGCCTGTGTTCTCCTTTAGGATCTTGATGGACTCCCGTCTCACATTTAGGTCTTTCAACCATTTGGAGTCTATTTTTGTGTGTGGTGTAAGGAAATGGTCCAGTTTCATTCTTCTGCATGTGGCTGTCCAATTTTCCCAACACCATTTGTTGAAGAGACTGTCTTTTTTCCATCGGACATTCTTTCCTGCTTTGTCAAAGATTCGTTGACCATAGAGTTGAGGGTCCATCTCTGGGCTCTCTATTTTGTTCCATTGGTCTTTGTGTCTGTTTTTATGCCAGTACCATACTGTCTTGATGATGACAGCTTTGTAATAGAGCTGGAAGTCCAGAATTGTGATGTCGCCAGCTTTGCTTTTCTTTTTCAACATTCCCCTGGCTATTCAGGGTCTCTTCTGGTTCCATACAAATTTTAGGATTATTTGTTCCATTTCTTTGAAAAAAGTGGATGGTATTTTGATAGGGATTGCTTTGAATGTGTAGATTGCTCTAGGTAGCATTGACATCTTCACAATATTTGTTCATCCAATCCATGAGCATGGAACGTTTTTCCACATCTTTGTGTCTTCCTCAGTTTCTTTCATGAGTATTTTCTAGTTTTCTGAGTACAGATCGTTTGCCTCTTTGGTTAGATTTATTCCTAGGTATCTTATGGTTTTGGGTGCAATTGTAAATGGGATCGATTCCTTAATTTCTCTTTCTTCTGTCTTGTTGGTGTATTGAAATGCCACTGATTTCTGTGCATTGATTTTATATCCTGCCACTTGACTGAATTCCTGTATGAGTTCTCGCAGTTTTGGGGTGGAGTCTTTTGGGTTTTCCACATAAAGTGTATCATCTGCAAAGAGTGAGGGTTTGACTTCTTCTTTGCCGATTTGAATGTTAGGACAACGGTTTGTTTTAAGACAACTTGTCGGTATGTAATCTTTTAATAGCCAAATTCCAGTGTTTTATCTCCAAAGAGACATCCTTTCAAAAAGTTATATCCCTGGGGGCGCCTGGGTGGCTCAGTCGTTAAGCGTCTGCCTTCAGCTCAGGTCATGATCCCAGGGTCCTGGGATCGAGCCTTGCATTGGGCTCCCTGCTCCCAGGGAAGCCTGCGTCTCCCTCTACCACTCCCCCTGCTTTTGTTCCCTCTCTCACTGTGTCTCTGTCAAATAAATAAATAAAATCTTTAAAAAAAAAAAAAAAGCTCTGTCCCTGATTTTTCCTCTTGGGTGTTCATGTCCAAATTTGGGCCAGCATCCCTCAGCCACGATGTGCCTCTGAACACTCCCTTGCTGTATGCGCATGAATCCAGGGCCTTCATAATTTAAGACACTCTGTTTTTTTAAAAGAAGGAAGAAAAATGTTCTTTAGAACCTATACCACATCCCTCACAGGATAGAGAAATAACTTTTATATTTGCAGTTTAGAATCATCTGCCCTGCTCCTCTGTTAAATGTAACGAGAATTAACCATGTTAAAATTTAGCGGTTTAGATGTATATAGTTTTGTATGTAAATCATGCCTCAGTAAAGTTGGGTTTTTTAAAAAAGTTCTGGCCAGAGCATCAGGTAGAACACTCATCCTGTTTATCCTGGCTAAAGAAGCAGTGTTCCAGTCACTCTGAGATTGGTCTGATTTCAGACATCTGCCTTTAAAAAGGGTGGCTAGCCATAATCGTATATATTCATATATTCGTGTAAATGTTCACGGTTGTACTTTTTTTTAAACATGATTTCCCTTTAGAAACTCCCACTTTGACCCATGAGACGTTCAAAGCACTGAAGCCAGGTCTTTCTGCTTATGCTGATGATGTTGAAAAGGTAATGTTTTTCTCTCACGTCTATTTGTTCTTCAAATTTGTCTTCCAGCGTGCAGTTTGTTAAAGCCAGCTCCCTTTTTCTTGAGTGCATAGGCCTTATTCACAGAGGAAAGCATCTCTGATGGTGTTGCCCTGGGACATTTCATGCTATTTAGGGTGGCCAGATGGGGGAAACTGGTACAGCACATGGGGCCAAAGGAGGACCGCTACTCCCAGGCCCCACCTTCCCTACACCCCAGCTTCCCGGGCCCTTCCCCCAACCACCAGGCATGCCACCCAGAAGTCTTGGTGCGATTCAAAAGCACACAGGCTACAAACTGATAAAAAGCAGTATTTGAGAGTTTGTTTTTGTTTCAGTTCCTCTGAAGATGACAAAAGTTGACTAAAAACACTGAAGTTAAAAATGTATTATGCAAAATTCACAAAACCAAATAAGTGTAAAAGTGATTTACTTAAACTGTCAAATAATGATTTTTGTAAATTTGTAGCTTTTATACTTCTCAACTCCTTAAAGCTTACAGCTGCACTAATACAGGACACCTGTATTTCCGCTAAGGTGCTGATGAAATGGACGAGGTGGTAACATAGCTACAAGTTCCTTTTGATTCAAGCATGAAACAGGGGTGCCTGGGTGGCTCAGTCGTTAAGCGTCTGCCTTTGGCTCAGATCATGATCCCAGAGTCCTGGGATCGAGCCCCGCGTTGGGCTTCCTGCTCCATGGAAAGCCTGCTTCTTCCTCTCCCACTCCCCCTGCTTGTGTCCCCTCTCGCTGTGTCTCTCTGTGGGGTCAAATAAATAAATAAAATCTTAAAAAAAATAAAAGCTAATAGGGGCGCCTGGGTGGCTCAGTCAGTTAAGCGTCTGACTTCGGCTCCGGTCATGATCTTGGGGTCCTGGGATCGAGCCGTGCATCAGGCTCTCTGCTCAGTGGGGAGCCTGCTTCTCCCTCTGTTTGTGCTCTCTCTCAAATAAATAAATAAAATCTTGAAAAGGTAATACATCATTCTTGCCCACAGGTGCATCTTGATCTCATACAGTGAAGTCATAACCCTGCTTTCCTGTGGCTTGGTTAAAAAACAAATTGAAAACAAAAATCAAAATCAGTGATGTTAGAGTAACTATAAGGTTACACATAAGTAAATTAGATAGCTTTAGAATAAACTCATAAAATTTTTAAAACCTTACTTGTTTTAGTAGGGAGTACACATTCAAGTGGGACATATTTCACAGCTTCACAGGGTGGATGCTGAGAACTCCCCTCCTGCTCCAGTCTCCCCTAGGAGGGCTGGTGTCCCTGGTTTCTTATGTGTCTTTCAAGGGCTAATTGACATACCTATGAGCAAATTCATCTATATTCTTCCCCCTCCCCTTTTTATTTCACGTACACAATAGAATGGCATTCGTGTTGTTACATACTTCACTTTCACTACTCAACAATATAACATAGAGATTATTTACTATCAGGATGTGAAGAGCTTCCTTGATTTTTCTGGCAATGATACTGCAGTGTGTACAGGCACTTTGAATTTATGGAACCAGTCCCCTCCTGAAGGATGTTCAGATAATGTCTAAGAAAGCCTACAGTTTGTCACCTTACTGAACTTCATTACCCACAGATGCAAGGGCATCCATCTCAGATGAATTCTTAGAATGAGATTTCTGAGTAAAAGGAAGGTACGTTTTCTCATTGGGCAGACATTGCCAGATTGTTCCCGCAGCATTGTAGCTGTTGGTGATACCCAGAAGTACTTTACTAAAGTTGTTATCCCACCTCTGCCCTGACACAGGGCCTTAGCCAACTTTTGGATCTCAAGCATTCTGGCAGACATAAATGATTCCTCTGGGGTTTTCAGCACCGTGAGGAATCCCAGAATTCATTCATGAGGTCCAGGGGAATCACAGCTCATCTGAGGTCACCTGGTGAGGATTGGTGATGGGGCTGAGCAGGGTTTTGGTTGCCAGAGTATAGAACAGCAGGACCCCCCCTTGTGTATCTTCTCCCCACCATGTTCCACTGCTGGGGTGTTGCTCTGTACTCGCCTGATCCCTGTGCCCCTCACATTCACTAGCACCACCTAAGTCGTTTTCTGCTGATTTGGAAAGTTAGAAGAAAATGTGTTTGTAAGTCACACACACAAATGTGTTTGTAAGTCAACCAAAAGGGTTGGGGGAGCATCTGTGACCCTGTATGCTGAGCTTTGACAGACCCTGCTTTTACCACGTTCACAGAGCACTTCAGGAATTCAGGAATTACTGGATGTTGCTAAACAAGACGTTCCTTTTGACTTCTGGAAGGCCACCCCCTTGGTGCTCAAGGCCACAGCTGGTTTACGTCTGTTACCAGGAGAAAAGGCTCAAAAGTTACTGCAAAAGGTGATCTTACCCATTTCCCCGTGGGGGGTAGATAGCTTATGATAACTGAAAACACCAAATATTCAGCCAGTGTCTGAGCAGTTGAATGGGCTATGTATAAACTTCCTGAAGAGGAAAACACATCAAAATGTTAACAGCATTTAGCTGTTCCTGTTTTCTAGAATGAACCTGTATTGTGTAATAACACCAACTCTGTTTTAGGAATACGTTGAAGCCTGGGGCAACTGGGTGGCTCAGTCATTAGGCGTCGGCCTTCAGCTCAGGTCATGATCCCAGTGTCCTGGGATCGAGCCCCACATTGGGCTCCCTGCTCCACGGGAAGCCTGCTTCCCCCTCTCCCACACCCCCTGCTTTTGTTCCCTCTCTAGCTGTGTCTCTCTTTGTCAAATAAATGAATAAAATCTTTTAAAAAAGAGAAAGAAAAAATAATACCAATTCTTAGCAAACTCCTTCATAAAATTGAAGAGGAGGGAATTAAAAGAAAAAAAGGAAAAAAAATACATTGAAAGCCTTTTGAAGGGCTTCCTTCCATGCAGAGACTAGATCCTTGTAGAGGGTTGTAGAAGCCTGAGTTCCTGACACTTCATCTCCAGCCTGCGTGTTCTCATGGAAACTGCCAGTTCTTCTCTTGATCTGGTCCACAGATGTAACTGCTAAAGAGGCCTTTAGCCTTCACCTGCCAGGGTCTGGCTCTCACATGCCTGGGATTGCCCCCCCAGGCCTAGTGGCAGCCCTGCAGAAAGGCTTTGAACCCTGTTTCTTACAGGTGCCTGGACGGTTATTGTCAGGCACATTAGGGAAACTGCTTTCACCAACATGGTCCCCTTCATTCTCTGTACTTTTTCTAAACTATGCAGCCACTAAATGATGAATTGTTGCACATTGGTCAAGGTCCCCTGTAAAAGTTACCTTTACATGCTCAAGTCTGATTGTGGGCCACCAGTGCAGTTGGAATGTGCAGATGGACTGACGTTTCTGTGTGTCAGTACTTGCTAAAAAATGGGGAGGGAAGTGCCCCCAAATGCTGCTGCTCACTGTCTTCGCCTCCTGGCTGTGGAGCTAACTCCTGGGTCCCAGGCTGAGCTCTGCCTGGAGGGGCTTCCAGTGCCTCATCTCCAGTCTAAAGCAGGGCAGTGTTTGGGGGCCCAGCAGGCTCAGGGGGGCCCCTGAGCTTTTCCAGCCCAGAGTGGCTTTAAGACAGGGCTCTTCAGGGTAGCATCTGCCTCCACCAGACCAGGCAGTAGATAAGGATATCACTTGCAGAGGATTCGAGAAATATAAAACAAAACACGAGCTTTGTTTCTTGACAGCACCAGCTGACACCCTCTGCTGTTTTGTCATGACCTGCTGAAAGCACAGTGTAATTGGGAACTTTGAGTTTAGATTGTAAAAGATAAAGACTTGTCTCCCTTTACATTTAGGTGAAAGAAGTGTTTAAGGCATCGCCCTTCCTTGTAGGAGATGACTGTGTTTCCATCATGAACGGAACAGATGAAGGTAGGGTCTCCAGAAGCTTGCTGTGCGACAAGGCTGTCCTGGGAGACAAGGCTGTGTTCAGGGATGCTATTGGCATTCCGAGTGGGAGCGTTCTCCTCAGTCAGACGTGGGGAGGCAAGAATTAAAGTGATGGTCCCATTCCGTTCACAGTGTAACTGTCTCAGAGGATCTTTGGGGGGCCAGTATTAGAGACAGATTCACATCTCAACTAGCTCTAAACCTGGCACAGATGAAGTTTCTGAAAACAAGTCATCTTTTCAGCTTTAAGAACATTTAGAGAGAATCCTCAATTGCTATTTAGAAGTTTGCTGTTGCATTGTTAATGCTGAGAGAGACCGTCAAGTTCTTCACCAGCCCCTGACTTTAAAATATGACCAGGGGAGGGGAAGAGCAACATTTGATTCTCTTTCCAAAAAGAGGAAGTTCACGATAAAGAATAGGAGGGAGAGATGTGACATTTGGCAGAGTATTGTAGTGTTTTAGTATGGCATCTTCTGGAACAGTCTGCCAGAAGCTGCTGGGTGACTTGATGACTGATGCCTCTTCCTGTAGCTGATCTGGAGGCTGAGAAGTGAGGGGCGCTCACTTCTCCTGGAATCTCAAAGTAGTCATTTGAGTGCGTGTGTTGTTTACAGCATCTCAGGTGATTCACATGCCGTCTGTGACCCTCTCTTGTAGGCGTTTCAGCGTGGATCACTGTCAACTTCCTAACAGGTACATTCTTCCCTCTCCCTGAAGCTGACAGTCCACAGATGCCATTCTTGATGGCAGAGGTCTCATTTCTACTCTTTAAAATAATCCCTTGGGTTTCTCCAGTGGTGCTGGTTCAAAGTAGAGCATTGGGTTGGGTGGGGGCTCATCAGAGTGGGCATCAAGCTTGCAGATAAAAATGCTGGGGAAAGGAGCTTCTCTGTAGGCCTGGTTTTCTCCAGCATAGCTCCAGCCCCTTCTCGACTGCAGCCACATCAAGCAGGGGCCCTGTCCTCTCATTGCTAAGGGAAGTCATGAATAAAACCAGTCGTGCTTTCAGTTATTAAATGTGGTGGGAATGCTCTTCGCCTTAGAATTGAATTCCTCTGCTGTAGATAGAACAGAGAACAGAAACTTCTGTTCTTGGAACAAGATGGCAAGGAGTCATTTTTCTTATTCTCAGTACAGGTTGATTTTTGTCCCTTTATTGTAATTATGGCAAAACCAGTGTGTGTGAACGCATATATGAAAAAGAAAAAGGCTTTGTAGCAGAATTTGCCCCTTGGGGATGGAGAGCCATGTTAAGGGGCACGTTAGGAGCCTGGTGCTGGGGGAAGGCATGCCTCTGGGCATGAAGGGACAGTATGGAAGTCAGTGTGTCCCGGGGTGAGCAGTAGAAAGGGCAGGCCCGGCTTCTCTGCTGAAAGTCGGTGTTGTCTTATATTGTTAAAGCCACAGCTGGCAGAGCTGCATTCATGCCCCTTAAACATGTGCATCCTTCCAGGGAGATTGTTAAATACCCAGAGCTGTTTCTCTGTTTTTCTTTCCACTGGGGGGTTGGCTCCTAAACTCTTTACTTTCTCGGCTGTTCTCATCTATTTACTAATGTGACAGTATGTGTTGATTTCTACTCACTGTGCCCCAGGCAGTTTGAAAACCCCAGGAAGGAGCAGTGTGGGCATGCTGGATTTGGGCGGAGGATCCACTCAGATCACCTTTCTTCCAAGAGTTGAGGTAACCGGCCTTTGCCGCCCCATTGTGGCCCCCATCCTCCAAAGGCCACCTGCCCCCGGGAGCTGCAGCCCCTGGGAGAAGGCCTGTTGACCTGGTGTCTCTGGGCCTGTGCAGTCAGTTCCTATCCTCACGGCCAGATTCATTCACAGTTAATGCTTCTTCGCTTCATTTTATTCTGCTTGAGGGAAAAAATGGAAATTTGATCTTCAGTGGGATGATAAATTAGAAACTACCTGGAACCCTCAGGGCCATAGGATGTGAAATGTTCCCCTTTCCCCCAGGACAAGCCAGAGAGGGGCCATTACTTAGTCTGACTCCAGAAGGGGAGAGAGCCTCAAGCCCTGTGTGATGGGACATTGTAAAGGAGATGAAAATACTTCAATCTAGACTGTCTGCTGCTTTAGCCACAGTGCCTTCCTCACCCACCACTGTTTTATTATTTTTATTTTTAGTTTACAATGGAAAAACACTTAAATTTACTCATAATTGTCTTGGTTGGGCCATATTTGTTCAGAATGGTAAAAGTTATAAGGAGGAAAAACATTTCATTTTGGACATTTTATTTTTCATTGCTTGTTCAAACTCTTGTTCAAACATGTGACTTAATGAAAAACTAATTTAATTGAATACATCTGTGAGTACCCTGGTCTTTTCAAAAGAAGGACCAGCAGGAAGGATAGCATTCCTCATGTTCTTCCACAGGACACCCTCCAGACCTCCCCGCCTGGCTACCTAACGTCACTCCAGATGTTTAATCAGACCTACAAGCTCTATTCTTACAGGTTTGTTTTGGGAGTGGGGGTGGAGAGGCTGCCTATCCAGGAGTGTGGCTCAGCCAGCCCTGTGCAGTGACCAGAGCACCCGGAAACCCCCCTGCTGGAGGCTCTCCTTCCAACACTTCCTCCTCCCTTGCTGTTCCTTCCTCCTCCTGCCTTCTCCCCACTTCATTTTTTAATTCACCTCCAGTAAAATCACATTCCCTTTTTTTGTGCTTATTTTATTCTGCTTTGGAGGAGGTTTCTAAAAGGTGGGAAAGAGCCCGTGGATTGTGCAGGAATTTTCTTGGCCATCTATTTACCACATGGCACCTTCAGTTGATTCTTGGTGTAAAGCATATGTACTCCATAAAGATCAGGGCACATCTGTGTTGTTCACTGGCATCCACAGCTCCTAGGCAAGCTCCTGTTAGGTAATAGGCTTTCATTTGTTGAACTGAATGCCCTAACCTCCATAAAGAGAGGCTTCTAGAAGCAGAAAGTCTACTGCCTCGCCACAGGTTTCCTCCCTTTCCCACTTGTTTTGGATTCAGGCCAGGTGAACGTACTGGAGGCAGGATTGAAGATGTTACCCAGCACTTCCTGTGGTAGGCCAGCCCCTCACCCAGGATTTTCTTTCCACAGCTACCTGGGGCTTGGTTTGATGTCGGCGCGGCTGGCGATTCTGGGTGGCATGGAAGGGAAACCTGGTGAGTGGAATGAGAGTTCAGAGCCCTCCTTGCTCAGCAGCCTTGAGGAGCCTTTCAGGAAAGGTGCTCCTGCCCTCCACTATCACAGCAGCGCAGTGAGCCCTGGTCCTCAGAACTAGAGGAGCCCAGGAGGGATGTGTGGGGAAGAGCGCACATGTCGGTGTGCACTATGTTGGTGGGCACTATCATGGTGACAAATAGTAATGTGTTTTACCTGTGTACATGCTAAGTTATTTTTTAAAAGGAAGATGCTGGAGAATTCATTTTTCAAACACTGAGCTGTGGGATTTTAGCCACCAAGTAACTGTGTTTAGTCATCACCTGCGTTTGGAGGGGACTGGTTTTTAAGCATTAGAAAGGAATTTTATTTTTCATGATGGCACAGGAGGGGCCATGAGGAGGTGATTCTGGGGCTGCTACTGGGAAGCTGGGGAAAGTTTTTCCCTCATTCACAGTGATTCTAGTGTTATGAGGATGTCCCTCCATCTTCTCTTGCTCTGTGAAGGATCATTAAACATGAAACATAAACCCTTCCTGCAGACATGGCATTGAACTGGAGATGGCCAGGTCAGGATGTTTCTTCCCAGGCCTTCTCTGATCTTTCCTGACTGGCCTGGCTGAGGAGAAGCCTGGTGCTGGCCACCAGGGCACATGAGATCTTAGGAGGCCTTAGGGGATCATTATGTCCCAATTTGGGAGTAGGGGAATACTGCTCTGAGGCTGGCATTGGCCTGTCTTTCCTGATGACATCAATCAGGACCCAAAGGCCTTGACCCATGCCTCTGGTCCAGATGTGTTTGTGCAAGCCCACACATATGCTCCAGCCACCTGCCCTTCCCTCAGCCCTGCCTCTCCTTGCCCCACACCTGCTCCCCTCCACAGGCCTAGCACTTCTCTGTACTTCTTTCAAGGGCCTAGTTGTTCTGACTGGAATTTTTGTTTTTCACGTACATCTTATTTCAAATCCTGGTGTTTAACCTTATTATGGTATTCCCCTGTTGCAAACCAAAAACATTTCCATGTCTCAGAAACACTAGCAGTTTTCACTCTGTGGCCAGAAAACACCTATTTAGCCAGCAGGAAGAAGGCAGTTACCCATTTGCCTGTCCATGGCTGGCCTTAAACCCATCAGCTACATAAAGTACCTACTTGGGACACATAGGGCCGTAATACCTGCCAAGAAGGGTGTGGACAGCTCCTTGCCCCAGAGGAAACATCTCCCTATTGTGTTATCTGTTGTTGCACAAGTACACACTAAACTGAGTGGTCAAAACGAGCAAATAGATATTATAGTATCTCATGATTGCACAGGCTTGAGCTGAACAGTGCCTCTCCTGGGATCCCTGGGGCTTGTGTGGTGACAGCTGGGGTGGCTGGGTGAATGTCTTACACCTCATTGCTCCCCCATGTGGCCTCCCCAGCAGAGCAGCCTGCACTTCTTTCTGGCAGCTCAGGAAGGGGGACTGCCCTGAAGTCACATGCCATCATATCCTGCACATTCTGCTGGTGAAAGCAAGCCCAGGCCAGAATCAAGGGCAGGCATAGGGATTCACTTTTCAACATGCACATCCTTGAGGGGTGGCATCATGGGGCCAGGCTGAGAGGCCAACCACCACGCTTCCTTTGTTATTTGTGGGGCCCCAGATTTTGTGTTGTGCAGCAGCACAGATACATGGCATGGTGGCATCGTCCTGGCCCTGCCAGGTTACTTGCAACCTCATTCATCTATAAAATTGGGTAGTGTTGGCTCCCCTTCTATTAGGGTGGTTGTGACAGTTGACTGAACAACACTTGGCCCAATGCCTGGAACCCTGAAGCCCCTCAGTGCGTGTAAGCTAGGAGAGACTATGTTTCTAAAACTGATGAGGCTTTGTGGTGGCTTCTGTGATAGAGAAAGGCTTGCGTACTCTAGTTGACCTGGAATGCTTCCACAGGTCAGGTCTCATCTGGCAGAAAGGAAGAGTGTTCCTTTGGCCCTCCAATGCCTTCGTTACTAGTATTGGGGAGGAAAAATTTTTCTTCTACCTTTGAAGATTCTTTTGGCCTATTAATTAAATTCACATGAGACAGATTAATAGGAGAAAAACAAATTTAATTATGTATGTACAGGAGCCCCATAAGAATATGACACCCAAGGACAGGTCAGGCAATTGAGGCGTATGTGCCATCCTGAACTAAGGAATAGGATAGGGGTCTGGGGCTTTAAAGGGGAGGAGGGTGATTCACAGGACAATAAGAGCAGATGTTTGGTCATTAGATGTTTGCCCTTGCGTACAGAAGTCATTCTTAAAAACTTATCTCTGTTAACAGCTCTCTTTCTGGGCCAGACCCCCTATCTAAATTCTTTTAGGTAGTTAAGAGAAAGGTAAAAGTTTTTCCTGAATCTGCTGGGTCTAGATTGTCTTTAGCTCAAAATAGTCCACATGCCAAAGTGACATATTTTGGGGTCATGTATTTTACTCCCTCTCAGTCCTATCTTTGAAACTTCCCTAGGAAGTTTCACAGTCCAGAAGTAAAGCTGCTAGATTGCTCCATCTCACTGAACCAGGCTCTTAGTGCTGATAAAAAATGGGTTCAGTTAGACAGTTGTGTCTCATTTCAGGAGGCAGTGATGTAGGCAGGCTCCCAAAGTTACACCTGTGGTGCAAGAAATCAGTTATTTAATAAAAGGCGTTTCTGTGGAAATAAAAAATAGTGGTTAATGATTAGAACAGATTATAATCCCAGTTTCTGCATTCTGAAGGCAAGCCAGTTGACAGATTTCTAGATGTCGGGCTTGAAGCACCTTCAGACAGAGTGAGGGCAGGCAGCGGCAAACTGATAGGTTTTCCTGTTGCAGTTTCAATGTCTTTGGTGATCTTTCTGAGTGGTCCACATAGCAGCAGGTGTGAAGATTATCTGTGCATGAGCTATTGTGGTGAGTTCTCTGAAGTTGTTATCAAAGCATCCAGCCTAGGTTGCATAGCTTTGAAAAAAGGGCAGTTTTAGTTCTCAGTGATTCCAAGTCAGAGGGGTGAGACAAAAACTGGAAATGTTAGTTTGGAGAGTTATAGCCAAATACTGGAGGAAGGTAGAATAATGAGGATCCAGTCCAACGTACAGGGAGAAAACAAAACCTCAAAGACAGCAGGAGTAGAATCTAATACCCACAAGTGGATACTGTGGTTTCTACTAAAACATAATTTTTATTTCTACAGTCACCCCACTTCTACCAAAGATAACCACAGTAAGACTAATTTGTTTGCAGAATAAGTCTAGTGTCAATAAATTTGGTCTGATTACTTGCATAAGTGCAAATAGGGATTGACCATTTAGGCTCTTTTAATCCTCTTTGCTGGAACTTTTTTTTTTTTTAAGATTTTATTTATTTGAGAGAGAGAGAGAATGAGAGATAGAGAGCACGAGAGGGAAGAGGGTCAGAGGGAGAAGCAGACTCCCTGATGAGCAGGGAGCCCGATGTGGGACTCGATCCCGGGACTCCAGGATCATGACCTGAGCCGAAGGTAGTCGCTTAACCAACTGAGCCACCCAGGCACCCCTGCTGGAACTTTTCATAAGGAATCTCAGATTGAAGTTTTTTAAACCTCTTGAAGCTGGAAAGTCCAAGCCTAGGCCATCAGACTTAACCTGCAATACCTTTAGGTTTGGGTGAATTCCTTTCTTCTTGAGATCCCCGAAATATCATGGGTTCCTGTGCCTGCCAGGAACGACCTTGTTTATTTACCTGGTAAGGATGCTGGGAATCCCGCAATCAAGATACCAGGCTAATTTTTCCAAGGGGCTTCATTGGCTTCATAAAGTCACCCTTAGTTCCATAAAGCTGTCTGGTCATATCTGAATTTACACACATCCTTCTCAAATAGGACATTCCAGTCAAAGCCTTGGTAATGTAACCAGTGTTTGTGGTTGTGTCCTGGAGACACAAGGAGAAGAGATGCACATAACTATATTGCCATGAAAATAATATTCTTTTTCCAGATTGTGGAAGGATAAGGTAGAGAGAAAAAGTAATTGTTTCATATTTGTTCACAAAGGTATATCTTACCAAATTATTGGTAGCTTAGGAGAAAAGAGTAAAAGGTTTCCTTAAATCTGGAAAAATGAAACATAAAAGAACAGGCAGTGTTTCAAACAAAAACTCATAAACGTTATAATCCTCCTCTGTTTATTCAGTTCTATATAATTAATAGTTGTTCCCCTTAAACCCAATTTTCCCTTTAGTTCTGGAAAATCTTACCCAGCCCAATTTTATGGTCTTTAAGGTTATCAGAAACCTGGAGGTTTCTGACAAGTTTTTGACAAGTCTACTTGTCAAAAGTCCTTTTCTTGAATCTCCTTGAAGGGAAGTGCTTTTGCAGGAACACTTTACAAAGCAGCAGAGTGATACAGTAACTGTAAGCGACAAAAGACTTAAGATGCCCATTGTTAAAGATCTGATGAGAGTTCATTGTAGCAGAATTGACAAGTCTGGTTATTTCTGTGGTATGCAGTATTTTAAGGTAATAGCTAGAATTATGACTGATAACATTATACCAGGGCGTATCAGAATTTTAGGAATTTCATACAATTTTTATAATACTTATGTTAGTAACATTTACCTATATAGTATAACCTAAGAAGGCTTATCATCACTTATTTGACATGCCTACCAGGTAATTTAACATATCAGATAAACTCATCTCTTTTTGTAAGGAGAGAGCACATATTTTTTGAGATGTTCTAGGGGCCCTCTTAAAAATCTCAAACTGAGTTTAAGGCTATAATAGACTTCATTTAGAATATGATGTTGGAAATTTGTCAAAAATATCACAAGATTTGGACACTTGACCAAATAGGATCACAGATCATAATGAAGCATTACTTACCTGTTCAACCAAAGTAACAAAGGATTTTAAGGGCAAATACAGAATGTTACATAGTTGTGAGCAAAACTGATCAAAAGACCTGATGAAACATGGAAAATTATTTTGATAAAACATAATCTGCTTTTTGAAGACTGGTTACTTAGAAGGTGACAAAAAGCCTTTCACAGTCTTATCAGGAGCAGGCCAGTAGTCCCAGAAAACTGTCCTTTCAGGTGAAGGAACATTCAATTTTGGTTTCGTAAAAGTACACTACTGATTTTAAAGCTTCATTTTACAACCATTAAAATAAATTCATTCAGTTTTAGCCAACCTAACCACACAAGGTAAGATTTTCTCTGTCTTTCTAGCTTTCCATTTAATCTGTCTTTATTTTCCTCTTTCCCATCTGGAAATAACCAGTTTTACTTGGGACAAATTTACTTTCCCTTATTTTCCCTTAACAAAAATGCCTCCTCATACCTCTTCTTACCAAAAACACGTCTTACTTTCCTTGCATACAGAGTTGTTTCTCTTATATTATTTCTAGTAATTTTAGTTACATATATTAATTAGAATTAACCCTTAGAACCCTTGACTAAGAAATAAGCAGTAGTGAACTGTGTCACACCAGCATTGTTTAGAATGGCAAACTTATAAATGCATTTAATAATTTCCAAAGACATATGCTTACTCATGGCCCAAATGCCTTTTAGTTCTTCTGCAAAAGGAAGTAATAGTGTCTAAATCTTTGTTCAGCAGTTAAAAGTATATAAAACTATGTTCAGTGTTTTATCTTATTTAGAAATGGTCTGGATATTCAGTGAATTTAACTTAATTCATCATTTAGCAAAAGTTTAAAGCTTCAGCTTACCTGAAAGATTTGGGAAAACCATTTTTAGGTACACATACCATAAAACATAATTATTGCTAAATAGTTCACCTAAAAACCTTTTATACTACTTATACCTATTTAATTTTCTTGTTCTTAACAAGTTCTTAACAAGTGTGTTTAAACTGCTTCATGAGACACTAGACAAAGTCAGCCATCATCCCAAGCTCTGTTTCTTGCTGACAGATTTTTGTAAGAGATAGCATGAACTCATTTGACCTTTAGTAAACCAAGGTAGAATAAAAGTACTATATTTCATACTGATAACTTCTGAGGACATGCCTATCTTAATCAACAAACTTAAACTAGTTTTTATTTACTAAAAGTTAATACTAAATCACATGAACTTGAAAAACATTTGGGTTTTCTTTTTTTAAAAGATTTTCTTTCATAATTTTTTTTTTTTAAGTAAACTCTACGCCCAAAGTAGGACTCAAACCCACGACCCCAAGATCAAAAGTCACAGGCTCCACCAACTGTGCCTGCCAGGGGTCCCTCATTTCTCTTATATTCCTGAGAATACAATTTATATAAGCACTTAATTTCTTTAAATCAATTAAATAGAGCTTTCTTACAAATTAATTTTGTTGACAGAGAAGATTATACCCAACTTCATATATATATAGAATACATAAACATACAGACAGATGCAAACTGAGACCTTACAGCTTCCATACACTTAAAATTTCCTGTGAGCCCAAGTTCCAAGTGACAATTTCCTCTTTTGTTTTCCTTCTGATAAGAATTACCTCCCTGAATTTTGAATTTTGTACTTTAACTTTTAAATCTCAAAGGCACAAGGAAAAATGCCCGTTATAGGTCTTTTAAGATAAATTGGGGAGAGGATTGGAACAGGTGAACTCTGAGCTGCCTCTAGAGCTGCATTTTTAGTTTTGCAAAGATTTGTAAGATGAGCACAATTACTGTCAATTCCTTAAAAGAATAGGGTTGCAACCTAAATGTCATCATAGTTTGATCCACCCATCCAACCACATTATCTTCAATATGTTTTTTATATCAGGGAGCTTTGGAATGTTTTAGTAAATCCTGTTACAGAGGCTTCAGAAGGTTTTTCTTTCCCTCTGGGTACATAGTTTCATTTTAGCTTAGGGGAAGAGACCTAAAAAATCCTATCAGGCTCTGAATATCAGCTTCCAGGCTGGCCAGTCTCCAACCACAGAGCTATTTAAAAAACTCTTAAATATCTTGTCATTTTTCAGTCAGGACAAACAGCAGGTGTTTTCTGGGATTAATGGAGTATGCCTTTGTAAAGTCTACATAAACCATTTTAACAAAGGCCTCCTTCCTAAGTGCACATTTCAACTTTAATCCTTTACCTTAGGAAGAAAAGCCTCTCTGTCAGCCCCTAACATGAGCCTTCAGCTGATCATTTGTAGGAAGGCCTGGGAGAAATGCTAGTCATCTGTTTCCTGGGGTCGGTGGGGGGACGGCGGTATTGGTTCCAGGGGGCCATCTGGCTTGTCTGATAACTACAATATAATCATAATCATGGGTGGGAAGAACACCCCTTAGCAGCCAAACAAGGTCCCTATGAGTGGGGTTGTGGTGGACATCAATCTGTTTAATTCAACTTAAAGTTTTATTTGGTAGGATCCTCTAATAAAAGTATTTTAAGGTCTTTATAATTTTAAAAATATGCTGTTGTCTAGGGGACATGAATTATTTGCATGGGGGCCTAGGCTATAGCTGCAAAGGACATTGCACAGGAAGGCCTGAAGCTGGCAGAGCCTGATTATAGAGCCCTGCAAAACAAGCCTTCTGTATAAACCTTATTATCTACCTTGGGTGCTTCTGTTAAATTTGCTCTCTGGCTTTTAGTATTTACATGAGTAACCTGTATACCCTGGGCTTAGAGCTCAGGCCAGAATGCTCTCTGTAAATCTTAAGGAAAAGGGAAGCTAAAATAAGCAGCTGGGTGTTTAAGGAATTTTCTGGGGAAGGTGGACTCTGGGAGTTAAGAGAATTTGCTGAGGAGACAGGGCCAGATTTTAATGAGGGAAATTTATGTTGGATGGGGACTTTAATTTTTGTTCTAAGTCTAATTTCTCTTCCCCTGCTCCCCGTCTTATTAAGGGAGTCCCTAAAGCTTAGCTGTTACATCTCTTTGTGTCTATTTTTTTTAACTTGGCTTTTCCATAGGTATCAATAAGACAGTTATTTAGGAGGAGAGCTCTCAAATATTGTCAATTCAAAAGATCCATTGTCAGGCCATTGGTGAGCAGGATCTTATATTAATCTCAGTATAACACAAACCTTAATAAGCCTTTTTATGGCTTCACCATGAATACAAGAGGTGTCCCAAAAGAGGGTGCAAAAGATGCAGCCCTTATAAGATCCAGAAAGTTTACTCCCAGAAATAGTCTAAGACAGTAAAGCCCTGTTGTTATGGGCAGTAAGAATGGTGTAGTGAAAACACTGTCTCTGGTTTCCTGTGAGAACATGAGGCACCTCTAGTCACAGACCTGCGAATCTGTGACACCAGGCAGGCACTACTAGAATGGGACTTTTCCAGCACTAATAAAACAGTGAAGGTGAGATGACAGAAACCTTATGGACCAGGATCCCTATAACAAACTCTCCTGAAAGGTGGCACAGTTGGACAGAAAGTGCTGCTTGTGACTTAAAGTCTCAGAACCCAGGGCTACCAAAGTGCATGTGATATGTGCAGAGAGAACATTCTCACTGGTCATAAAGACAAGCTCTCAAGACATGAACAGGACGAAAGGAAAACCCCTCGTAAGCACCTTAACAACTTGAGTTGAGCCTTTGGTGTCTCAGAGCCAAACTGTACCGAAGAGGGATGTGCTGCTGGGCTGGAGATTGCAAGGTGTTTTACAGAGTTCCTTGTATGGAAATTTTCTTGAGTTTGACGGGTGACCTAATGTCAGCCTGGCCTGTAGTGTGACTAACTCATACTAACACAGGAGTCTTTGGGTTAGGTAGGGAGTGCCTAACAGCTTTTAAGTTCTCAACCCATGCCCACGAGTTTTGCGGCTTTGGCTTCCAAGATGTCCCTTAGTAACTGCCTTCACCTCGTGTGCACACTGACCCGAAGCAACATTTGTCTAAACAGACACTGGCCTGGTGAGAACTGTGAACTCACCAGTCTGTGAGTCCAGCTTGAACAGCAGGCTTTTACGGCCTAGGTCTGCATTCTACCCTGTGGTTTTCATTCTTAGGACAAATGATACAACAGACAAGAAACATAAAAAACAGTGACCATCTCTGGGATGAAACACATGAATAAAAAAGTCAAGAGTACTCATAATAAATCTTTACCAGTCACTATACCCAAGGAACTGGTTCCACAAATATTTTCTCCAGCTAATCTAAATTTGGAAGGGCAGGGCTGGGGGGAAGATTCTCACCACTTGCTTCCACTGGACCCTGCAGGCAGGGATCCAGGAGTGTGATGGGGTAAGAATTCTTACTTCTGCTGCACCTGTCAGAGGTCCCAGGCTCTCGCAGCTGCCGCAGCTCCAGAACAGGCAGTGTGCAGCCAGTGAGCTTTCTCCTGGCTGGCTCACCAACTACTGGGGAAGAAAGGTTTTTCTCCTGCCCTTCTAGGTTCTTTTGTCTAGTCTATTAATTAAATTGATATAAGGTAGATTAATAGAAAAGCAAGTTTACATATGAATGGGAAGAAAATGACACCCAAGAACAAGTTGGGCAATTGAGGCTATGTGTCATCTTGAGCTAAGGGCCCTGGGGGTTTTAAAGGGGAGGAGGGTAGGGGCGCCTGAGTGGCTCAGTCGTTAAGCATCTGCCTTCAGTTCAGGTCATGATCCCGGGGTCCTGGGATCGAGCCCCTCATCGGGCTCCCTGCTCAGTGGGAAGCTTGCTTCTCCCTCTCCCACTCCCCCTGCTTGTGTTCCCTCTCTCGCTGTGTCTCTCTCTGTCAAATAAATAAAATCTTAAAAAAAATAAATAAGGGGAGGAGGGTGATTCACAGGACAAAAGAACAGATGTTTGGTCATTAGATCTTTGCCCTTCCATACAGTGGTCATTTAGATAAAAACTTATCTCTGGTAATACCTCTCTTTCTGGGCCAGACCCCCTACTTAAATTCTTTTAGGTAGTTAAGGGAGAAGTAAAAACCTCCCCTTCACTAGCATACAGGCCTCCCCTCAGCAGAATCCACATCCCAGTCTTCCTGTGGTAATGTGCCTTTCTTCTTCTTTATCTCTTTATTTCAGCGGAGGATGGAAAGGAGTTGGTCAGCCCTTGTTTGTCTCCAGGTTTCACAGGAGAGTGGGAACATGCTGAAATAACATACAGAATTTCAGGACAGAAGGCAGGTACGGTGGAGTTCTCATTTGTCAGTGGTGTGTAAGGGTTAAGAATGGCAGCCTGCCCTCTCTCTCCCATACCTTCCAAATACCTCTGAGAAGCAGGGAGGCTATTGCCAGACCTCATTCACAGACAAGCCCTTACTTGTCCAGGAAATGGAAGTAGCTCTGTGAACTGTCAGGGCTGCAGGGGGCCCTTGCCAGACACACTGGGAACAGCTGGTACAGCCTTTCTCTGCACAAGGCTCACTTGTCTGTTGCCACATGCTTTCTTCCAAAAGACTGCATTTCCTAACAAGCCTACAATGAGGAAGGACCTGAGCATTCTCCCACTCCAAGACAAATGACTAAGTTGGGGCTGTTGGTCCAGGGGCAACATGAGCTCATCTCTGAATTGAGGGAAAAACAGCTTCTCCTCCAGTGGAGTCACGGCATCACCTCAGGCTGCATGGTGAGCACAGGAGAGGCTGCTCTGGGCTGTGTAGCCCCCGGCCTTTGATAGTGGGTGTGCTGTCCCACCAGCCTGGCCCCTTTCATCAGCCTGGCCCCTTTCACCCCTTTGTTGCCCTGCGCTCCTTTAGTTTGTGCTAATAGAAACATTGAAATATTGTTTCCACGCTGGACACATGGGCAAGAAGTTTGCCTTTGGTGACAGAGCTATTTCTACTTACATTTCTGGCACCAAAGGCACACCAGCCAATTTCCCCACACCAGCCAATTCTCCATCCATGAATAATTCTATTCAGACTCTCTCTGGAGTTAATGCAGACCACAGAGGTTACAGTCCCACAAGGCTCCCCCCACCCAACTTCCACTTCAGATGCAAATAGCAAGTCCTAGGCCTCCTATATTTCTGACCAGCTGACTACCAATTGGGGGTTCCCACAAGCCCCCCACCAAATAATTTGCCCAAATAGCTTGCAGAACTCAGGAAGGCACTTTACTTATTACCACTATTTTGTTATAAAAGATACAACTCTGGAACAGCCAAAGGGAAGAGATGTAGAGAGCAATGTGTTGGTGAAGGGGTGCAGAGCCTCCACACGCTAAGATCTCCACTTCGCAGGTCCTCCATGTGTTCACTACCCAGGAGGCTCATTGAATCCATCATTTAGGGTTCTGGGAAGCTTCACTACACAGACGTTAATTAATTAAATCTTTGGCTGCTAGTTGAACTCAATCCCCAACCCCCTACCCTCTCTGGAGGTTGGAGAGTGGCGCTGAAAGTTCCAACCGTCTATCACATGGTTGGCTCCTCTGACAACTAGCATCCATCCTAAAGCCACTGGGGACCTACCGATAAGAGTCCACTCATTCACATAAACTCAGGTATACTTGAAAAAGGGGCTTATCATGAATAATGGAAGATGCTCATCTCATCCCCATCACTCAGGAAATTCCAAGGGTTTTGAAAGCTCTGTGTCCAGAACCAGGAACAAAGACCAAATATTGGTTTCTTATTATCTGTTGACCATGAAGGTCACTGTGACTCAGGCAGCCACTCGTGCACTTGATGATACGTGTCAGGCCCTGCAGCAGCCACTGACATATGGCTGACACTTGAGTGTGAGGAGTTGTTAAAACACATGAGAAAGTAACTTGAGGGAAAAAACAGAAGGGGGAGGAGGGCTGAGGGGAAGATTGCAGTTTTAAATATGATGGCCAGGGAAGGCTACATGGGGTGGGTGGTATTTGAGCCAAGACATGAAGAGATGGGGAATGAGCCACATGGATCGAAAGCAGTACTTCTCCAGGCTGCAAAGGCCCCAGAGTGGCTGCTGTGTTTAAGGAAGTAGGAGGAGGTTGCCTGGCTGTCCTGATAAGGGAGAGTGGAGAGAAATAAGGCCCAACAGGCAAGGGCACAGGGAGAACTGGCTGGAGCTGCTTTGAGGCTGTGGGTAGGTCTGCTGGTGGAGATGGGAAGCTGAGTCTAGGGGTGGGTCATAGGACATCAACATCTGTTTACCTCTGGGGCTCTCTTTTGTCATTCTTCCAAGCAAAGGTTTAATGGTCTTAGCTGTGTGAGCTTGACAAGCTGTTAGGCCTCTGTTTCCTCATCTGTGACATAAGGAGGTTGCGGGCCCCACCTCCAAAGTGGCTGATGGGACAGAGTAAGGCCCTACATGTTTTGAGCTCCACAAGGGCTGGCAGAGAGTAAACAGTACAACAGTGTGAACCTGAACCCACTGGGCTACATCAGCTGAAGGCTGTTGTCATCCAGGGTTGAGGGCCATGCCATCTCTAGCTGTCAGGGCTAGACCAGGGCTATACACACCTTCACACATTGGGTTTCTCTCCCTTGACCTGGGCCCGCAGTGCCATGGCTCCTGAAAAGTTGCTGTTGACATGTGTGGTGTTGATGAGCACCCAGACTCAGGTAAGTGCTCTGCAGGTTTCTTGTCCTGCCTCACCTTCCAGGTCAAGGTCTGAAGTCACTGGGAAGGGCCCCAGGGGCTATGTGGCCCAGGTGCTGAGCCCCCTAATTATTGTGTTTGTGCTTTTCTTTTGCCCCAGCAGTGAACCTCCATGAGCTGTGTGCCAGCAGAGTATCAGAAATCCTTCGAAACAAAGTGCACAGAACGGAAGAAGTGAAGGATGTGGATTTTTATGCTTTTTCCTACTATTACGACCTTGCAGCAAATGTTGGCCTCATAGGTAAAGGTGGGGCCGAGGTATAGACTGTCTGGGCAGAGGGCCCACAGCAGGGAGTAATCATGTTGTCAGTCACTCTCAGAGTAACAGAAGTAGACAGGAGGGCAGGTGTCTTGTCATCTATATAGGAAGTAGTAAGCCCCCTTTTTATAAATAAATCAGGTCTTTGAGCCACTTAGTAAAGTTACATTGTCAGGGCAGGAACAGTTACTTGCTGTCAAGTTGTTCTGCTCTAAGGCAGAACTGACTCACCTGTGTAACTGACCCTTAGTCGTTCCTGTCTGACCTCAGGTCTCTGGCTGAGGGAGCCCTTTGTGACATGGTCACGTGGTCATCTTTCCCCATATGGCACCCAGGCTGGCATGGGAAGGGGTCAGCGCACTCCACAGACCACCCTCAGGAGCTTATGAGCACTATGGTATCTCAAAGCTCACTGAGCCACCTGCTGCCTGGGCCCAGTGTGCAACGCATCCAGCCAGGGGTGGGTAGTCCAGGGGAAGGTGACTTCTTTACCCCTTGCTTGGGCCCAGGTCTCTCTGGCACAGAACAAGGTCCCTGGGGTACCTCCCGGTAGCTGGCCCCATAGTTACTTGGCCTGCTAGGCCTGAGGGCCCTTGCAGGCTTCCCATAGCTGGAGCAAGGGTTTGTTGATCTGTACTACCAGCTATGGACATCACAGTGCTCAGGGTCTACTACACGCAAACCCGGCCTGGCAGTGTGCTGGGGGCCCCTCACCCTGGCTTTAAGTTGCCCTTCCCCTAGGGGACCGACATCGTCCCAGAGTGACCTCAGGAGATGCTGGGCTGTTCAGAAAGCTCTTCCAACTCCCTTTTGTGGTTACACATGGCTCTGAAAGAGCTCTTGGGTTTGTTTTCAGAAATGGAATCCATCTTCAACGATGATATTTGCTGACTGAGCAAATGCCCAAAGTCAAGGAAAAGTCAGCTCACTGAGCAGCTGCCTCATAAGAAACATAAATGTGTGGGACAGCTCTATCAGATGTAGAGGTTTTGTGGTGCATTGAAGAAACAGTTGCCATTCTTGAGAGTTGGGGAACACAGCTTTCATGCCTCCTTCCCTGGGAATATCACAGAGGCCTAGGGCCACTCTCTTCTGGAGAGCCCTGTAAGGGCTCTGCCCATTTGATCTGAGACCCGACAAACCCACTTCTTGGCTTTTTTTATAGAATTTTTTTTTCCACATTCAGAAAATTTATACCAGAATACCATTGCTGAACTCAGGGCCATAGCTCAAGGAAACATATCCAATTCCTTGCTTTTGTTTTTTTAACTTAACATGAAGAGATTGCTCAGTCTGTGGGGTCCAGGGCTCTTGGTGACCTTCCTGTGAGGGACCCTCGAAGACCCATAACTGCTAATCATCCCCATGTGGTCCTGCATGGAACACTTGCCCACCCCTCGCCACATCACCTCAGACACAGGACCAGTGCATGTGGGGCCACTGCCCTGCTTACACTCAGGCTTGCAGCCAGCCTGGACACACCACCCCATGTCATCCTCACGGGGGCCAGCCTCAGGGCCTTGGTGGCATTGCTGCTCCAGGGATGCTGGTGCAGACCAGGTGCTTGGTCTTGTCCCACAGATGTGGAAAAGGGAGGCAGCCTCGTCGTCGGAGACTTTGATATCGCGGCCAAGTATGGTGAGTAGTGGTTGCCCTGCTGGGTGAGAAGGGCCAGGCTGGGAGGCAGGGACCCTGCCCCACCGTGTGGTAGACGTAGCTTAGTACTTGTGAGGCAGTACTGGGAGCTTCCAGGTTTGGTTCCTGATTCAGCCAGCCGGACGAGTGTTCAGAGGTATGGGAGGGTACTTGGGGTCACTGCTGGGCCCAGATGACAGGTCCGCCATGTCCTTTGTGACCGCAGCAGGGGGAGGGGGAGGGGGAGGGGAGTCTCAGTGTCCCCAACTCTGAAAGTGCATATTTCTAGTCCTAGGGTGTTAGGAATGGGCTCTCTGGATTTCACTTCTTCTGACACTTCTTCACTGTAACTCAGGTGATCGTCACAGGGATTTCCCCTGAAAGTGTCCCAGCAAATTCACAATTGTCACAGCAGACCCATCGTGTGGGGGGTGAGGAGCTCTTCCCCTTGAATTTGCAGGTGGCTGACCCTCTTCCTCTCCTTTGTCCATCACAATCCAGCCGGATGGGGAATGAAATGAAGGCTGGCTGTAAATATTCTGCTCTTCGGTTGCTGTTCCCAATTACAGATCAAAAGAGTTAAACTTTGTATGTTTCTCTATAGAGAGTCCTTTCCCCCTCCCTCCCCCCAAGTGGCTTTTTTTTTTTTAAGCTTTCTTGTCACTTATGGGTTTATCCCATGGATACTTGGTGTCCATGACTCTTCAACAGGAAAAGGTTCTGAACAGAATTTTGGGAAGACTGTTGGTGTGTTTGTTCATCTGCCTCAAGAATAATAGAATGTTCTGAGACAGATTTGTCGGTATTTACGTTCCCCAGAAAGCCCAGATTCACACCTGGGAGAGGTGTCCAGAGTCACGGGTGCAGAGCTCTGCCCTATGAGACTGTGGTCTTCGGCTCATGACACCAAACCAAGACATACAAGTCCTTCTTGGTCTTGGAGGCCAGGCCCAGTGGAGGCTGGTTGGCCTTGAGACCCTACCTTTTGGTGTACTCTTGGTGAATCACCTTCCTGCTCTAGGCTGTAGTCTTGTCTAAACCAGTGAGAACCAATGAGGACCTGGGGCCAGCACAGAGCCTAACATAGGGTGGGCACCTGGAGTGGGCAGAGCCAGTCTGCCCAAGCCTCCCCCGCCGCCTGGGAGTGAACCACCTGGAATCTGATTGGGAAAGGGCTCTCTCACCCCAGTGTGCCGGACGGCGGAGACCCGGCTGCAGGGCAACCCCTTTCTGTGCATGGACCTCACCTACATCAGCCTGCTGCTCCAAGAGTTTGGCTTCCCAGAGAACAAAGTGCTGAAGGTAAGGACTGTCTCTAGGGTGCCCCTTGTGCCTTTTATGGCCTGAAGGGCTGGGGGCACTGCTTCTAGTCTCCCAACCATGCCACTCTGCCCCTCCCTTTGTGTTTCAAGCTGACTCGGAAAATCAACAATGTTGAGACCAGCTGGGCTCTGGGGGCCATCTTTCATTACATCGACTCCCTGAGCAGACAGAAGAGATCAGCCTTGTAGCGGCCAAGCCACCCCCAGCCATCCTCACAGAAGCGGCTCCACCTCCATGAGAACAGACCTTCGTGAGAATAGACCTTTGTGGAACCCCTTGACATGTTGGGAGGAAGCCACTGCTTAGGCTGCCACCCCTCTCCCCTTGACCTTGCAGACCTGCCTCTGGACAGGTAGAGGGCTGCAACGTGACCCAGGCCCAGCGCCTCCTGCCTTGGCTCCAAGTGGACAGTGAACCAGACAGGCAAAGGGCACATGCCAAGGCCAGGGTGATGCAACCACGCCGTCCCCCACCTGTCCCTGTCCGCAGGGTTGGAGTGGTTATAACGTGTTTCTGTGATAGGAGTCTTGTTTTATCTCCCTACCCCTGTCTGGTCTCCTCCCATCCCCAGGGCAGACCTTCACCTTCACCCCAGAGACTCGGTGGTGAGGTTGTACGAGCTGTCCTGGCTACTCAGGGTGGGCCAAGTGGCAACCACCATGCCCTCTGGGACAGGGGGTCTGGCAGACTTGAATGTGTTTGCCTTTCCTTGGATGTGGATGTGTGAGGTCATCCAGAGGTCTGTTTTTTCAGGTTCTTGGACAGCTTGGAGTTAACTGTCAGAGTTGGCCCTGTGAATAGGAAGAGGGGCTGGGGGAAATACCTCTCGTGTGCCCCAGCCCTACAGAGGAGGTCCGAATGTGAGCGTGAACTGCTTACAATATTTATGGCTGTGCTGTGTGTGATGTCTCTGTCATGTGTTGCTGAGTGTTCGTGTAGCAACTGTGTTCTGAGCCCCAGTGGATGTATCGCTACCGTGAGCCATTTGCAACTGAGCAGTATTGAAGACGCACACCACCCCACTGTGGGTCAGGCAGGCTGCGGTCCCTGGGACCGCCTTCTGGCTTTGCTGGGGTGCGGGGCCATTGCCCATCCCCAGGGGGCTCCACCGGACACTGGCCCAGACTCCTACATTGGGGTGTGAGCTCTGTGAGACCTGGGCCTCAGGGTCACAGTCGTTTGTGCAGTAAATGTATGGTACATGGAATAAGCTAAACATCATGTGTTCCACTCAAAATAAAGAGTTTACAAGGGTTTCTGGTCTGGTGACTCCTCTCAGTGAGTGTCAGCAATGTTCATTGACCCCAGAACTGGCGGGAAAGCCCCTGAGGTCCCTGTTTACTGTAGTGGAAACAAAGAACTGCCCAGGCTGGGTGACAGGTGGCACATTAGGTCTTCTCAGTGTGCCTTTTGAGGAGACAACCACAGAAGGACACATGGTGGCCACCCTCAGGCCCTCCTGTGTCCCTGTGGTGGCAGGTTCTGTGGAGGCCCAGGCTGTTCCAGGGGAGCCTCTCTCCTTCCAAGTGGAGCTCCCATCCTCCCTGGGACTGTGACCCGCAGCATATGCAGCGTGGTGTGTTCAGTGAGGACCTGGCTTTAATCTGGGACAGTTGGAAAGGGGTCACACGCCAGAGAAAGACTGGGCATCAGCATAGGGTCTGGCCCCTTGATCGCCCAGGGCCACAGCAGGACCACGATGGACATGACTGCCAAATGAGCCCATGAGTGGAGGCTTGTTGGGGGAAAAGGGCTCTGCAGAATACCGCAGGAGGTTGGTTTCACTCCTCACCTCCAAGAGCCCTTCATCCCCACAGGTGGAGGCCTTTGATGTTGGAGAAGTGCTATGCCCACAGGACATGACAGGGGAGCATTTCTCCCCTTTTCAGAGGGTCCTAATCTGGTGGTCTGATCATCACTGCTCCAATTCCAGAAGGCTGGAGGGAAACAACCCCCCACCCCGGGCAAAAACCACTGACAAGATGAGACTAACCACCCTCTGCCCAGTGGTTTCCCCAAAACTTAAACCCTGGGGCAGAGGTCTGGAGATGTACATGTGAGATGAGCAGAAAAAGACAAAGCAGGAGAGCTGCTTCCCCTAAATAAAAAACCACCTTCGGGCTGCATCTAGGAAACCTTTGCTTGACAAGGGCAGGAAAATCCAGCAGCTCATCACCCCTGCCTAGGTCTCCTCAGCCTTTTCCTTCCATAATATCTAACAGTTTTAAATATTTAAAGACGTCCAGAGGCCAGGAATCAAATATGTATGAAGGTAAAAGTGAAAATTGATTTGGTCCATTTATAGGTTAGTGATCTCACATCTGAAAAAATGGAAACTGGAAGTTTCCCAAAAGATCACCAAATAAGTCATGGAATATTTTTAGGCCCAGCAAAGTATGCAAGTCATTTTGCTCTGTCTTTCGTGATTATAAATTAGGGCCTTGTTTTTTAAAAAAGTAGCTACATATGCACATCCAAACATGTAAAAGATGCAAACTAGGGATACGGTAAGAATTTCGCCACCTCTGGCAAAGACGTGTGCATCTATGTGCTCAGATCTTCCTGGCACACTACACACACTGCCTCCTGCCCACATGTCCTGCACCTTCCTGTTCTCAGAACGGCTACAGTGTTGGCGCACACTGAGCTACCTCCGTCTTGCAGTGGCTGGTGGCAGTCCCGCGTCTGGATGACAGGACCCCATGGCATCAGGTGGTTTCCAGTCTCACATCCCTATGCATGAGCCCTCCTGATGTTGCCAGATCCAAGGGCTGGAGCGTTTTAAATTGTGACCATGTTGTCAGTTTTCCCTTCAACTCCACTGGCAGCTTCCCATGCCAGCTTCCCTGAGCCCTCCTCACCAACAAAGCTACAGCCCTCCCTGTTTGCTCTGCCTTACTGGCAGGTAAAAACTGGTAATTTTACTGTGCACTGACCTAATTCATCTTGTATGTCCAAGAGCATTTCCTTTTCAATGAGACGTCTGTCCATGTCCCATACCAATTTTTCTGAGAGACTGTGGTCATTCTCTTCCTGATTTTAGGAGTTTTTTATATGTTTAGGAGTTTTTTATAATGGAAATTAGCCATTGTGAAAGAAAGTGTTGCAAATTTGTCCCCATTTTATTATTACTTTTTGATTTTATGGTGGTGTCTTCGATGCACAATTTTACTATTTTTATGTATTTAATTTACATTTTTATACAACTTTATCATGATGACTTCCAGGTTTTTTATCATAATTAGAAAGGCTTCTCCACTGAGATAGCTCTAAAAGTTAAAACAGTGTTGTTGGGTTTTTTTATTACTTTAAGAACTCCCAGTACCTGCTTATGAATATTCTCAGGCACAGCAAATTATTGTTTCAAGATGGATTTGATTTTTAGAACCATTTCAGAGTCACTGGAAGGCAAATGTGATACTCATACTGGGATAATACCATTTTTGGATAAAATCAAGGCTGGCTCTAAAGTACTGAGGCAGTTTCAGAAGGGCTCTTTCAGAAGTGTGCAGAATCATAGTGTCGGGAAGTCTCCCAGGGAAGCCACATGGCACGTGCAGTGTAGTAAAGCTGTTTTCATGACTTATTTGGGGAGCACGAGGTGTGAGGAATGATTGAAGCGGGGGCAGTCAAGTCATGCTTATGGAGGAAAAACCTCCTCCTCTCCTGCTGCCCACTCAGCCCTCTATTCTCGTTACCTCCCTCTGACACGAGACATGCAGGGTCTACCCCAGGTCCAGCAACGCTGTGACACCAATTGGATGGCCTGACACTGCTGCAGTCAGTGCAGACCACACATGTGCCCCCCCACTTCAGGCACCAGGCACAAATCCAGCTTATCACCTGTGCTTCTGACCAACTGGCTCTCCGTCAGTGGTTTCCATGACCCCCTTCTCAGATCTGATAATTGCTGAAGAGGCGCACAGAATTCAGAAGAAAAATTTACTTACTGTTGTTGATTTATTGCAGAGGATACAGATGAACAGCTAGCTGGAAGAGACACGTAGGACAGAACATGGAAGGAGTCTGGCGCCCCCATGTCCTCTCTGGGCATGCCACCCTCCTAGCACCTCCATGTGTTAACTAAGCCAGAATCAGGGCACCTGGCTGGCCCTGCCCTGCTGGTAGAGCATGTGCCTCTTAATCTTGGGGTTGTAAATTCCAGCCCCACGTTGCATGTAGAGATTACTTAAAAATAAAATCTTAGAACAAAAACCAGAAGCTCTCAAAACCCCTACTTGGGATTTTTATAGAGGCTTTATTATGTGAGCTTGATTAAATCATTGGCTGTTGGTGATTAGGTCAATCTCCAGCCCCTTTCCCCTCCCAGAGGTCAGGGTTAGGGGAGGCCGAGAGTTCCAACCTGCTTTTTTTTTTTTTTAAAGATTTATTTATTTATTTTAGAGAGTGCAGTGGTGGTGGGGGGAGGCAGAGGGAGAGAATCTTCAAGCAGACTCCCCACTGAGCGTAGAGCCTGACACAGGACTTGATCTCACAACCCATGAGATCGTGACCTGAGCTGAAACCAAGAGTCGGACACTCAACTAACTGAGGCACCAGGTGCCCCTAAAAGTTCCAACCTTCTGATTACACAGTCGGTTCCTCTTGGCAACTGTCCCCCACCCTTTGGTCACCTAGGGGCTCTCCATAAATCACCTCATTGACATAAATTCAGATGTGGTTGAATGAGCTGTGGTTGAATGGAACCTGGGACAAAAGACCCAAGCATTAAAACAAAAGATGCTCCCATTGCTCTTAATGCTTAGGAAATCCCAAGGGTTTGGGGAGCTGTGAGCCAGGAGCAGGAACGAAAGCCAAATCTGTTTCCTGTTACAAATCACATGCAGAGTCCTGGAAAGAGGCTTTAGGGTGAATGGTACTCTGACAGCATCTTCAATATTATGAGGATTGTGAGACCCTGGCCTTGCCTTTGTTACTCCAGAGGCCAGAGCTCAGACACGTGGGCACAAGTTACAGGGAGTATTTTCAGGTTTCTGTCTAACAAGGAAAGATGTCCTAAAAGACAGGGTCTCAGTCGTGTGCATCCCTGCCCTGTCAACACTCAAGGGTGCTCAAGAAGAGGTTCCTGCCCAGATAAGAGGTCAGAATCAGGCACCTGCAAGGCCTCTTCACACTCCAGATCTTTGGATTCTTCTTGAAAATGATCTTAAACATCATGACCAGGTAAGCATACTTGCATGTAATGTCCCTGAATTTTGAGTTGAAATAATGACGGTGGCCTTTGTTGTGGAGTGCTTTCTATGCGTCAAGCACTGGTGATTGCATTGTTGTGGCAGCCCATGGAGCAGGTACTGATCGGATATTTAGAAAAGTAGTTATACAGTCAAGAGAAATTAAACCTAACTCTAGACCTAACTGCCCCTTTATCTAATTTTGACATTTTGACATTTGATTCCTACTTTTCTGTGTTATTGATTGGTGGAAAAAGGTTTCTGCTTAAGAGCTTAAGTGCAGCCCTGTAAATCTGCATGTCTGCCTCCGGATTTACATAGCACAGAGCAGACATCCCCCTATATGGCCTCCTGCCTGGAGAAGCCTCTCAAGGTCAGAAGAGTGCCAGAGCTGCGTTTTATGGTGTGTAACACAGGGCAGTGGGATGGCTTCAAACAGCTTCCAAGGTGTGAGGTGCTCAAAAAACCAGCTTCGTGGTTTCCCGGATCCATCTGGAGGTCAGCTAAGGATCAGATGGTTTTGCAAGTAAAAATGCCAAAGTTCAGGGGGCTACAGGGCTTGTCCTAAAGCAACAAGGAGAAGTGGGAATGTAAACCAGGGTTTTCAGCTTGCTGGGGATGAAGAGACTTTAAGGACTCTCCATACACTGGAACATTATCTGCCAGTAAAAGTGAATAAAGTATTGACATCTGCTGCATCATGGCTGAACCTTGAAAACATTAGGCTAGTTAGTGAAAGAAGCCAGACACAGAGATCCTGTATTACATGATTCTGTTCATATACAGTGTCCAGAACAGGCAACTCGATAGTACAGCAAGCAGATTGATGATTGCCCGGAGCTGGGGCGAGGGGGAGAGAATCGGGAGTAGATGCTGAGTGGTCTGGGCATAGAGTTTTGGGGGGATGGCAGGAAGGTTCTAAACTTAGATTATCTTGATGGGTGTGCTTGTCTGCAGATATACTAAAGACCATTAAATCATGCACTTTAAATGGGTAACTTTATGGTATATAAATTATATCTTAATACAGCAATTTAAGAAATGAGGACTGGAGGGTGCCTGGGTGGTCAGTCGTTAAGCGTCTGCCTTCGGCTCAGGTCATGATCCTAGGGTCCTGGGACCAAGCCCTACATTGGGCTCTCTGCTGAGCGGGAAGCCTGCTTCTCCCTCTCCTACTCACCCTGCTTGTGTTCCCTCTCTTGCTGTGTCTCTCTCTGTCAAATAAATAAATAAAATCCTTTAAAAAAAAGGGACTGGGGGGCGCCTGGGTAGCTTAGTCATTAAGCATCTGCCTTCGGCTCCAGTCATGATCCCAGGGTACTGGGATCGAGCCCCACATCGGGCTCCCTGCTCAGCGGGAAGCCTGCTTCTCTTCCACTCCCCCTGCTTGTGTTCCCTCTCTCGCTGTGTCTCTCTCTGTCAAATAAATAAATTAAATCTTAAAAAAAAATGAGGACTAGAGAGGCAGCTGGGTGGCTCAGTCACTTGAGCATCCAACTCATAATTTCAGCTAAGGTCATGGTCTCAGGGTTGTGAGATCTAGCCCTGCATCGGGCTCCATGCTGGGTGTGTAATCTGCTTGGGATTCTCTCTTTCCCTCTCTTTCCCTCTACCCCTCCCCACCCCTCTCTATAAATAATAATTAATTAATTAATTAATTAATTAATGAGGATGGGAACTCCAAAAGGGCAAAAGTCTAAAAGAGCAGCTTTCCCTTAAGTGGGTATAACTGACATGTAACATTATGTGAGTTTCCGGTGTGCAACATAACGATTTCGTATTTGTACACATTGCAAAATGATCACCACACTAAGTCTAGTTATGATCTGTCACCATACTTAGTTAGAAATATTTTTTCTTAAACATTTTTTCTTGTGATGAGGACATTTAAGATTTATTCTCTCGGTAACTTTCAAATAAACAATACAGCATTATTAACTATAGTCACCATGTTGTACATGACATCTCCAGGACTTGATTATTTTGTAATTTTTTGACCATCCTCTTCCATTTTGCCCACCCCCTGCCCCCTGCCTTTGACAACCACCTATCTGTTCTCTGTATCTGTGAGCTTGGGCTTATTTGTTTTGTTTGTTTGTTCTGTTTTTTTAGATCCTACATATAAGTGAGATCATAAGGTCTTTGTCTGACTTACTTCACTTGGCATAATGTCCTCAAGGTCCATCCACATTGTCACAATGGTAAGAGTCCATTCTTTTTATGGCTGAATAGTAATCCATTATAAGATGTACACACAGACGCAGACACCACATCTTCTTTATCCACTCCTCCATTGATGGACACTTTGGTTGTTGCCATATCTTGCCTATTGTAAATAATGCTGCAGTAAATATGGGAGTGTATATATCTTTTTGAGCTAATGTCTCTGTTTATTCAGTAAATACCCAGAAGTAGAATTGCTGGATCATCTGTTAGTTCTATTTCTAACTTTTTGAGGAACCCCATACTGTTTTCCACATTGGCTGCACCAGTTGGCATTCCAACCAACAGAGCACAAGAGTTCCTTTTTCTCCACATTCTCTCCTAAATTCATTATTTCTTCTTTTGATAATAGCCATTCTGACAGGTGTGAGGTGATATCTCATTGTGGTTTTGATTTGCATTTTCCTGATGATGAGTGATATTGAGCACCTTTTCATGTGTCTGTTGGCCATCTATATGTCTTTGGGAAACTGTCAGTTCAGATCCTCTGTGCATTTTTTAATTAGATTATTTGTCTTTTGTTTGCTATTGAGTTGTATGACTTCTTTATATATTTTGGATATATTCCTTATCAGATATGATTTGCAAATATTTTCCCCATTCAGTAGGTTGCCTTTTTGTGTTGATTTCCTTTGCTGTGCAAAAGCTTTTGAAAGACCTGTACACAGAAAACTGTAAGACACTGATGAAAGAAATCGAAGAAAACACAAATAAATGGAAAGATATTCCATGTTTATGGATTAGAAGAATTAATATTGTTAAAATGTCCATACTATCCAAATCAATGTACAGATTCGATGCACTGCCTATCAAAATTCCTCACAGAAAAAAAAAAAAATCCTAATTTGTATGGAAACACAAAAGGTCCCAAACAACCAAAGCAATCTTGGGAAAGAAGAAAGAGAACAAAGCCCTGATTTCAAACTGTATTACAAAGCTGTAGTAATCAAAACTGTGGTGATGTGGTATGAAGTGGTGGGGTTTGGAGCCAACGGCCAAGAAAGAATTCTTGAGTCATCTTCGCTGCAGAAAGATGGTTTTATTAAAGCATAAGGACAGAACCCATGGGCAGAAAGGGCTGCACTGGGGTCATGAGGAGTGGCTGATTATATACCTTCAAGTTGGGAGGGGGTTAGGGATAGCACAAGCCTTCAAGGTATTTTGGAAACAAGGTTCCAGGATCCTGAGGGGGCTAGCTATTGTGAGGAAAAGGTCATTTATTATTGTTTAGTAAACCCTCAGTCATGACACCCTTCAGATGGTATCAGTGGGCCATATACTTGGAGGATGATGGCTAACATGTATGGTGGCGGGGCGGGGTGGGGGTTGGTTAGAGATAAAGGAGGTTTCCAAAGGAATTTATATGTTAAAGGAGACTTAAAGGATCCTGGGGGGGGGGTCAGGCTAAGATTGCCTTTTTCCCTTAGCATCAACATCAAGGCAGCTGAGCTCCCAGAGGAAGGTCACTCTACCTGTTTCAAGGATTTGTCAATGGGCTGTAGGTAGGAAGGAAATTTAATTCTTTTGCCTTTGTTTCCCACATGATATGGTACTGACACAAAAAACAAACACAAAGATCAATGGAACAGGACAGAGAGCCCAGAAATCCACAATTATATGGTCAATTAATCTATGACAAAGGAGACAAGAATATTCAGTGGAGAAAGGACAGTCTTTTCAATAAATGGTATTGGGAAAACTGAACAGCCACATGCAAAAGAATGAAAGTGGACCACTTTCTTTCACCATACACAAAAATTAACTCAAAGTGGGTTAAAGAAGAACTGAAGACCTGAGACCATAAAACTCCCAGAAGAAAACTAGGTCGTCCTTGGCATCAGCCTTGGCCATGATCTTTTGGATCTGATTCCAAAGCAAAGGCAACAAAAGCAAAATAAACAAGTGGAGCTACATCAACTAAAAGGCTTCTGCAGAGTAAAGGGAATTAAAATGGAAAGGCAACACTTAGACTTTTTCCAGTCTCATCACGACGCCCCTTGAACTTGTGTGCTAAGAGAAAATCCCCTCCCGGGGGAGGAGTCAGGTCTGCTCCTTCCTGTTGAACCCCTGGGTCCTGCAAGTTCTGGGCTCCTGGGGAGGAGCTCTCACCTACCTACTGAATAATGAAAGGTTGGCTGAAGGAAAGCAGGAGAATTGAAAACCCCTGAGAATAGGGACATTGACCTTCCCTCCCCACCCTCCAAATTTCCTTATGGAGCCAATAATCCTTTTGTTTACTCAATGGGAGTGCCTGGCCAGGACTCCACCCAAGCCAAACAGTGAGGTTAAACTGTCAGCAAAGCAAATAGGTTTTCTGCAAGAAGACTTCCTTCACTACCCTCTTGCATGGGGTCTTCACAGTTTGCTCAAAGCTTCAGCTGGAATTCCTCTAAACAAAATGAATCTTAGAAGGAATTTGGTCCTGCTTCTTACAGGCCTGGATTTGCAAAAGGCTGCATCGTGTTTGGAACTGAAGATTGTTTTGGCTTTTACTTCTGACCTAGTGAATTTCTTTTAAGAATATTTTTGTTGAGGTATTTTCATATCGTAGGATGTACAGATCTTAATTATACAGCCCAAACAATTTTGGCAAATACACTCATGGGGCCCATACCCCTATTCTGTCAGCCCAGAAAGTCCTGAGACAAGCCACCCACCTTTGGCCCCTGGAGAGCACAGTTTTGATTTCCATCACAGCATGGTACTTTTGCCAGTTCCGGAACTTCATATAAATGGAATCCTACGGTATGTGCTCTTTTGTGTCTGGCTTTCAGCTCTGGATATTTGTGAGATTCACCCATATCAATGTGTGGATCAGCAGTTTATTCCTTTTTATTGTTGAGTGGGAGTCCATTATTTCCGTATTCTCTACTTTGTTTTCTCCTCTTCCTGTTGACAGTCACTTGCACTGTTTCACAGTTTGGGACTTTAATGATAAGACTTCTGTGAACATTCTTGCACAAGTTGTTTTGTGGACATGTTTCTGTTTCTCTTGGATGAATACAAGTGTACCTCATTTTATTGTGCTTTGCTTTATTGCACTTCACAGATAATTTTTTTTTAATTGAAGGTTTGTGACAACCCTGCATCAAGCTAATCTGTTGGTACCATTTTTCCAATAGCATTTGCTCACTTTGTGTCCCTTGTGTCCCTATGTCACATTTGGTAACTCTTGGAATAATTCAAACTTTTTTCATTATTATTAAATTTGTTATGGTGATCTGTGATCAGTGATTCTGACTCACTGACAGCTCCAATGATGGCTCTGATTTTTTAATTAAGGTACATTTTTAGATATAATACTATTGCACACTTAATATACTACAGTATAGTGTAAGCATAACTTTTTTTTTAAAGATTTTATTTATTAGAGAGCACGAGCAGGGGGAGGGGCAGAGGGAGAAGCAGACTCCCCACTGAGCAGGGAGCCCGACACAGACCTCGATCCCAGGACCCCGAGATCATGACCTGAGCCGAAGGCAGACGTTTAACAGACTGACGGAGCCACGCAGGCTCCCAAGCATAACTTTTATATACACTGGGAAACCAAACAACTCATTTGACTTGCTTTATTGTGGTATTCGCTTTATTAAGGTCTGGAACCAAACTTACAATATCTTCGAGGTATGCCTGAACCTACAAGTGGAATAGCTGGGAGATATGGTAAGTATATGTTTAACTCTTTTATAAGAACCTGCCAAACCATTTTCCAGTGTGAATTACCATTTACATTCCCACTGCAGTGCTCCACATCCTCACCCACACTTGGTACTTTCACCGGTCATTTTAATGCTAACCATTCTAGCAGGTGAGTTCGGGTACCCCGCTGTGGTTTGACCATGCATTTCCTTGATGTGATGTAATGAATTTTAAAGAAGCTTCAAGAGTCCTTGCCTGGGCCAGCCACCTCTCCCACCCCCCAGTCCACCTTAGCTGCCATGCTGCACACAGATCCGCCGGGAACTACTTTATTCAGTGTACACTCGTGGAACCCACACGTGTGAGGCAGTGCTGGGGACATACTCCAGGTCAGGGGAAGCAGCCTCTTTCTGTTAAGGGCAGATAGTAAATACTTTAGGCTCTGCAGGCATTTGGTCTCTGTCCCATTTGCTCAGCTCTGCTGTGGAAGTGTGAAAGCAGCCTTAGACGAAATATAAAAGAATGACTGCAGCTGTGTTCCCGCCAGACTTGATTTACAGGTGCTGAAATTTGAATTTCATAATTTTTGTATATCAAGAATTACTATTCTTTTGATTTTTTTTCAATCATTTAAAAATATAAAAGGCAGGGGCACCTGGGTGGCACAGTCATTAAGCACCTGGGTCCTGGGATCGAGCCCCGCATCTTGTTCCCGTTCAGCGGGTAGCCTGCTTCTCCCTCTCCCACTCCCCCTGCTTGTGTTCCCTCTCTCGCTGTGTCTCTCTCTGTCAAATAAAGAAATAAAAAAAATCTTTAAAAAAAATGTAAAAGGTATTCCTAGCTTGAGGGCCATGTAAGGGTTGAGGACTGCAGTTTGCTGCCCCTGCCCTAGGTAAGCAGAGGCAGCCGGTTCAGATGCAGCCCTAAGCCAGGCAGGAGCTTCACTGAGAGCCAGGTACCCATGCGGGTAGAGTGGCGACATCCCACTCCTCCAGGAAGGGACTCCATGAGGGTGAGGGGCTGGGTTGCCTCCCGCTCAGGGAAAGGCTGCAAGGGGCCGTGGAGCAAGAACCAGAATGGGAAGGCCTGTAAAGCCTGGCTGTGTGTCCTTCCCAGCCCCTCATAGCAACACAGGCAGCCCCAAGCTCCACAGTTCTGGGGCTCCTCCCCACCCTCACCTCACTTCTGACACTCCCGCTCCTGCCTGATTCTTTTGGAATCAGACACGTCAGAATGCCCGCCCACGGCAGTCAGGTGCCCCCCGTCACTGCCTGCACATCAGGTCCCCCTCTAGGCCAGCCCCACGCCCGCCCAGAGGCCTGCCAGGGAGTGGCTGAGACTGGCTTAGGAAGCTTGCCCAGTTGGGGTTGGGGTTTGTAAGAGCAGTACTGGGCTCCATCTTCTGCTGAGGGAGTGTCCAATTCTGCAGCCTGTGTAGGACAGTTCTGGAGAGTGTCTGCGAGGAAAGGGAACCCATTAGGAAACTACAGCAGGAATCCCAGCAGGAGGACTTAAAGAGCAACCGGGGATGGGTGAAATGAGTCTAGACCCACAGAGAACAAAGCAGCTAGAGGCCCCAAGCTGCTTCTTGGAGGACCAGTTCCTGAGACAGTCCTTGGGAGCTTGGGAGAGAAGATGCCCACCAGCCCTTTGTAGTGTTGGCACATGATCTGGAAGTAGGCAGAAAGCCACTGGCCTTAAAAAAGGATCTGGAGCCCAGTTTGCTATGGAGGGAGGAAATAGGATAAGCTGGTGAGGAGATGGTGGAAGGCCAGGGGCTGCACAGTGTGAAACCCCCAGGCTCTGCCCCAGGTCTGTGGTGTCCACCACACACACAGATGTTCCCCACAAGGGGCTGGCTCCTGGTGTGCACACAGTGAACTTTTACACTTGTTCACGCCATACTGCAATAGTTTTCCCAGACCCCACAGACTCGCGTCATCCCCAGTGTTATCCACCCCTCAAATTCAAACACCATTCTTAGGGCTGATGTCCTAGAGCTAGTTTGCCTGTCCTAGAGCATCATGTAAATGGAATCCTACAGGATGTGCTCTAGTTCCAATGCTCTCAGCCAGCATTATTCGCCCCTGTTCCTGGCTATGGCTGATCATTCTCACCACTGCAGACTATTCAGCTGTGGGAATATGCACAATGTATTTATCCACTCCAGTGTTAATGGACATTTGCATGGTTTCCAGTTTGGACGGTTTTAAATAGGGCTGTTAACAAACATTTTTGTGCATGCCTTTTGGTTGGCATAAGCATTCATTTCTCTTGGGTATTTTCTTTGGACTAGAATAGCTGGTTCCAAGGCAGGTGTTTGTTTAACTTTCAGGAATACTACCAGGACACCTGGCTGGCTCAGTTGGAAGAGCAATGTGACTCTTGATCTTGGGGTCATGAGTTCAAACCCCCACATTGGGTGTAGAGATTACATAAATAAATTAAAAAAAAAAGTTTTTCAAAGTACCAATCTATAAGTGTTCTTGTTGATATAGAAACTACAGAGGCCAAGATGAGATCAGGATCAGTGAGAGCAGGACTGAAGCCAGGGACTTCTTATGGCCTGAGGAACACCAGCAGTGATGTTAATGTGTGTGGACCTGAGCTACTGGTAAGAGTGAGCAAGGGGTCCTTAAGCCCAGGGTCTGCAGGTAGGAACCAGGTGACCCTGCTTTGGGAAGGAGGAGGAGCAAGAGCAGAGGGGTGCTGAGAGAGTCTCATGGGTTGGAGGGAAGGAGAGATGCCAGCAGGAGTATGGACCACAAGTCCAGACTTCATCCTCAGATCTGCACATTGAAAAATTCAGCTAATTAATTCATCCAGGGGTAAGGAGATGGCAGGAAATGGTCATGTAACAAGTTGCAGGGGATGCCAATTAAGAAACAATTTGATGGGGGTGCCTGGGTGGCTCAATTGGTTAAGGGTCTGACTCGATTTCAGCTCAGGTCTTGATCTCAGGGTCATGAGTTCAAGTCCTGTGTTGGGCTCCACGTGAAACCTACTTGAAAGAAAGAAGGAAGGAAGGAGAAAGAAAGAAAAAGAATTTGATGTATTTATTGTCTGGCATACCTGGTCCCCCAAAAGGCACTGGTTGTCCCTAACAGCCCCAGGTAAACTCTCTCAGAGTCACAGCACAGCCTAGAAATTCCAAGTCAGATGAGATAGCTGGATATACTGGAGAGACACTTCCATCCCGCCCAGCCACCTTGAGGAACTGCCCTTCTCCCCTCCTTGCTCAGGACAGTGGCAGGGAGTGTGGGAAATTGTGATTCTTCAAAACCCCCTTTCCAGTAATTTCTATCATTAAAAACTGAGCTGCGCTTATGCCATAAGGCCTTGGCCTCCTACGGTGAGCTCCCAGAACATGGGGGCCTGTTTGAAATGCAGACGGCAGCCATACCCCACACCTGCTGAATCAGAACCTGCCTTCTTTTTTTTTTTTTTTTTTTTCCCCCGGGGTTTGAACTTACAACCCTGAAATCAAGACCTGAGCTGATATCAAGAGTCAGACGCTTAACTGACTGAGCCACCCAGACACCGCCAGAACCTGCCTTCTGATAGTCTTGTGTACCTTCCAGGAAGCGCCACCTGAGGGGTCTACTGTAACTGTAACCCAGGTGAAGCGGGCCTCCTGGGAGTGTGCCTCCACCTGACGATGTGGAGATCTGACTCAAGGAGCCTTAATGAACAAATAATGGAGCCATTTACCCTTGTCCTCTTAGGGGACTTTTACACAGCTCCTCGCACAGAGGGCATCCTAAACTTCCCCTTTGGCTGGACCCACGTCTCCTTCCAGCCCTTCTTGGTGTCTTGTGTGGGTGTGGAGCAGATGTGCGGCCTGAGCTGTGCACAGCAGGTGTTAGGAGTGCCAGCGACTTTGGGAAGCTCCCGAGACAGGGGAGCAGGGGCAGCAGACCAGGGGCTTCCCTGTGCAGCCTGAGGGTCGCCGGCCTGGCTCAGCCTTACCTCGAGTCCGGCTCCTCCCCGGCCTCCCCTGGGCAGCACATGGATTCAAGACACTTGTTTTCCAGGGTGACTTCCACAGGTGGCTGTCATCCCTCATTTTGCATTAATTCAGGCTGTGCTGAGACAGACTTCTCACTGTGAACTTAACATACTCTCTGTGGAGACAGGGCAACAACCACGCCTGCCTGAGGAATCTTAATCTCCATGCCAGGAGGTCTGTGCTAAGGGACAGAAGTGATACTGAGGACCCTGATCCTCTAAGGGCTGTTTTCCTTCTGATGGGTCTGACCCTGAATGAGCGGGAGTTGAGGGGTGCAGGTGTGCACATCAGACTTGCTCTCCTCATGCCTGGCCCTCTTACCCTGGTCCCCCAGGTTACTCCGGTGCAGCAGAAAGCCCATCTCATATTCCAGGCTAATCCTAAAAACTGCAAGGGCTTGTCCAGTTCAACCCCATTAAAATTGGGGAATGTTTCTGGTTTGGAGGACGGCAGGGCAATGGCCCTGGAGTGTAACCAGCTTCCTCTCATTAGCATGTTCATCACCCTGTCCCTCACCAACCCCTGTCTGTGCCACCTTCCCTTCCAGGAGAGGGGCCCCTGAGTAAGGGGGACCTCGTAAACTGACTCTTGCTGGCTTTAGACCCTATCTCACAATCACTTAAGAAGTAGCAGACCTTAGAACTGGAGAGCTACACACAAAAGAATGAAATTCTTTTCTTACACCACACACAAAACTAAATTTAAAATGGATTAAAGACCAGAGCACCTGGGTAGCTCGGTTGGTTGAACATCTAATTCTTTTTTTTTTTTTTAAGATTTTATTTATTTATTTGAGAGAGACAGAGATAGTGACAGCATGAGCGGGGAAGAGAGGAAGAAGCAGGGTCCCCGCTAAGCAGGGAGCCTGATGCGGCACTCAATCCCAGGGCCCTGGGATCATGACCTGAGCTGAAGGCAGATGCTTAAGAGCTGAGCCACCCAGGCACCCTGAACATCCAATTCTTGATCTCAGCTTGGGTCTTGATCTCAGGGTTGTGAGTTCAAACCCTGTGTTGGACTCTATGCTGGACAAGAAGCCTACTCAAAAAAAACCCACGAAAACCAACCCCAAACTGGATTAAAGACCTAAATGTGAGGGCTGAAACCATAAAAATCCTAGAAGAGAGCACAGACAGTTACATCTCTGACATCAGCCACAGCAGTATTTCTCTAGATATGTCCCCTGAGGCAAGGGAAACAAAAGCAAAATTAAACTAGTGGGACTACATCAAGATAAAAAGCTTCTGCAGAGTAAGAGAAACAATCAAAACTAAAAAGCAGCCTACAGAATGGAAGATATTTGCAAATGACATATCTGATAAAGAGTCAGTATCCAAAATCTATAAAGAACTGATACAACCCAACACCCCAAAAACAAATAATCCAATTAAAAAATGATCAGATAACATGAACAGACATTTCTCCAAGAGAAGACATACAGATGGCCAACAGACAGATAAAAAGATGGTCACTGATCATCAGGAAAATGCAAATCAAAATCACAGTGATACCACCTTACACCAGTCAGAATGGCTGAAGTCAAAAACACAAGAAACAGATAAAAAAAAAAAATAATGGGTATTGATGAGGATGTGGAGAAAGGGGAACCCTCTTGCATTGTTGGTGGGAATGCAAACTGGTACAGCCACTCTGGAAGACAGTATGGAGGTTCCTCAAAAGATTAAAAATAGAACTACCATATGCTCTAGTAATTCCTCTGAGTATTTACCCAAAGAGTATAAAAAGAGTAATTCGAAAAGGTATATGCACCCCTATGTTTACTGCAGCATTATTTACAACAGAATTTATGGAGCAACCCAAGTGTCCATCGACTGATGAATGGAAAAAGAAGATGTGATATATATATACACACATATAATGGAATATTATTCAGCCACAAAATAGAATGAAATTTTGCCATTTTGCAACAACATGGATGGATCTAGAAAGTCTAATGCTAAGTGAAATAAGACAGAGAAAGACAAATACCATATTATTTCACTCATATGTGGAACTTAGTAAACAAAAAACTCTTAAATACAGAAAACAAACTGGTGGTTGCCCAGAGGGGAGGCGGGTGGGAAGATGGGGGAAATAGGTGAAGGAAATGAAGAGTACACTTACGGTGAGCACTGTGTAATGTATAGAATTGTTGAATCACTGTATTGTACACCTGAAACTAATATAACACTGTATGTTAAAAACACTAAAAAGTATCAGACCTTAGGCCCAGCTGAGCATGTGACAGTGTCTGACTTGATCACTCCTGAAAACCCCAGCATCTTTAGCACACATGGGGTACTCCCGCAGTGCATTAATGGCATTCCTACTAGGACAGGGCCCTGGGTGCTGGGTTAGAATGCTGCCTGGAGTGGAGATCCCCACATTTGCACATACACACAAAATACCTTAAAAGTTAGACAGTTGGAATTCTGGATTTGGAGCTTGGGAAAAGTGCTTTTAACAAGCCCTACAGGGAGGTCTCATCAGCAAGTTTGGGAAACTGCCTTAGCTGTTATCTGTACCTCTATAAGCTGGGGCTTAGGTGTCTTTACTATATTACCATGATATTCGTAGTATACTATATTATATTCACATAAGTGATGTGTCTTTCTCAGTGCATTGAATCAGAAAACACGTAGTATCCTTTAGTTCCCTTACTGGTAATGCTAGGTTGGATCACTTCATGAAGTTTTTTCCACTGTCAAGTGCCTCCTCTTTTTTGTAACTATTAAGATAATCTGTGGGGTGATACTTATAGCCTTTGTCTGATAGTTCTAGCATCCACTCCTACATTTATTTGGTATTCTGTAGAGAAGAGCTTCCTTTATCCCCACCCCCATTTTATTTCCTTTTCATATCACTCTGGCTCGTAGATTTTTTTTTTTTTTTTAAGATTTTGTTTATTTATCTGAGAGAAAGACAGAGCACAAGTAGGGGGAGCTGGAGAGGCAGAGGGAAAAGCAGACTCCCCACTGAGCAGGAAGCCTGATGGGGGCTCCATCCCAGGACCCTGAGATCATGACCTGAGCCAAAGTCAGATGCTTAACCAACTGAGCCACCCAGGCACCTACAGATTTCTTTTTAACATCAACGTGTTACAATACATTAATGTCACTATGAGTATCTTTCTGTTACATACCCTAGTGAAGGGAGAACCCCAATTCCACAATATCATTCTAGCTAGTGGTCTTAATTCTACTGAGGTTTTCAATTACTGACCTCTCAAAAATAATGCATTTATTGTTTGCCTCCCATTTCCTGAAAGGCCAGGTCTGTGTTCATTTGCAAATACTTAACTGACCCTCACAGATTAGCCAGTGGTATTGGTGGGGTCCCGTGCAGTCTTTACCCTTATCTTGTGCATTCTCAACAAGGGCTGGCAGAGTGTCTAAGTCACTCACTTAACCAACACTTATTGAAGCTTTATGATCAATGAGACACTCAAGAAACTGAAGCAGACCACAAGTGTCTGTTTTCCACACCTGGTTTCTTCTAACTCCCGCAGCATTTCATTACACACACAAGGCATCTTCTGTTTCCGAGGCAGAGAACTAGCTATAGACAGTCTGAAATACCTATTTGAAAAAACTTTAAAGGTAATCTATCTCCCGTAATACAGAATAGCTCACTACAAAGAGTAACTGAACCTGGATCAATATCTATCACTTCTTAGTAAATGAATATTTAAAATGGTCTCCCAAAAATAGAGAACCAGACAGTTACAAGGTGGCCTGACTGGCCTCACAACTGTCTCCCATTAGGGGAGGAGGTGCTCTGGCCTAGTCATAGCTGAGACCAGACTGCCAAAAAAAACAGTCCTTTTCCTTGGAGGGGCAAAGCTGAGCCCACTTTCTTTCCATTTTATCTGTTCAGAAGCCCTACAGTTCTGTTGGAAGATCCAGATTCTTCATCAAGCCTGACCTGGCTCCCCACCTCCAGTCTGAATGTATCCATTGGTTGTGTTGGGGAGGAAAAAATCTTTTCTTCTACCCAGCTCAAGTTCTCCATGTGGGGCCCTATAAATTTGGCTGGCTAAAGACAGATTAACAAGAGAAAAAAAACATGAGGTTATTAGCATGTGCATCACATAAACACCCAGGAGTACCTAGAGATGAGTAACTCAAAGTGGTGGTTAGAACTTGAGTTTAAATATCATCCTAGGCTAAAACAAAGGAAAGGTTTTGGGGCTTCTAGCTAGGGAGGCAAGTTATGGGAAGGTGACCAGAAGTATGGTAAACAGAAGTTGTTTGTAATGTTTTATGATCAGACCTGTCAAGAGAGGAAAGGTTTCTAGGACTGGAAATGCCCTTTTAAATGTAAATTTCCTTTACAAAGGGAAAACTGGTACCCTATTTTTAGAGCTTTTCCTGCTTTTGCTCTTTTCTCAGAAGCCTTTAGCTCAAAATAACCTATAAGCAGAAGAGGCATTTTGGGGGGTGGCATATTATGATACCCCTCAACTGTTCTCTTTGCCCCACCTACACTGGACTTGATGTTCAGTGAACTCTCCAAGTGGGTACTTATCTCAGGACCTTTGTACTTCCTTCTCCCCCAGATTCATTACTCATTAATATTTTTTTGGTCTCAACTCAGGTGTCGTCTCCTGGCTGCTTAATGTGCTTTTCTTCACAGCACTTATAACTATCTAAACATTACTTATCTGAAAATGGCTGAGATGGCCATGGGGTTCATTATCCGTTCCAGTTATATTAGTGGCCACCTGGAGTGGGTGTGTGTGTGAATAGGTGGGACAGAGAGGGCATTCCATATTTATTGTCCCCCAAGAAGTATGCATGTAGGAGAGGGTCCAGGTAAGATTACTTTAGAAGCATCACGCCAGGAAAACTCCTGCATCTACTTTTATGGCATCTTCTGCAGGCAAATTTGACCTTCATGTAAGTCGGGATTCTTTGCAGCCCATCAGTGTGAGACCACCAAATGCAAACCTGCAGTGGCACAAAGTCGGGTGGGTCCATAGGCATCCAGGGAACAAAGGAAAAGGCAGGGGTCAGCGTGAAACTCCCATGAAGCAGTGTTCCCACAGGCTCAGAGCAGAGCTGTATGCAAGGTGGGCTCAGGTGCAGTTTCTTTGGGAAACCACCCCCACACCCCATGTTAAGCAGATGTGGGAAGCTGTGTCCAGACACCCCTTATCTGGGGCTCGCACCTGGGTGGAATGGAGGAGGCTGTGTCTCTGTCACAGTGACCCGGATCCTCGGCCAGAGTGGGGTGTTTCCTTCCTCCTGACATAATTTGAAGGGCAAAGTGAGGGCCAGTGACTTAGGGAATAAGGCTTCTCAGTGAGTAAGGAGCGGTGGTTCCTCAGAGGGGTCGCTGTGACACTTCAGAGCCGCAGCGCCCCCGGGGAATGCTGTCTCCTGTTCACCAGCCGTGTGTGTCAGCCCCGTCTGAGGGTCGCAGGCAGGCTGGCATTTCTCAGTATGAGCAAAGTTTTACATTCCTAGCTGTCATTTTCAGAGCCACTCCGCCCCCAATTCAGGAGATTGAGCCCAACAGGCGTCGGTGGGTGCATTTCTAGCATGCACCCGGTTTCCCTTCCCATTTACCAGGTCTCGGCCGCACCCCAGCACCCAGGGCATCCCAGCTGGGGCAGCCGGGGACCCTGGCCGGGCGAGGGAAGCCGGTCCCCAAATCCCGAAAGCTGCGACAGCAGAGTACGCCCCACCCCACCCCCACATGGCCCTGGGGGTGGGGAGCAGGCAGGGGCGAGATCAACGCTCCGACTCCCGAGTCCTCCTGCTCCTCCAGTCTCCTCCCCTCCTGCCGGGCTTGGCCATCTTGGGGGCAGGCCCCCGCTCTTGGTTGGCCTGGGTAAATCACTTCATCTTCCTCACCTATGAAACGGCACGCCCCCGCCAACGTCCGAGGACTACGACCTGGGCCAGCGACCCTGCCCTGCCTCTCTGGAGGCCCCGCCCCTCGAACCTCCCCGCGTCTCCAGAGGCCCCGGTTCACCGACCTCCCCGCCCCCCTCGCCTCTCGGCCCCGCCCCGGCACACCGCGCAGGCGCGGCCCGGGCTAGCTGCGTCGCCGCAGTGCCCGGTGACAGAGCCGCCGCAGCATCCTCGGTGTTCGCGTGTCCTCCCGGCTCTGCATCTTGTCTTACTCCTCCGCCGGCGCGATGGCGAAGCCGCTGACGGACAGCGAGAAGCGGAAGCAGATCAGTGTGCGCGGCATCGCGGGGCTGGGCGACGTGGCCGAGGTGCGGAAGAGCTTCAATCGGCACCTGCACTTCACGCTGGTCAAGGACCGCAACGTGGCCACGCCCCGCGACTACTTCTTCGCGCTGGCTCACACTGTGCGGGACCACCTGGTGGGCCGCTGGATCCGCACGCAGCAGCACTACTACGAGCGCGACCCCAAGGTGAGGCCGGGGTCACTGCGCTCATCCTGCGCGCCCGCTGTCCCCACCCCGGAAAAGGGCAGCCGTTGTGGCCGGTCTCCCGAGCTACAGGCCCCTATGAAGAGAGCAGAGCGACGCGCCTCTCTCCCAGAAAGACGCACGTAGGGCCCGTGCTTGCGGAGTGTCTTTAAGTTGAGCACGGCCACCCTCTGTCCGCCCCCGCAGCCCATCGGTGGTCCACGCACTGGCCTCTTGCCGAGGAGGATAGCCTTGGCTGGGGTCACGTCTCTCCCACCGCCTTTCCCCGGGGGTCTGCCAGCTTTGCACAGGCCTGGTCCGGTCCTTCCCGCCCTGCCACCCCGGGAGCAGAGCGGATTCGGGCGGTCAGGAGGTCGTCTAAGTAGGCAGATTAGGGTGTTGTCTACACTCGGCTCCCCGGGGGGCCTGGCCTCGGCATCCTCTGCTTAGGCGCGAGCCCGCAGACACTTTGCACGAAGATCTCGGTCTTGCGGGGGTCCGCTGCTCCCTGCGACTCCTGAGCCCTGGAGTCCTGGCGGAATTTTCCAGCCTGTTTCTAGCCGGGTGCTTCCGTGATGGCTGCAAGAGTCGGTGCTTCCTCCTCCGCTGCCCCCGCCCCCCACCTTTTGTTTTTCTGCAGCAGAGTGTGAGAGAAAAGGGTCCTGGAACCAGGCCTGGGCAATTTGGTGTTGTTAGTGGGTGAGCTCAGTCATCTGCAGGGAATTGTGGGGCTGTTTTTGGCTAGGCAGTAATCGGAAGAAAATCACTGAGGATGCCTGCTAAAGCAGGAGGGGTCAGGAGCTCAGAGAAGGAGCCCTCAAAGAAGGCTCTGTCTTTAATGATTTCCACACCTACCTTGAAGAACATTGTTGGGTTAAAGTTCACGGAGATTAGATAATTACAGAGATTAATTGTTACTTTTTATATTTTGCAGAAATTTATGCTTATGGCAGAAAAAGACAAAATAGGCCAAAGAAAAGTCACTGATGTGACTCCATTATTCTTAACCATATTAAATTGAAGGTGTATGTACTTTCAGATCCTTTTCTTAAATATACATACATGTGTATGTATATTCTTAAATATACATACACATTTTTTTAAAGATTTTATTTGGGAGAGAGAGAGCAAGAGAGAGAGCACATGAGAAGAGGGGAGGGTCAGAGGGAGAAGCAGACTCCCCGCTGAGCAGGGAGCCTGATGCAGGACTCCATCCAGGGACTCCAGGATCATGACCTGAGCCGAAGGCAATCGCTTAACCAACTGAGCCACCCAGGCGCCCTTCATACACATTTTTAAAAGTATATTGCATGTACAGTGTTGTGATTTTTCTATTTCATTCATTGACATTTGTAACTTTTTCAGTAGCTTTACAGGTTAGTAAATATGCTTCTCCAGTACCATTCGTAGTTTGATAGGCCTCTCATACTCTTGGCCACCCATCTGCTCTCAGTTTGGGGATTTTCTTCCTGCTCTTGACTGTAGAGAATATTGTCCTTTCCATGATATTCAGGTAGAGTGGTGAAGAAAGGACACACTTGCAGGCCTGAAGCCAGTTTGCAAAGATTTGATTTGCGGTATACACATAGGCAGTGGGTAGTTGCTTTGTTGATAGTATTTTAGAGTATTTTCATGAGGCATTAAATGTTTAATAATTGCTAAGAGTGAGATTGATTGCTTTTCCAAACTTACTCTGGGGCACTCTTTTTTCTAAAATAGAGATGGTAAGGAGGACAGATTTATTAGAATACCAATTGGGTTCCTTCACATTTAGTATGCAAGACAGCATAGAAAGAAGTGGCACCAAATGGGTAAAGCGGGTTTTTACAACAGGGGCTTAAGATGACTTTGCCAGGGACACTAGCCAAGAGGCAGTGGCTCCCCCAGAATCCTTTGCTGATGGCAGAGCTCTGGTTTGCAACATCATTTTTGCTGTCAGTGTAGCAGATGACAAGGGTACAGCTTTGCCTGCACACTCAAGGACATTTTCCTGGTCCTGGACCAGGACACACCCCAAAACCTTGCATTCCCATTAGAGTGTTTATGTATAATTAGATCCTGAAAAGGACAGTGAGGCTCAGGGATTACAGAAGGGACCTTTCATGAACAGAATTAATTCCTCTAACAAAATGGCTTTCCCAGTCCTCACGGAGAGGTTTGAGTTTTGGTTGTTTGCTGTGGTGACTACAGGCAGAAAGTTTTGTCTTTTAAAGAAACCACAGAGCCTGTAAGTGGAAGGTTGTTTGCCTGTTCTGGATAGGAAGGCCATTTAAAACGGAAAATTGGAAGTTAAGTATTTCAGTCTGGCTAATTCACGTTGAAAAATAAGCTCCTCCTCTCCTTTTTCTCTTTGCTTATAATGGGCCCGAAACAAGCCCCACAAGGGTCAGAACCTGACGGGAGGTAGGCTCCCAATAAAAATCCTGCATAGCTGCACCCCAGCCTGGGAATGACCTCGGGGACTTGTACCACTGCACTTCTGACTGGGGTAGCTGAATGACCTATATTTAATAAGTTAGAGTGCTTTTACTTAATTTTTTTGTCTTCCAGACAATTATGCAAGTTATGATTATTGGAGGAAAAATTGGAAAACATAAGCCGGAAGGAAAAAATTAATTTTAATCTCTCTCAACACCGAGTAATAACATGATAAATGCTATAAACATTTTGTGTCCTACATCTTTTTTCTACACTGGTAGCAACACCGCTTTTATTACACAAAATTGTATCGTGGTGTACCTATTGTTTCAGAACCTTTTAGCCTTCTATTTTTGGCAACAGCAGAAACAAATGAAACTTGTGCTCAGAGAAAGATTTTTCAGGCAACTAGCGTGGCAAGTCAAGTCAAAAAACCTGGCTAAAATTGAGATGTTGGCGGGTGGCAGGAGGCAGTGCTTAGTTCTGAAGATGGTTCAAGGATTCTCTGAGGTAATGGCAAGGCCAGGAGTCTGGGATAAAACTCCAGAGCTGGAATTCCACCCTGAATTCAGGAATAGGAAAGAGCTGGATGGGGAGGGATGGCTTACATGAGTCCAAGCTCCTTTTAGTCCTGGCTTTACCATTCCGTCTGTGAGACCTTGGACTTGGCTGGATTTCTTAATCTTGCTTGGCCTCCGTTTTTTCATCTTTTAAAATGGAGGGTGGGTGGGTGGAACGAGGTAATCCATTTCTGAGGTCCCTCGCTATGGTAAAAAGTTGTGGCTTTGTGTTTGCTTATAAAATGTTTCCATTTTATATTGACATTCCATCTCTACCCTAAAAGAATCAGAGAATGCTTAAGCAAGGCATGACACAGAAGGTTCAAACTAATAGAAGACCTCAAAGAGAAGGTTGGGGCCAGAGAGTAAGGGTAGAGAAACAGGTTGCATTCAAGGGCAAGGTCAGGACACAAAGTGCAGATGTAAGTTCTGGCAATCAAAGCAAATGGCAGCTCATGTCCACTTATGGGAGTCATGGGATCTCCGTGATAATTGCTAGAATGAGCAGGTGTGAGATATCTTCTATGGGATTTTAAAGTGGGTAGTGTAGAATGAGGACAGCTGGCCTACTACATCCAGGCAGTGGATGAGTCTGTTTACTAATGCCTCTTTGCCATAAGCTCATGGCATAGCCATGATGGTAGATTAAGGAAAGAGAGCTCCACCATGGACCCAAACTGCAGTCTTAAATATTTCTAATAAGATAATCATAATGAATACGATTAATCTTAGGGTTTGGCTGGATTCAGGAGTTAAAGGAAGATGATCTAGAGCAGTGTTTTTGCAGCCTTGGCTGCCCACAGCCTCCACTTACAAGATTTTCTTTTACTGATTGGACGAGCCACTGGAATCTTTTTAACACACCCAGTTTTGATATGTTTCCACTTGTCTTGTGAAGTTGACCTTGTATCCCATGGGCAGGCTTCCCTGATACCGCTCAGTTATTTTCTCTGGCTAGAAGCTTGACGATGGACAGATGTTTTGTGTTGCTGATTAACCTGACAGCTCGGCAAGTGGAAGGTAGGGTTAAGCCATCATTTTATGAGATTAAGAAGCCTCTCAGAGTGTGTGCTATGATTTTTTGAAGAAGACAGTTTGGCTCTGCTCTTAAGAGCTGTGATGGTTTATTTACTGTGTCACCTTGTCTGGGCCACAGTGTCCAGAAATTTGATCAAATACTATTCTGGATGTTTCTGTGAAGGTATTTTTTTAGATTAACATTTGAGTCAATGGACGTTGAGTCAAGCAGATTACCCTCTGTAATGTGGGTGGGCCTCATCCGATCAGTTGAAGACCTTAATAGAACAAAAACTGATACCCCCACCCCCCACGCTCACCCTCCGCAGCAGGAAGGGATTCTGCCAGCCGACTGCCTTTGGACTGCAAATGCAGTCCTCCCTCCCTCATCAGATTTTAGTCTCAGACCTCCACAATTGTGTGAGCCAATTCCTTAAAATAAATCTATATATATATCCTCTTGATTCTGTTTCTCTGAAGAACTCTAACATCAGGGGCTGGTATTAGATGGCTACAAAGACCCTTTGTATTTTTATGAAATATCGTAACTGACCTCGCTTCTGAATCCCAGACCTTTGTAAATGACTTTTTAAAAAATTCTATTTTATATGACATCAGACTTAAAAGTTGCAGAAATAATACAATAAATTCCCTTTCTTCATGCAATTCCCAAACATTAAATATTTTAACACATTTCTTATGTCTCTTTATATATTAATACATTTTTTCTCTGAACCATTTCAAAGTAAGTTGCAGACTTGATGCTCCTTTACCCTTAAAAATGTAAGTGTGTGCTTCCAAAAATCAGGGAGACTCTGTTAGACAAACACCATGAATGAGTAAACCCAGGACATTCACACTGACATGGTGCTGCCACCTCTGGATCTCCTATAGCTTTGCCAGTTGCACAACTAATAAGAAATACAAATAAGACAATTGGGAGAACTTTATGTCTTTTCAGATTGTACCTAATTTTTCTTTTTTTTTTAAGATTTTATTTATTTGAGAGAGCGAGAATGAGAGAGAGAGAGAGAGAGCACATGAGAGGGGGGAGGGTCAGAGGGAGAGGCAGACTCCCCGCTGAGCAGGGAGCCCGATGCGGGACTCGATCCTGGGACTGCAGGATCATGACCTGAGCCGAAGGCAGTCGCTCAACCAACTGAGCCACCCAGGCGCCCCCCTAATTTTTCATTAAATCAAAGCTTTAAGCCATTTAGAAATCTGCACATTCTGAGACAGAAGCAAATCAGCAACAGACAATAACTGACTTTTTTCCTACCTTATTACAGGATGGGGTTCTTAGGACACAGTAAAGGGGGGCGCCTGGGTGGCTCAGATGATTAAGCATCTGTCTTCGGCTCAGGTCATGATCCCAGGGTCCTGGGATCGAGCCCCGCATCGGGCTCCCTGCTCCTTGGGGAGCCTGCTTCTCCCTCTGCCTCTCTCTCTGTCTCTCGTGAATAAATAAAATCTTAAAAAAAAAAAAAAAAGACACAGTAAAGGGAAGAGAAATGAACACAAATTTAGCAAGGTAATCAGACTACAAGAGAAGTTTGGTCAACCGTGTCTTGGACAGGATCTCCTGGTGTAGGAATTATATGTGATTTCAGTTCTAGCTGAGTGTCTTCTTAGCCTTGAAAGATTTAAAATGGAAGGTGGAAGTAGCTCAGTTAAAGTGCTGACTAGGACCACACAGGTTATAAATCTACTTCGGCATAGTCCAGATCACTTCACATAAATTGATTCAGCTCTGGCTTCCCTGGCTTTGATAAGGAGACTTGCATGATTGGCACTGGGTGGGAGTGAGTAGATATTTTGTAGAGCTTAACAGCATGGAAGGCAGAAGGCAGGGGAGTGTAAAATGTAATGTCATGGAGCACAAAGTAAATCTGTTCCCTGCAGAGCTGAGTGATCTCTGTGATCCCTGTAAGTTCTTAGATTCTATTATTATATTTTACGGTTTCCAAATTGACTTTGTAAACAGACCTGTGTTCTAGTCCAAGGTACCAGTACCTAAAGTGAAAAAGGAAATCCGTAATCCACATTGAGACAAAAATCTGCCAGTTACTCATAGGAAGCCAAGTTTCCCTGGCACTTAATCCTAAAAGAAAGTGCTTGAGTGTGACTTCATAGATTGGGAGTTTAAGAGATGAGATAATAGGGGCGCCTGGGTGGCTCAGTTGGTTAAGCGTCTGCCTTCAGCACAGGTCATGATCCCAGGGTCCTGGGATCGAGTCCCACAGCAGGCTCCCTGTTCAGTGGGGAGTCTGCTTCTTCCTTTGCCCTTCTCTATTTTCAAATAAATAAAATCATTTAAAAAAGAGAGAGAGAATGCTCAACATCCTTATGGCAAACAGAGTAGGGGTTTCATAAAGCTGTTTTCAGTGTGACCCTCCAAAAAACCCCTCTGACACAGCAGAATGGGTGCTGTGACATGGCCAGTGAATACTAGGACGAGCCTCAGCTGTGTGGTGGCAGGGTGGGGTGGGGACAGACTGCTGCCCCCTAGCAGTCTCCCCTTCGGGCTGGCAAGGGCAGAGTGGCCCTGGTGCCTTTGGAGAGGCTGGGGAGCCCACCAGAGCTGGCCTCTTGTTGGGTCGGTGGTCTCTGTCTGGCAGGGAGCTGGCAGTCTGCCCTGGGGGCCACTCTGCTTAGCCATGGCGAGGTGGCAGCTAGCGTGGGAAGACGAGGCACAGAGTCTGGTAGAGAAGGGGAGTGCTGCTGTCTTCTCCTGGGCGCAGCTGACACGTCTCTGGCCAGAATCTGGTTCTTCTCGGTGAAAACATTTGCCCCAGTCTGTGTTTTGGTGCCCTGAATGTTGGAGAAGTTCTTTTTTCCTTTTCCTGCAGAGCGTTTAGAGCCTTCTGTTAAACAAAGACTCTCAGCAGCCCTTTTGGCGAGGGAAAAGAAATTGGCAGTCTGTAAAAGTTCAGTTCTGTTATTGACTCTCCGTCGTGTAAAGAGAAAATGAGGCTCTGCCTGTTGCTATTCAGCTCCAGCTCCACAATTCGAGTTCCTTACTTCCTAAATTGTGTTTAGGAGATTACTGTGTTGTGTAGTATTTGTGTTGCGCATCCTTTCATCTCTTTATGTCAGGGAGCTTTATGTTTTTCTGTGATGTTACCTATCGGTATAGGCTATGCAAGTAATAAATAAACCCAATTGAAAAAAAATGAGGCTGCCTCTAAGCCACTTAATATGTGTTACAGTGGTATTGCAAGAAGGGACCATACAAGAAAGTCAACAGCCCAGCTCAGCACCCTAGGCGGCAGGCCCCCAGGCTGCTGTAGAGGGGTTAAAGGGGTCCCTGTCTCTCTCAGGCTGAAGCAGGAGAGTGTCTGGTTTTTCAGCCAGCACTCCTTGAGCTGGGCGTCCCTGTCCACAGTTGCACAGATGGTGGCTGGGGAAGCTGGGGGGTACGAGGGGTGGAAAGATGCTGGGCCAGGCCTGGGGTGACCCTGGTCCCGTAGCAGCAGCAGCAACAGAGTTTGGGGACACTGAGGAGCTGGCCCTTTGCAGGTGAGCCTGCTACGCTTTTTCTTATGCCAAGCCTGAGCCCTCAGGTGGTTTTGTCCAAAATTGCCACCCTGCTAATTAGGTTCCATTACTCTCCCTGAAAATCTGGCCTGGCAAGGGGACCAATATTGCCTGAGTTCAGAGCTAGCCCTTTGTTATATTTAGGGTAGACATGGTGTTTCTCAGAGAGGTGAAGGGATCTAGGCCACCTGACTGGCCAGGCCAGGAGCCAGGATTGGACCTGAGCATGCGCGATTCAAAAGTGTGTGCATCTCCTTGGGCCGTGCTGCTGGCAAGCCTACTTTAGTTTGCCTTTACTCTGAACCATCTTAAGGAAACTGGGGAAAACCATTTCAGTACATTTGAAGAAATTATAAAAGTTCTTAGAACAAATTACACAGCAACACCAGAAAACATGCCACAGGTCAGAACGCAGAGTTCCAGCTGGGCAGATGAGCAGTGCCTGCCGTAGAGCCCCCTGGGTGGGTGGTATCCAGGGAGCCCCAGTGTCACTGCTTCTGCTCCCCTCTTATGCAGAGGTGCATTGGGAGGCTCCCTGGAGCTCTTTGCAGAATTAAATAAACTACAGAGCCCTTGACATCTGTGCTCAACTTGGGAGGAGAAAGAAAGACTGAAAGATTTTAAGATGAGGCCCAACATTTTATGCCTCGGTACCCATCCCTTACAAAAAGATAATCAAGCTGTTTCACGGTGCTAGTTCAAAGTTAGAGACTTTAGCAGAGATGGAACTACAACTACAACTTTAAGAATACATGTTTCTGTGGGGCTCCTGGGTGGCTCAGTCGGTTCAGTGTCCGACCGTTGATTTTGGCTCAGGTCATGATCCTCAGGGTCACGAGATCCAGCTGGGTGTGGAGCCTGCTTGAGATTCTCTCTCTCCCTCACCCTCTGCCCCTCCCCACATTGTGCACGTGCACATGCGCTCTCTCTATAAATAAATAAAATAAAAATACACGTTCTAGTTAAAGGCAACATAAAAACGTCTTGATCATATTCCTGAGTGCCAACTTGTTAAGAAGCCTCTTGGGGAGAACCTCAAAAGTAGTTACAAGGGGGAGAAGCAAGCCTTCATGTATACAGAGGAACAGGACATGATTGTGCTTGAAACCTTCACTCACACTCTTCTCAGACAGCTGGGTTTTGTTGGGCTCTGGTGTTCTCTCCGGTGGCTAAGCCCTGTCTGGAGGGAGGGGCGGCGCAATGCTATGGAAACACCATATGACAATAACTCAGTTCAAGTGCAGAGTAAATAGCGTCTGAGAAGAAGCAATGGGCCATGAGCAGTGGTGACAGCGGCTGTCCTCCGCGTGGCTGTGGATTCACTCACTGCGCTGCTGAGTTTGTGTCTCAGGAAAGTGAGGAAAGTCTGTCAAAGACAGAACTTGGCATGGTTTTTTTGTACATATGCATTCTCTTTGAATTGGTAGATTCAGCTGTGTATGGAAAGTTTTCTTCAATTATAGTGAAAAAATGTTTTTAATGTTTTATTCGGGTCCTTTCTTCAGGGACACTAATCATGCAGATGTTAGGTAGTCTTTGGATTCCATATGGATATTTTCCTCTCCAATCTTTTTCATGCTTCTCCCACATTTTGTTCACTTTTCCAGCCAGGTCTTTGTTTCCAGCCTTGCCCCTGTTTTGCATTTAGTGGTACCTCCATTTCTATGGCGGTTTTATCACTTATTTATTTTTCTTCCCAGGGCTTGGTGCTGTCCTTTTGTTACCTTATCAGTGTTTCTTGACATCTTGGATTAGTCTGTACTAACAAATTGTATTTGTCTCTTGATAAATGCTGGGTGTTGTTTGCCCATTTTATTTCCTTGTTCTGTTTTCCTGTTTTATTTTTTTATTATTTTTTTTTCCATGCAGCCTCAAAGGGGCAAGTTTTCCTGTTTTAAATTTCAGGATGTAGATCCTGAGTTCTATCTCCCTGAGTGGAGGGAATTCTTCCTGAACTAGCTGTTTGCAACTGGATAATGGGGCAGGGACCTGGAGGGTATGTGCAGCCTGGAGGGAACAGCCCTTCCTTGGTCCCCAGATTTATGAGTGTGTACATGTTTTTGTGTGTATCCACATGTGTGAGTGCATGTGTGCAAGTGCGTGAATTGTGTACAGGTGTGAGTGCATGTGAGTGTGCATGCATGCATGTGCCCATGTGTGGCTGTGTACACGAATGCATGCATCTGTGGGTGTGTGTGAGTGCACATGCATGTGAGTGTAAAGTGCTTTATCCATTCCTCGGCTTGAGAAAAGCAGAGGCCAGCAGTGGACAATCACCCTTGTCCTCCCCTTGCAACTTGGTGGTTGCCAGGTATGAGAGCCAGTTTTCTAATTTAGTTCTCCCTGTTCTGACTTCCCATCAGTGTGTTTTAGGGAAAAATGGGCAGAAGCATTTTTATTCTATCATCTTTACAATTGGAAGTGTTCTACTTAATGTACAACATTTATTTTACTGTACTCTGTCAAAATTTTGTACATTATTTCTACTATTTTAGGTATATATATATTTTTAAAAGATTTATTTATTTATCGGACAGAGAGCATGCACGGGGCAGAGAGGGGCAGAGGGAGAGGGAGAGAGAATCCTCAAGCTGACTCCCTGCTGAGTGCAGAGCCCAACACGGGGCTCAATCCCAGGACCCTGAGATCATGAACTGAGCCGAAATCAAGAGTTGAATGCTTAACTGACTGAGTTACCCAGGTGCCCCTAATATTTTATATTTTTTGGTAACAGCTTTGAGATAAAAATTCAGATACCATGCAATTCACCCATTTAAAGTATACAATTCAGTGGTTTCAGTATATTCACAGAGTTGGGCCATCATCACCACAGTCAATATTAGAACATTTGCACTACCCCCAGAAAGAAACTAACACCTTTTAGCTATCACCCACCCCAAACTCCCTACCTGCTCCTAGTTAGGCAGCTACTAATCTACTTTCTTTCTATAGGGTTATCTATATTTTATAAAGGGAATCATATAATGTGATCCTTTGTGACTGGCTTCTTTCATCTAGTGTAATATTTTCTAGGTTCCTTCTTATTGTAGCATATATTGGTACTTGATTTCTTTTTTTTAAGATTTTATTTATCTGACAGGGAGACAGCGAGAGAGGGAACACAAGTAGGGGGAGTGGGAGAGGGAGAAGCAGCCTTCCCGCTGAGCAGGGAGCCCGATGCGGGGCTCGATCCCAGGACCCTGGGACCATGACCTGAGTCGAAGGCAGACGCTTAATGACTGAGCCACCCAAGTGCCCCGGCACTGTGTATTTTCTTTACAGAAATGTCTGTTCAGATCCTTTGCCAACAAACCATTGGGTTGTCTTTTTATTATTAAGTTGTATATATATTCTAGATACAAATCTCTTGTCAGTTATATGATTTGCAAATATTTTCTCCCATTCTGTTCCTTCCCATCCTTTTTACTTTCTTCATGTTATTAAAAGTTTTTAATTTTGATGAAGTCTAATTTATCTGTTTTTTCTTTTGGTGTCATACAAAAGAAACCATTGCCTATTCCAAGGTCATGAAGATTTACTTCTGTGTTTTCTTCTCAAAGTTGAATGGTTTTTTACATTTAGATCTCTGATCTACTTCGAATTAATGTTTGTATATGGTGTGAGGTAGGAGCTCAACTTCATTCTTTTGCATGTGAATATCCAGTTGTCCCAGCACCATTTGTTAAAGAGATTATTCCTCCGACTGAATTATCAGGGCATGCTTGTTGAAAATCAGTTGACCATAAATGTGAGGGTTGATTTTGGGCCCCTATTCCATTGCCTTGTGTGTCCACGCCTATGCCAGTACCACACAGTCTTGCTGACTGTAGTTTTGTAATAAGGTTTGAGATTAAGAAGTGTAAGTCCTCCAATTTTGTCCTTTTTCAAGATTGTTTTGACTGTTCCAGATCCTTTGCATTTCCGTCTGATTGATCCACCTAATCCATCTAATGAATCAGTTTATCAATCTGCAAGGAAGCCCGCTGGAATTTTGACAGGGATTATGTTGAATCTGTAGATCCATTTTGGAAGTATTGCTATCTTATCAGTGGTAAGCCTTCCAATCCATTGACATGGGTTATCTCCATTTTCTTTGTTCCCTTGCCTGTGTATTTTGCAAATTGGGAGCCCCTTTCTACCTTGGCTCACCCTCTGAAGCTGCTTCTTGGTTCTGAGGAGAATTGTCTAAAAACTGCTGCATGAAAGTGTGATATAATGGTATGAACGTGGCTGTAAAAACCCAGAGGGCGACACTGCTGAAACTGAAACTGTGCAATTTTCTCAAAAGGTTTCTGGTCAGCTGTTGGTCAGAATTCTAAATAGGGTATAAAGACATATAGTTTAAGAGGGTCACTGCACGGAATGCGAGTCCGAAAGTGGCTCAGGCAGGTTGCCCTGTAAAGACAGGACATCCCAGTAAAACCCTGGCCAAGAAGCCCTGCCGACAGTCTGTGGAAAGTGAATTCTCTCCCTGCATTCTGCAGCAGGGAGAGAAGCTGATGTTTTTTAAATTGTATTTTGAAAATTTTAGCCTGCTGGAAAGAGAAAATCATAGTCCAGTCCAGTCCATACTTCCCCATGGATTCACATCTGAATCCGAGACACACACACACTCATCATTGTGCATGTGCACACAGTCACAGACACACCCCTTTTCAAGGCCTGGTTTTGCTTTGTAACTTTTTATTTAGGAGCAAGAGTAGATTTGCAGAGGGTCACAAAGATAGTGTGGAGTACTGTGTCGCACTCTCTCCTTGCATGACCATAGCACGGTTATCAAAATGAGCTCGCACTGGCTCAGCACTTTCTTCGGATTTTACCACTTTTTCCTCTAATACTGTCTCTGTCTCTGGATCACATCCGGGGTCCCCTAGTTATTATGTCTCCTTAATCTTCTCCCATCTGTGATGGTTGTTGGTCTCTCCTTGTCTTTCATGACCTTGGCAAATTGATGAATGACCCTTAGATAGGGGCCTGTGCAAGGCTCTTTTCTGATTAGTCTGGGTGCGGTGCTTGGAAAGAATACCACAGAGCACCTTCTCATCACAGCATATCACCATAACCTGGCACTGATGGTATTATCCTTGTCACCTGAGGAAGGTGGCACAGCCAGGTCCCTCGCCTGTGAAGTTATGGTTTCCCGTCCCAGACTGTTTAGTAGATGGGAGTCACCCCAATCCAGCCCCCCTCGGGGAGGGAATTGGGCACCACCCACTGGGGGGAAGGATATCAGAATTTCCGGACATTTGTTAACACCACCATGGTAATCTATGAATACTGTGGGGGAGACGTTGGAGGCCGGCAGATACCCCGTTCGTCTGGAAAGCTGTGCCCTCCGGTGTCAGGCTCCAGCGGGGGCTGCTGTCCGCGGCAGTCACATTGTGCGGTGCCCGGTGGTTTTCTCTCCCCCTCGTTCCATCTGCGTACATTCACTGGAATTCTCCCGTAAGGAACATTTCTCCCTTTGTCCCCATTTATTTTCCCAGGCTTTACTTTTGATGGCAGGAAGCAGCATGGAGTCCCGCGTAAGAGCAAGACTCTGAGGGCCAGAGTGTGGCTCAACCACTGCTGCCTCAGGGCCCACTGGGGGGTTGTGAGGAGTAATTGGTACCACTCATGGGAAGGGCTTAGAACCCCACTCAGCCCCCAGTGAGTGTGGGTGGCCCTCCTTCTTGTTTACAGGGACTGTCACATATCCCAGTCCCCCTGAGTCAGGCAGCAGGCACTACCCAGACTTGGGCCCAGGGGAAATGGATGTATCCATCCATCCATCCAGTTGTGTTGACTGGGTGATGTTTACTGAGTACTTAATGTGGGTGTTAGAAGCTGTTAATACTTGAGAGTACTCCCCCGTCACAGGGTTGTTTTATCCTGTGTTAGAGAGGTGAAGAGGTCATTTACTCAAGGGCCCATGGTGGGGAAGAGGCCAAGCTACGTTCAGACCTGGCTCTTTCTATTCTGGGAGCCTTATTCACCAGCGCTGCCCTGCCCTGCCTCCTGCCATCTGGGGGAGGCCAACTTATATCCAGCAGGGCACTGAGCAGAGGCTCTGCGGTAGAAGGGTCCTGAATGCTGCCCTTGGAAAGCTGAAGTTGGCCAAGGCTTGGCATAGGGAGTGAGCCCATTTGGGGGTGTGTGGGTAGCCCAAATGAAACACCTAAGGAGGTGCTCTTATGAATTTGCTCATCACCCTAATCTTCCTTGTGTGCGGGGATGGAATACGAAATCTGAGATGCTTTCTTTTGCCTCCTCAGCGCATCTATTATCTTTCCCTGGAATTCTACATGGGCCGCACACTGCAGAACACAATGGTGAACCTGGGCCTTCAGAATGCTTGTGATGAAGCCATTTATCAGGTATGGGACCCTGGGGCCTGGCTGCTGGGTAGCCTCTTGTGGCACACTAAGTTTTAATCCAGGCCCCGCAGAGGTGAGCACTGACGTTGGGATTTGTTGCCATCTGGGGCCAGGTGTGACTTATGGCCTAGTCTGTCCTACACAGGGGAGAGTGGGTTGGTGGGTGACACCCCTTCTCAAGGGGAAAACATAAGGATTGGATGGGAAGCTAAGGCATGAGTGTGTGAGCACGGGATTGCATTGTGATGCTAAGGTTTCGAGGCTTCTAAAGGCCATTGCACTCCTCATACCCACCCCAGGGGCAGATTTACCACAGGGCAGAAGTAGTACTGTCCCATTGCTTGTCACCGTACTGAACCTCCTGTCCCCTCTTCCACCCCTAGACAACTTCTTGTGTTCATCTTACCCTCTAGGTATAAAATTGCCTTTTCTCTCCAATCAGAATAAAAACTGTCTTTGCTTTTAACAATTATCACTTGGATGCTGATTCCGTCCACAGTTCATTTGTGGTTTTAGAGCGTAACTGGAATCCATCATGTCTGTTTTCTGTCTCCGTACCCCCCTCCCTGGACACCATCTTCCTCCTGCACTGCACACTCAGTGTACAATTCTTAGGGTATAGATATGCAGCCCTCCCACCCTCCTGCATGAGCATAGCAGGGTCCTCACCAAAGTCATCCCTCCCCTAGCACCTTCTGCTCTTTTTGCTTTTGTTCAGTTTTGGTGTGGGAGACGCTCTGGGGGCCTTATTGGTAGCGGCATGGGAGGGACCTCACGTGAGTCTCAGGCAGCCTCACATTTCTGGGGCTCCTGTCTCTGTCCACAGCTTAGTGGAGAGGAGCTGCTGGGGCCAGGTAGTTTCAGTTGGCAAAATAAAAATTTGGAAAAAAATTTGACTTCCCAAAATGGGAATTGTATCCTCAAAATTATCTAAAAAGACTGGAAGGGAAGATGGTGATGGAATAGGAGGATCCTAGGCTCGCCTTGTCCCATCAACACCTAAATACCCCAGAAGTCAACCTGAAGACTGACTGAAAAATTCTACAACTAAAGGGAGAAAAGAGGCTACATCAAAGAAGGTAGGAGGTGTGGAGACATGGATGGTTTGGGAGAGAAACGGATCATGGCTGCGGTGGTGGGGAGGGAGCCATGATTGCAGAGAAGGGCAAGAGACGGACTAGCACACAGGGGAGCACACGGGGAAGACGAACCCCCACAGGAATTGACTTGGAAAGTGAGAGGGGCCAAATTTCATGACTTCCTGCAACCAGCGGGGCTTACTTAAAGCCTGGAGTTTTAAAGGTCAACAGGCTTGGCTGGGGTAGAACCCAGGGACGTTGTACTGGTATTGGAGAAAAGGCGGGTAAACAGCTTGCAGACATACAGTGTGGAAACAGCTATCTGAAGAGCACCTGGGGCACACAGTGCGGAGGTTATTTGCTCATCTCGGAGCATGTTGCAGAGAGGCAGCATTCACAGAGACCCCTCTGAGAACTAAGGAACTGGCAGGCACCATTTCTCTCCCCTACCCCTCAGCAAACGCACAGGACCACCTGGGAGACCCGGCACGGTGCTGACACTCACTAGGTAACTTACTTACACCAAGTCCCACCACCCCCACCCCCACTCTGGTGGAATTGCCCCTCCCAGTCATGCTTGTCTCAGTCCCAGGGTGTTGGAGCCCCTCTGCCAGGAGACTGACCCAAACCCCTGCTCACACCATGTCTCCTGTTGTGGGAATTTGGGGGGACCTCGGTTTCAGCAGTGGTGTAGATAGGTATCATTTCACAAGCAGACGAGAGCACACCTAGTTAAGCAGACCAGAGCACACCTAGTCAAAACCGGCCACATTTGGGCCAGGGACTAAACACTACCCACAACTAAGAGAGTCTCTGCAGATGACTGGCCTGAAGGAAAAGTGGCCAGGACCCAATAGCAGAGTGCACACAGCACACACTGGAGACACTCTGAAATGCCAGGTCCCAGGGAACATGGGACACTACACCACAGAACACTACAGAACCTCTTCTTCATAAAGCCATTACCCTCAAGAATAGGAGACGTATCTGGCTTTCCTAACACATAGAAACAGGCATAGAGACCTAGAGAAAATGAGAAGACAGAAATTTATTCCACATGACAGAACAAGATAAGGCCACAGCCAGACATCTAAGTAAGACAGATAAAAGTAACATGCCTGATAGAGAATTTAAAGTAATGATCATAAAGATACTTGCTCGACTTGAGAAAAGAGCGGAAGGCCTCAGTGAGACGATTAACACGGAGATAAATGACATAATAGACATAAAGGGTTCAATATGCAAAATGAGAACGATGCTTTATGGAATGAACAGCAGGTTGGAAGAAGCAGAGGAATGAATTAATGACTTAGAACACAGAGTATTAGAAAGTAATCAAGTTTAAGAAAAGATAAATTATACAAAGCAGGAATAGACTTAGGGAAATCATTGACTCCATCAGACATATTATATAGATCCCAGAAGAGAGGGAAAAGGGGGCAGAAAATTTAATTGAGGAAATAATACTGAAAACTTCCCTAATGTGGGGAAGGGAACAGATAACCAGATCTAAGAAGCACAGAGGGAACCCCCCCAATGGAATCAACAAAAGCAGATCCCCACTAAGGCATATTGTAATTAAAATGGCAAAATGTAGTGATAAAGAAAAAATAAAGCCGCAAGACAAAAGAAGATAGTTACATACGAGGAAAAACCCCATAAGGCCTTCAGCAGACTTTTCAGTAGAAACTTTTCAAACTAGAAGGGAATGGCATGATATATTCAAAGGGCTAAATGGGGAAAATCTTTAGCCAAGAATACTCTATCCAGCAAGGCTGTCATTCAAAATAGAAGGAGAGATAGATTTCCCAGACAAAAAATGAGTTCATGACCACTAAACCAGCCCTGCAAGAAATATTAAGGGGGCACTTTGAGTGGAAGGGAAAGACCAGAAATGACACTATGAAAGTAGGAAACACAAAGCAGTAAAAAGAACATTTCAGTAAAAACTCAGTCAAGGAACTCACAAAATAAAAGGATGTGAAATATGACACCATATACCTAAAAGATAGGGAGAAGAGGAGTAAAGAGTTGGTCCAAACTTAAACAACCATCAACTCAATATAGACATATATGCAGAAGATGTTATATAAAAACCTAATAGGGGGCACGTGGGTAGCTAAGTCGGTTAAGCATCTGCCTTCTGCTAAGGTCCTGATCCCGGAGTCCTGGGTTCGAGCTCTGCATTGGGCTCCCTGCCTGGCGGGGAGCCTGCTTCTCCCTCTCCAGCTCCCCCTGCTTGTGCTCACTTTCTCTTTGTCAAATAAGTAAATTCTTTTTTTTTTTTTTTTTTAAGATTTTTTAAGATTTTATTTATTTGACAGAGACATAGCAAGAGAGGGAACACAAGCAGGGGGAATGGAAGAGGGAGAAGCAGGCTTCCCGCCAAGCAGGGAGCCCAATGCGGGGCTCGAACCCAGGACCCCAGGATCATGACCTGAGCCGAAGGCAGACGCTTAAGGACTGAGCCACCCAGGTGCCCCAAGTAAATAAAATCTTAAAAAAAAAAAAAGCTAATAGTAACCACAAATCAAAAACCACTAACAAATATGCAAAGAATAAAGAGAGAGAAATCCAAATATATCACTAAAGAAAACCAGCAAACAATGAAAGAGAAGAAAGAAAAACTTCAGAAACAACCACAAAATAAGTAATAAAATGGCAATAAATACATAACTATCAGTAATCTCTGAATGTAAATGGACTAAACGTTCCAGTGGCTCAGTCAGAAGAGCATGCAACTCTTCATCTTGGGGTTGTGAGTTCGAGCCCCATGTGGGGTGTAGACTTACTTAAATAAATTTTTAAAAAAGATACAGGGTAGCAGAATGAATAAAAAAACAAGACCCATGTATATGCTGTCTACAAGAGACTCATTTTAAACCTTAAAGACACCTGCAGATTGAAAGCAAGGGGATGGAGAAACATTTATTGTGCAAATGGATGTCAAAAGAAAGCTGGAGATACAGTACTTCTCTCAGACAAAATAGATGTCAAAATAAAGACTGTAACAAGAGACAAAGAAAGACACTATATAATAATAAAGGAGACAATCCAACAAGAAGATACAACCATTGTAAATATTTATGCACCCGATGGGAGGGGAGCAAGATGGCGGAGGAGTAGGAGACCTAGATTTCGTCTGGTCTCAGGAATTCAGCTGAATAGGGATCAAACCATTCTGAACACCTACGAACTCAACAGGAGATCGAACAGGAGAGTAGCAACAACTCTCTGAACAGAGAAGCGACCACTTACTGGAAGGTAGGGCGTGCGGAGAAGTGAATCCGAGGCGATATTCGGGAGGATAGACGGCGGGGGAGGGGCCTCCGCCGGCCGCTTCTGGCAAGTGCTAGAGCCGCGGAGCACAAAATCGGACCTTTTAGAAGTTGGCTCGGCGGAGGGACGTCGCTGCAGTGGCTAAGCAGGGGGTGGAATCCTCCCGGGACAGTGTCGTCTCAGGACCCTTGGGGTCACGGAGAGACCGGGGGTGCCTGAGTGCGCCAGAGCTCCCAGGTATCAGAGCGGGGAAGCCGGCTGCAGAGAC
>NW_027397173.1:1018304-1088053 GCF_003265705.2 Callorhinus ursinus
AAATCTCAAACATCCTAACCTTGCACCTAAAGGAGCTAGAAAAAGAACAAATAAAACCCCAAACCATCAGGAGGTAGGAAATAATAAAGATGAGAGCAGAAATAAATGATACAGAAGCCAAAAAAATTAAAAAAAATAGCAGTTAAATGAAAGTAGGAGCTCATTCTTTGAAAACATCAACAAAATTGATAAACCTCTAGCCGGACTCATCAAGAAACAAAGAGAAAGGACTCAAATAAAATTACAAATGAAAAAGGGGAAATAACAACTGACACCACAGAAATACAAATAATTGTAAGAATATTATTAAAAGCTATATGGCAACAAATTGGACAGCCCAGAAGAAATGGGTAAATTCCTGGAAACATATAACCCACCAAAACTGAAGCAGGAAAAATAGAAAATTTGATTTCTTTAGAAATCAAATCAGTAATCAAAAAACTTCCAACAAACAAAAGTCCAGGACCAGACAGCTTCACAAGTGAATTGTACCCAACATTTAAAGAAGAGTTAGCACCCATTCTTCTCAAACCATTCCAAAAAATGGAAAAGGAAGGAAAACTTACAAATCATTCTATGAGGCCAACATTACCCTGATTCCAAAACCAGATAAAGATACACATAAAAAGAGAACTACAAGCCAGTATCCCTGATGAACATGGATGCAAAAAACCTCAACCAAATACTAAGATTTCTGACATTAGCCATAGCAACATTTTTCTTTTTTTTTTTTATAGCAACATTTTTTTAAATATGTTTCCTGAGGCTAGGGAAATAAAATCAAAAATAAAGTATTGGGATTACATCAGAATAAAAAGCTTTTGCACAGAAAAGGAAACAATCACAAAACTAAAAGGCAACCTACAGAATGGGAGAAGATATTTGCAAATGACATATCCAATAAAGGGTTAGTATTGAAAATCAATATAAAGAACTTACACAGTTCAACACCCAAAAAATAATCCAATTTTTAAAATGCACAGAAGAAATGAACAGACATTTCTCCAGAGAAGACATTCAGATGGCCAACAGACACATGAAAAGATGCTCAACATTATTCATCATCAGGGATATGCAAATCAAAACTATAATGAGGTATCACCTCATAACTGTCAGAATGACTAAAATCAAAAACACAAGAAACAAGTGTTGGTGAGGATGTGAAAAAAAGGAACCCTCTTGCACTGTTGGTGGGAATGCAAATTTGTACAGCCACCCTGGAAAACAGTATGGAGGTTCCTCAAAAAATTAAAAATAGAACTACCCTACAATCCAGTAATCACGCTATTGGGTATTTACCCAAAAAATACAAAACCACTAATTCAAAGGGATACATGCACCCCTATGTTTATAGCAGCATTATTTACAATAACCAAATTATGGAAGCAGCCCTAGTGTCCATTGATATATGAATGGATAAAGAAGAGGTGGTACAGGGGCGCCTGGGTGGCTCAGTCATTAAGCGTCTGCCTTCGGTTCAGGTCATGATCCCAGCGTCCTGGGATCGAGCCCCGCATTGGGCTCCCTGCTCGGTGGCAAGCCTGTTTCTCTCTCTCCTACTCCAGCTGCTTCTGTTCCCTCTCTTGCTGTGTCTCTCTCTGTCAAATAAATAAATAAAATCTAAAAAAAAAAAAAAGTGGTACATATATACAATAGAATATTATTCAGCCATGAATAAGAATCTAATCTTGCCTTCTGCAACAACATGGGTGAAGCTAGAGAGTGTAATGCTAAGTAAAATAAGTCTGTCAGAGAAAGACAAATACCATATGATTTCACTCATATGTGGAATTTAAGAAACAAAAGGGAAAAGAGAGAAACCAAGAAACAGACTATATAGAACAGACTATAGAGAACAAACTGATGGTTAACAGAGGGGAGGGGTGGGGGATGGGTGAGCTAGGTGATGGGGATTAAGGAGTGCACTTGTGATGAGCACTGGGTGATGTATTTAATTGTTGAATCACTATAGTGTACACTGAAACTAATATAACACTGTATGTTAACTATACTGGAATCAGAATTTAAAAATTATCTAAAAAGATAGACATTATCCTGGTAGGTGATTTGTCATTTGAACTGTTTACTGAGTATGAATCTCAGAATGCATCTGTAAGCACCACAGAACATGTAAAGTCTAGATCTTCAGTGGAATTTATTGCTATAGGAAGTGTTTTATTTTTTGAAACATTTTCTCTTTATATAATTCTTACAGATAGTAAAGATTTTAGGGAATGTTTATACCATAAATATGCCATATCTGTTTATAATTTTTATTACACAATGTGTTAATTATAGAAACTTAGAAAATGCAGGGTAGCACATATCCTTGTATGTGTACATTTTTTTTCTTAAAAGTGATACTTTACTCACTTTTAAGCTTTTTATTAATCTTATATTTGAAAGGTTTTCTGATGATCAAAACTTTAATGTCTCCAAGTACACAGTTGCTGGGCCCTTCTAGTCATAAGATGGAGTGCCAGATGTTTTGAGTGGGAACCAAATGATGACATGGGGCTTAGATGGACCTCCTCCCCCAGGTCCCCACATTTATAATGTAGTGTGAAAAGTGAAACATGCCACTACTCTATTGTACAGGGCTGGAAAGTAGTTCTGGGGAGCAGGTTATACTAAAAACTGGAACTTTAATAGAAGCATCTCCCTCCTTACTGAGTAATCATGGGTGCATTTAAGTATTTTTTTTTATCGTGGAAAGTTTAAATTATGTACAAAAATGGAGTGACTACTATGATGAACTTCCATATACCCATCACCAGCCTCCACCTATCTTCAAGCCCCACTCATGACCTCTCCTGTTTCCCTCACACCCCTGCTACTCCCAGATTATTTAAGCTAATATCAAATAGCATATTTCACTTGTTGCTGTTTCAACAGTTATCTCTAAAGATAGGGTCATACCATTATGACCCCTAAGATATTGACAGTAATTTTCAGGCAGTTGACAAACTTGTTGATTGCCTTCTAATTTTTTAACAGTCTATTCAGAAACTTATTTGTATTTGGTTGATATGTCTGTTAAGTCTCTCTTAATCTATAGACTTCTCCTCTTCTTTAAACTGCCTTGCAGTTTATTTGTTGAAACTAAGTTTGTCTTGTAGAGTGTCCTGCAGTCTCTATTTGACTGGTATCCCTAGCTGTTATTTTTTTTTAAGATATTCATTATTTATTTGAGAGAGAGAGAGAGAGAGATCACAAACGGGGGAGGGGTAGAGAGAGAATCAGACTCCCCGCTGAACAGGGAGCCCGACGCAGGACTCGATCCCAGGACCCCGGGATCATGACCTGAGCCAAAGGCAGCCACTTAACTGACTGAGCCACCTAGATGCTCAGCTGGTATTTAACCTGCTACTTTGTCCCAAGGATTTTGCTCTCATCAGGTCTACTCAACATCATACTAATGGTTTTAGCTGGGGTATTTAGGCAAGAAAATGAAATAACAAGCATCCAGATTAGAAAGGAAGAAGGAAAGCTATCTCTATGTGCAGCTGACATGATCTAGAAAATCCTATGGAAACCAATAAAAATAGATTAGTACAAGTGAATGAGTACAGCAGCATTGCAGGATATAAGATCAATATACAGGAATCAACTGAATATTTATATAACTGCAATGAACAGTCCAAAAATGAAATTAAGAAAACAATTCCACTTAAAATAGCATCAAAAAGAATAAAATTCTTAGGAATTAATTTCCAAAAGAGATGTAGACTTAAATCCTGAAAACTATAAAACACTGTTGAAAGAAATTAAAGGAGACCTAAAAATGAAGTGACATTACATGTCCATCTGTGTCTTACAAGACTTAAGGTGGCAATACTCCCCAAATCTGTCTACAGACTTATTGCAGTTCCCACTAAAATTCCAGTTGTCTTCTTTGCAGGGATTGACAAACTGATCCTAAAATCCAGATGAAATGCAACAGATGAGAAATCATTAAAACATACTTGAAGAACAAAGTTGAAGGACTCACACTTCCCAATTTTAAAACTCACTGTGAAGCAATGGTCATCAAGACAGTGTGGTATAGACATAACGATAAACATATAGAACAATGGAATGGAATTGAGATTCCAGAAATAAACCCTCACATTTATAGTCAATTGATTTTTCCCATAGTTTTTCAAAATTGTGGTAAAATAAACCTAACAGAAATTGCATTCATTTTGTACCATACTCCCCACCATCCATCTCTAGAACCCTTTCCATCTTGCAAAACCGAGCCTCTATATCCATTAAACACTAACTCCCCATTCCCCCCTCCCTCAAGCCCTTCCCTCAACCCGACAGCTACCCTTTTACTTTCTGTCTTTCTGAATTTGATATTCTAGGTACCTCATATAAGTGAAATCATGCAACATTTGTTTGTCTTTTTGTGACTGACTGGCTTAATATCTTCAAGATTCATCCATGTTGTAGCCTATGTCAGAATATCTTTCCCTTTTTTTTTTTTTTTAAGATTTTATTTATTTGACAGAGAGACAGCAAGAGAGGGAACACAAGCAGGGGGAATGTGAGAGGGAGAAGCAGGCTCATCGCTGAGCAGGGAACCAGAAGCCTGATGGTGGGGCTCCATCCCAGGACCCTGGGATCAGGCCCTGAGCCGAAGGCAGACGCTTAATGACTGAGCCAACCAGGCACCCCGAGTCTCCTTCCTTTCTAAGGCTCTATGAATGTATGTATATGCTATATGTAATTACTACACTGTGTTTATCCATTCATCTGTCTATAGACACTTTGATTGCTTCTGCCTTTTAACTACTGTGAATATAATACTTTTATGAACGTGAGTATACAAATACCTCTCCAAGACGCTGCTTTTAATTCTTTTTGGTATATACCTAGAAGTGGAATTGTTGGATCATATGGGAATTCTATGTTTAACTTTTTGAGGAAACATTATACTGTTTTCCACAATGGTGACACCATTTTAGTTCCCTACCAGTAGTGTACAAGAATTCTAATTTCTCCACATCCTCACCAACACTTGTTCTTTTTCTTTCTTTTTTGATAGTAGCCATTCTAAGGGAGATAGTATCTCATTGTGGTTTTAATATTATTTATCTACTGATGAGTGATGTTAAGCATCTTTTCATGTGCTTATTGGCCATCTAAATATCTTCTCTGGAGAAGTGTCAGTTCAGGTCATTTGCCCATTTCTGAATTGAGCTGTTTGTTTTGTTGCTATTGTTGAGTTTTAGGAGTTCTCTATTCTGCATATTAATCCCTTACCAGATACATGATTTGCTAATAACTTTTTCCTGGGTTACCTTGTCACTTCGTTGATAGTGTCCTTTGATGTGGAAAAGTTTTTAATTTTTATGAAGTCCAGTTTTTTTCTTTTGTCACCTGTGCTTTTGGTAGCCTATATAGTCAAGTGCTTTTTTTCTTTTTAAAGAAAAGGGTGCCAAAACACTCAATAGAGAAAAAATATTTTGATAAATGGTGCTAGAACAGTTGGATGTCTACATGCAAATAAATGAAGTTGGATCCCTATCTCACACTATATATAAAAATTAAGTCAAAATGGATCAAAGACCTAAATATAAGAGCTAAAACCATAAAACTCTAAGAAGAATATATATATATGGGTAACTCTTCATGATTTGGCAGTAGATTATTTTAAAAATGACATCAAAAGCATAAGCAAGAAAAGGAAAAATAAATTAGACAAGAGTAAAAACTTTTGTGCATCAAAGGATGTTATGAAGAAAGTGAAAAGACAAATAGGAGAAAATATTTTAAATAATAAATCTGATGAGGATTTGATATCCAGAATATTAAGAACTCTTATAGGGACACCTGGGTGGCTCAGTTGGTTAAGGGTCTGCCTTCAGCTCAGGTCATGATCCCAAGAGTCCTGGGCTCTAGTCCCATGTTAGGTCCCCTGCTCAGTGAGGAGCTTGCTTCTCCCTCTGCCACTTCCCCCTGCTTGTGCTCTCCTGCTCTCTCTTTCTCTCTCTCTCTATCTCTCAAATAAATAAAATCTTTTTTTAAAAAAAAGAACTTTTACAACTCAACAACAAAAAGACAGCCTAGTTTAAATATGGGCAAAGCACTTGAATTGACATTTTCCAAAGACGGTATACAAATGGTCAAAAAGCATGTGAAAAGGTACTCAGCATCATTAGTCATCAGAGAATGCAAATCAAAACCATGAGCTACTGCTTCTCACCCACTTGAGTGGCTGTAATTGTAAAGACAGAGAACAAGCGTTGGCTAGGATGTGGAGAAATTAGAACCCTCATATACTGCTGGGAGAAAGTAAAATGGTGGACCCACTTTGGAAAATAGTTTGGCAGTTACTCAAAAAGTTAAGCATAGAATTACCATGTAAACCAGCAGTTTCACTCCAAGGTTTAGTTCCAGGAAAAATGAAAACATATGTCCACACACAAAATTGTACATGAATGTTCATAGCAGCATTATTCATAATAGCCCAAAAGTGGAACAAGCCTAAATATCCCTCAGCTGATAAATGGATAAACAAAATGTGGAGTGGTCATACAATGGAAAGCTAAGCGGTGATAAGCAGTACTGATGTGTGCTCCAACATGGATCAACCCTGAAAACATTATTCTAATTGAAAGAAGCCAGATACAAAAGGCCATATGTTTGTATGTTTCCGTTTATATGAAATGACGAGAATAGGCACATCTGTAGTGATGGAAAGTAGAAGAGTGATTGCCAAGGTCTGAGGGAATAGGGAAACTGGGAATGATTGCCAGTGAGTACGGGGTTTATTTTTGTGTGCGGTGAAGTACTGGAATTAGTGGTGGTTGCACAACTTTGTGAATATGCTAAAACCATTGAATTGTTTGCTTTAAAGGGTAAATTTTATATGGGATGTGAATTATATCTCAATAAAGAAAAAACAGGTTAAGGGTGCTCTGTCGTGCTCTTTTTCTGTCTTCAGCTCAGAAGCCCACTTTAGCAAGATTTTAGACTTTCTGTCAGCTATTTGTGCCTCTTTTGAATACTCTCAAATTCATGGCAAAATTTGCTTTCCTAGGCTGAGGTGTGCCTACAACATTCAAGGTAAAAACAGAAAAGAACAAAACATCTGCTCTTAGCCTGCCTTTATGTAGTGTGCTGGTCTTTGACTTTAGTAAATGTTTCATGAATAAGAGGTTCCACAGTCAGATAAATTTGGAAAATGTAGTTAAACATGTTTCTTAACTTGGAGCCGGTGTGTATTACTGGGTAAATCCTGCCTCCCCCACATACCCAAAATATTTTTGGTGGAACATGCTCCTTGAAATTGCTATGGGAGTTAAGTCAATATTTTGAAATACTACTCTGAATCAGATTACTGTTTGTGTTAATACCATTCAATTTACTTAATAGACACTAAACCATCTTTTTATGACCTTGATGTTTTTATTTTTCCACAAGTTTGCTTTTACCCTTCGTAATTTATCAGATTCTTGAAATGTGGTCCGGAAATCCCTGGGGCCTCTGAGACCTTTTCAAGTGGTCCGCTAGGTCAGAACTATTTATTTTTATTCTATCACGACTATGTGGTGAAGTTTTTCAGAGGCTATATCATGTGTAATATCTCAGCAGATTGAATGCTAAAGCAGAAAATTTATTAAAGAGATTTGTAAAAATGTAAAACACTGCTACTCTTAGTAAATTTATTTGTTTTAAAAACTCATTAAATTGTGTTGTTTATGTGAATATTAATGGGTTTATTAGTTTAAAATGAATTCATATATACTTAAAAAACATTAATCTATTTTAAATTTCTAACTTAATAAATACTGATAGATACAATTCCATTAAAGAATAGCTCTTGAAGTCCTCCTGAAGCCAAAAAGTTTAAAACACACTCATCAAGATAATTAGTGTGAGCCGTTTGTGAAGTTTGACACACTGAAGTCAGATTAATGGAACAGTTATCCATCTAAACCATTGTGGGATGGTTTCCAGTCAGGTGAAGAAGTTGGTGCTTTGTTGCTTTCTTTCTGATTTTTAACATTTCACTAGATTGCTTGAATGCAGTTGGGATGCCACAGGAAAGATACTTTTAGGTTTTAGTTTAAAAAGATGTCACATCTGAGTCCTAGGGAAGATGGCAGAGCAGAAGAACCCCAAGCTCACTTCGTACAGATACAACTCACTGTGTGAAAACCCAGAAACTGACCTGAAGCCTGGCAGAACAGATTCTCCACAGCTAAGTGTAGAGAAGAGGCCACTTCGGAGAGGCAAATAATAAAGATAGCCAGTTAAATAATTAGTAAACAAATAAGTCACATAAATATCATGAGACCATATGAAATTAGAGAATTACTGAAACCACTGGTTTCATTTTTAGGATACGTGTTTATAATCTGTTCACTATATGTAGGTTAGTAACCTGGCAATAAATATCTTTGGCTGTTAAACCAAGCCTCATTTTGATTATTAATTCTTATATAGTTTGGCAGCTTTTGAAATACCTGGAAACTTTCATCATCGTTCATTGATTAAACGCCAGATTTTTAATATTAGATTTTCAAGTCTAAAAGAAAGCCAATTCTAACCTTTGATTGATATAAACTGACAAGACTTAATATCTTTCCACCTGTTGCGTGCAAAGATATTAAGTATTATTGAAGTGTTGCCTCTGTTTTTATTCACAGCTGGGGTTGGACTTGGAAGAACTGGAGGAAATAGAAGAGGACGCTGGCCTCGGGAACGGAGGCTTGGGGAGGCTGGCAGGTAATCCCGCCATCTGACTAGGGCATGGTCTCTCCTGATATGGTGCCCTGGTCGCTGAGCACCTGGTGAGGGTGAGGTCACCTGTGCTCCCAACAGCGGTTTGTCGGGGTAAATTGACCTGAGTGGATGGGAGAGTGTCATCCAAGTGGAATTAAAGGCAAGACATTATGTTTCCCTTCACACAAGGATACTTCCTAATTATCATGAAGACCAGGCTTGCCGGTGTTGGGTAGCTGGCGCTGGGGGGTGGTTTCCAATGCACTGACCACCTTCCACAGCCAGTAATTGGGAGAAAGACGGATAGACACACACATGCATGCACATAGGCAACACACATACATGCACACACACAAATATATCTATGCATGCACACATCCACACACACATAAACCCAGGTACATACACATGTACGCGTGCACACACACACACAATTTATGAATGCAACCCCACTGGCAAGCCATTCCTGCTTTACTGTAGTAAGCAGATTGCCCCAAAATAGCAGTCATTCCTTTTCGGATATTGCTCCCTTGGGCCATTCTGTTAGAGAGCATATCCAGTTTTGTTTTGTTTTTCCTGTTCGAGTTATTTTTGCTAGCCTTTTAGGACAAAGGGAGCTGAGTGAAGGACTTAGAAGTGGAGGCATGCCTGGTGGGCTCAGTTGGAAGAACATGCGGCTCTTGATCTCAGGGTCGTGAGTTCGAGCCCCACATTGGGTATAGAGATTACTAAATAAATAAACTTAAAAAAAAAAAACCAAGAACTTAGAAGTGGAAATCACTGTCACTGTGAAATTTGATTTTGCTGTGTGCTTCAAGGCTCTTGGGCACAGTGTTTCTGGAACAGAATTAAGTCAAGTTTTATGTTGCCCTGGTGTGGAGGGCACAGGAGGGTGGGTTTAGGCCCCTACCACTTTGCATTACTGCCCCTTTTGAGAGTTGTCATTTTGTAAAGGAATCAAACCCCCTAAAATGTATCTGAGTATGTGTATGTGTTTATGTTTTCCAATCTGAAGTTAAATTCTTCAGAAATTACAAAAGCAGCATATGATTCTCTCAAACGAAACAGCACCTGGCTCTGTGTAAGGGGACAGCTGCAAGGCCTGCCCCGCCCCCACCTCTTCGCGGGGGGGAAAAGCCCGTGCATCCCCTATACCTGCTCTCAAATGCTCTCCTTTAGATTATGCCATGAGATCATCCCACACAGGAAGCTGAACCCTACTTCCCCCACAAAAGGAATCATGGCGCCCCTCCGGCAGTGGGCGCGCAGCCCCGAGGGGGCCTCCCATGTGCTGTAAGCCCCTAGGGCATAGCCCCCTGCAGCCCCCTTCACCCTCAGTAGCATTCTCCTGGTCGTAGCCATCTTCCCAGTCAGTAAAACAGCACCCATTTCACCAAGCTCAAGGAAGGCTCCAGACCCCTTGGTCTCCTTCACGGCTCAGGGCAGCTGCCTAACCTCCTCTCCTACCCCAAGGCTGGTGACTGTCAGCCAGGGTGGTCCCATCCCTGGTCTTCCACCATCTGCTCCCTTCAGGGGTTCAGGGCGTCTGCAGGCCTTCCACAGTCTGGTTCCTATCGACTTCCTAGTCTCCTTTCCTGCTCCTTCTGCGGCACCACTGGCCCTGTGCGTGGACTGGCGTGACCTCCTCTGGGACTCCTCCCACCCGTGTACATGTGGGTAGCCCCCAGCCTGTTGTAACTTGATATGTCCTGTGTCCCTCCTGCGAGAATGATTTCTTCAAAACAAGAGCCCAGATCTTATATTTGTGGATACTCTTATTCCTTCCCCTTAGCACAAGGTCTGATAACGGGTCTGGGCATGTTTGTTCAATTCAGCAAGTATTTTATTTGCTGGTGTTTCTTACGGACTTTTTTTTCTTTTTAATCTAGAAGTTTAATAAGGCTGCCTTCTGGACCTTTATTTTAAAACATTGGTTTTTTTCGGGGAGCCTAGGTGGCTCAGTCAGTTAAGTGTCTGACTCTTGATTTCGGCTCAGGTCATGATCTCAGGGTCATGCGATCAATCCCTGCATCTGGCTCCATGCTCAGTGAGGAGTCTGCTTAATACTGTCTCTGTCTCTCCCTCTCCCTCTGCCTCCCCCAACCCAGGTCTCTCTCACTTTATCAAATAAATAAATCTTTAAAACATTGTTTTGTTTTGTTTTTTTTCTTCAAGACATTTTGATTGGGACAAAGGCTCCTTATGGTGACTTGCTGTTCCAGCCACCTTCCTGGGGGCCTTGGGGAACTTTGGCTCTTAGGTGTTTGAGTCCTTATAGATGGCAAGATGTCCATCCATTCCCAGCCCCATCCCTGTGCCTTCTTCACTGGTGTGTACAGCTATTTTGTGGTGTTACTGTCCAAACAACTTGGATTTTAAGTAGAATGTGTAGGGCTGTTGTGGCCTTCAGCCTGCATGAGGCTCTAAGACAAAGCTCGTAGTCAGGGGACTGTGCGCTCAGAGGCATGCCAAGTTAGATGGGGCTGTCTGTGGGGTACCTCACTTCTGCCCTTGCCACCTCCCCACACCCCCATGCTGAACACCCTCTTGGCCCGGCCCCCCCGGCTCTCAAGGTGAAGGGATGGGGACGGGGGCTATTTCCCTTTCACGAAATCTGAAGCTTACGGGTCAGCCTTTAGTTGCCGTCTGGCACCCAGAAGCTGGTGTCCCAGGGCCTACTTAACGTGGGTGTCTAGGCTTTGCTTCCAGTGGGCCTCGAAGCTGCTGATTGTCTTTGATCCCAAGAAGTGCTTTGTGTTTGGAATTTTCAGCCTGCTTTCTTGACTCGATGGCCACGTTGGGCCTGGCAGCATATGGCTATGGAATCCGCTATGAATTTGGGATTTTTAACCAGAAGATTGTCAATGGCTGGCAGGTGAGTGAGACTCCATTTCTTCACTTGTTTCCAGCTCTCATGCGCACAAGAAAACAGGCACTTTTCTATGTTGATCTCCTTTCTGGAGGGATTGTCTGCCAGTCCAGGGCAAAGCAGAGGTGTGACAGGTCAGGGCTATCCTGTGAGCTCCGTGCTTCCCTTAGAGTTCTCTATGGGCTGCCAGAGGCTGATCTGTGTGAGCTCATCGCACACAACTTCGGGAGCCTGCAAAGCCTGTCAGGGAGGGACCCAGGGCCTAGCTGGTCTTACAGGAGCACAGGGGTTGAGGCCACCACATTCTGTGTGCTGGTTCCCTGTTGTCCCTCAGTGTGAAGCAGAGGCGGCCCCTCTGCTTCACCCTCAGTGGGACAATTGACCCGCAGTAGTTGGAGAAACAGTGTTAACATAGGTTTTGTTACCGCCTTCTGCCTTCACTCCCTGATGCCAGTGACGGGACAGTGTCCTGAGGGTTAGAGGCCGGACTGCAAAGTAACGTGGCTCTGAGGGAGAATGGGCTTGGGTTCTGAAGCATGAAACCACAGTGAATTGAGGTGGCCGAGACCACATCAGTGGAAAGAGTCTAATTTCAAAGTGCAGCCTCATTGCCCTCCACTGGGCAGGGGGACCATTTCCCTCATTCAGGACTTCAAAATGGAAGGCATAGTTATTCCACTTGATGGGAGAATAGTTTATGTAATATAATTTGGGGCCTAAAAGTGACATATAAAGTAGGACTGTGGTTGGGATTAAAAGGTTTGTAACAGGAGAGTAGTACAGAACATGAACAGACTGGGGTGATGGAAAGCTCCTGTGTCTTGATGGGGCTTGGGTCACAGGCGCGTGCAATTGCCAGAACTCAAGTGTATCCTTCAGGTTTATACATTGCGCTGTATATGTATTAACCTAAAACATAAACACAGGATGAACTGTACTTAATGATGTGCATGCCCAACTGTTCGTGGAGAAGTGTACAGATGTCTGCAACTGACTTTGAAATGCATCAAGAAATGAATGGGTTGATGGATGGATATGTGATAAATCAAGTATAGCAACATGTTAACAGTTATGGATCCTAAGTTGAAGGTGCGTGAGTGTTTACTGCCAATTCTTTTAACACTTCTGTATGTTTGAAAACACTCATAATAAAAAGTTGACAAAAGTATGGCTAACAGTAAAAGAAAACTTAAAACAGATTTGTATCTGCTGCTTAATTTGTAGACATACTCTCTCCAACCTTAGAACTGCACTTTTCCTCCTGGTATATTCTGGGTAATTTAATGCAGAGTTCCTTATGTGTGTGTGTCTGTCAGAAGCACCCCAGCCTTTGTACACCCATGTGCTTTGACCCATTCAAGCAATGTGTATTCGTAAGACAGAAACTCTGAGGCCCCTCCTTGCCTACTTGGTGTTACGGTTATAGGCAGGAAGGTATTTTTGTGTTGTTTTTTATTTGCTTGATCACAGACATTCCTTTCTTCTGGTGTTCTCGTTCTTCCACCTCTTGCCATCTTGCATAACAGCTTAAAGACAGTTGTGCAATGATAGGTGAGTTATAAACTCAGCCTCCTCCCACCCTGTTTTCATGGGAGCCAGTTTTTAATTGAGTTTAGCTGTAGCAGAATTAAATGCAGACAGTGGTCAGACAGCAGTGTTGTTGGCCATGGGGGCAGAGATGGGGGTCCCCTGGGAGGCCTCCCCCCACCACCACCGTAGTCGAGGAGATGCTGCTTCTGCAAACAATTCATGGATGTACTCTGCAGGAGATGGCCAGGCTTTGGTGTTGGAGAATCTCACTGATGTACAAGGACATGGCACCAGATCAAAAGGCAGGGCTGGTCCCATGATAAATAGCTGCCTGCACCAGACAAAAAAGCCCAGCCAGGAGTACGATGCAGAGACACATATTGAAGCAATAACCTCATCCATGTCACCTCCCTAAAACTGCAGCCAGATACTCTTCTTGACTTTTTACTTCTGTGTAAGAACCATTAAAAAAAAAACAAAACAAAAAAACAAGGCGCCTGGCTGGCTCAGTCAGTAGACCATGCGACTCTTGATCTTGGGGTGGTGAGTTCAAGCCCCACATTGGGCATAGAGCTTACTTTATAAAAAATAAATAAAAATTAAAGAATAAAAATAAAAAAAAAACCCTCAAGGTAACATACAGGCACACCTTGTTCTATTGCATTTCAATTTATTGTGCTTCTCTTACCGCATCTTTTATAACTTGAAGGATTGTGGCAACTCTGCATCGAGCAAGTTTGTTGATCCCATATTTCCAACAGCATTTGCTCACTTTATGTCTGTCACATGTTGGTAATTCTCATAATATTGCAAACTTTATTATTACATTGTTCCCATGATCTGTGATCAGTGATTATAACTTGCTGAAAGCTCAGATGATGGTTAGCATTTTGTAGCAATATTTCTTAATTAAGGTATTGTGGGGTTTTTGTTTTGTTTTTTTTTATTTTTTAGATATTTTATTTATTAGAGAGAGCAAGAGAGGGGACACAAGCAGGGGGAGTGGGAGAGGGAGAAGCTGGCTTCCCACTGAGCAGGGAGCCCAATGCGGGACTCGATCCCCATGACCTGAGCCGAAGGCAGACGCTTAATGACTGAGCCACCCAGATGCCCAAGGTACTGTTTTTTAGACATAATGCTGTTGGACACTTAATAGGACTACAATGTAATGTAAATGTAACTTTCATTTGCACTGGGAAACCAAAATATTCATTTGACTCTATTGCTATATTTGCCTTATTTCGGTGGTTTGGAGCCAAACCTGCAATATCTCTGAGGTATGCCTGTACTTAGGGTTGCTTGTTAAATTTGAAGAAGAAAGGGGCACCTGGGGCACCTGGGTGGCTCAGTCAGTTAAGTGTCCGACTCTTGGTTTTGGCTCTGGTCGTTTTCTCATGGTTGTGAGATCGAGCCCCAAGTTGGGTTCCGAGCTTTGTGCAGACTCTGCTTAGGATTCTCTCTCCCTCTGCCCCTCCCACTACATGTGTGTGTGCTTTCTCTTTCCCTCTCTAAAATAAATAAATAGACCTTTTTAAAAAAATTGAAGAAGGGCTTTCGTCTGAATTTTAATTTATATTTATAATTCTTTATTCACTGCTTACCAAATTAATTAATTCCATTGCAACCCCACCAAATGCTTCTACTCAAAGATGGTTAGATCTGTGGGACTACTTTTAGTTTTATTTGTGGGATTCTTTTTTGTGTATTTACTGATTTTGGATGCTACTAGGTGCAGTTTTTGAAAAATGAGCTGCTTTATGGAAGGCCTAGCAGAAAAGCAGTGTCTTCCAGTGGTGTATCCAGGCACTCCTGCAGCAAAGGCAGCCCAGTCTCTGGTACCCACTAATTTGTGGTGTCATTTTCCAAGCAGTGGGCTCCAGTGATTCTTTTTTTTTTTTTTTAATGACAACTTTATTGAGATACCAAGTGGTTTTTAATATATTTACAAAGTTAGACAGCTATTACCATTGTCTATTTCCAGAACACTTCCATCACCCCCAAAAAAAGTCCCGCATGGATTTGCAGTCACACCCTAGTGCCTGACAACCACTGATCTACCTGCTGTTTGGCTCTTCTAGACATTTTCTGTGAATGGAACCATACACTACAGGAGCTTCTTTGACTCCACGTGTATGTGAGGTTCACCCATGTTGCAGCACGCAGTGGGACTTCATTCCTTTTTATTCTTACATTCGGGTGATTCTTAATGTCTTTTTACCTAAATGCATTTTTCGGAGTTCATTTCTTTAAGGGTCCAACGTTAATTTTTGAACATGAGGCCTTGACCAGAACTGGAAATCTTTGCCCTGTAGGCAGGCTGTGGTTTATTTCAGCTCCAGGCAGTACTGTCTGGACAGTGTGGTCCGTGTGGGCTGAGGGCCTGTCTCCCCAGCGCCCCCTGCGAGAGCTGCCCTCACTGCTGGCCCCTTTCCAGGTGGAGGAGGCCGATGACTGGCTGCGCTACGGCAACCCCTGGGAGAAGGCCCGGCCAGAGTACATGCTGCCTGTGCACTTCTATGGGAGGGTGGAGCATAGCCCGGAGGGCGTCAAGTGGCTGGACACCCAGGTAGGTACCCCGGCACCCCCGGGGAGTTGTGGGGCTGCCACAGTTCATTGTCACATCGGCTTCCCTTTGAGAGTGGGACATGTGCTGTTTCCCAGACGACCTGACTCTAGGTGAAAGCCTGGGAGGCTTTGTCCTCATACACCTGCTTCTTACACATTGTCGGGAGCCGCCCAGACAGTGAGAAAAGGCTCCGTGGGAAGCCCCAGGCTTTGCACTTTAACAGGGGCTTGTGTCGGAGTTGATACCAGCCGCCGTTGGACGGCTAGCAGGACAGTGTGGTGGCAGGGGCAGGGCACTGATTCCCTGGGGGACATGGATAGCCCCCCAGCATGTCCAGAGAGCAGGCGCTTGATGCATGCACTCAGCACACACCACAGGCCTTAGTGGTGTCTCCCAGGTGTCACCCACCACTACTGAGCCGTCAGAGCCCTGGGCAGTGTGGTAAGCTGGGTGGATGTCCCAGAACAGGGCACGGGCATTGACAAGGGGACCAGGACAAGAGCACGGACAGTCTAGTCCAGGCTCGGGGATGACAGTGCACATCTGGGTGGTCTTAGGGTGCAGAGGGAGGAGGCAGGAGAGCCTTCATGGGGGCATAGCTCTAATGAACAAGATTCAGTCGTCTGGATGTGGGGAGGTGAGCCCGGGAGACTGGGGAAGTGCCAGGCATGGAAACCGGGTTTTCTGCAGCATAAGTTTTAAACAGGGTGCATAGGCTAAAGCTAGCTGGAGCCATGTTATGGAGGCCTAAAATGCCATAATAAGTTGTATTTAATTTGAAAGAACAGAGAAGGGGTCAGTTATCCCAGTGCATGTGCTTGTAGAAGATGAGCATATCATGTATGTAGGGAAGCACAGAGACCATGGGGGCATTTCAGGAAGAGTATGGTGGGGGCCTTAACCTGGAGGGCTGGCCCTGGAGAGGGAAGGAGGGGTGGTTAGGGATGCTTTGCAGGGCTTGTCACTGGCTTAGACAAGGCTGTGGGAAGCAGGAGGCAGGGAGGGGGGGGGAGGGAAGGGGAGGGGAAAGGCGATACTGAGGCTCTAGCGATGCTATCATGCAGTCCTTTTGGCTGTAAGAGTGGATTTCATCTCTTAAAGCCACATAGTGGAACCTGTATGAGACCCCACAGGCATGCCTGAGTGTGAAAAGCCCCATTGGAGGGTCTGAGGGTTGGAAGTGACCTTGAGGCTTGTGCGTATCTTCCCGTTCTTGCTAAGAGAAAAGCAGATACTTGTGGACAGAGGGGAGTGGGGGGGTGGGGTTGGCAGGCTCTGTGGGTAGAGAGCAGGCCCTGCATTTTCTGTTGTGAGTAGAGTGTGGGCTGGTTTGGTTTCTCTGAGGGTTAGAGGTCAAGGCCTTCTGCAGACATTGGGAAACAGAATCAGAAATAGAAGCCATCCGTGGAGAAGTTCGCTGAGTCCTGAAATTGCACAAGCAGGGTCGAGCCAGAAGAGGGACAGTGTGGAGGGCAGAGGACAAGGGCCCCAGGAGCTGTGGCCACTAACAGCATAAGCGAGGTTGACACAGTGGCCCCTTGAGCAGCTGAGTGGGAAGAGTTCTTAATGCCAACGTTGAAGGAGGTAAATCTAGAGAAGACAGATGTGACCTCAGGAGTGTGGTCAGGACCTTCCCTGTGGGGCCACCACAGGTGCTCCTGGCCTAGGCTGCCCTGGCACAGGGTGAGTGGCAGGCGTCTTGGGCTAAAGGAGAACAGCCAGAGGGCAAGCAGTTTGGCCACCAGCAGGCAGCAGAATGTTGCTGGTGGGATGAGGAGGCTGGGCCCAGGGACTGTGTCTCTGGCTGACTGGATCGGACCATCTCTCCTTGGCCAGGTGGTGCTGGCCATGCCCTACGACACCCCGGTGCCTGGCTACAGGAACAACACCGTCAACACTATGAGGCTGTGGTCCGCCAAGGCACCCAACGACTTCAAGCTCCATGACTGTGCGTTCTGCCCCTCTTGTCTCTTTTGGGTGGCTTCCCCCAAACTTGCCCCGTGCAGCTCCTGTCCTGTCTGCACTGTCCCTGCTGCAGAGAGCACAAGGCTCCCTCTGCGGAGGGCAGAGGGCAGGCTCCTTAGAGCACTGGGGCCTCCCAGGGAGCACCCACAGGCAAAGCCAGTGCTCCTGGGACCCTGCACCTTTAGGAAGGAGCAAGGGGCCTGGGGCCCTATAGGGTGTGTGAGGGCGCAGTGAAACCGTGGCTCTGGGGGCATCTCTTGTTTAGGAATGCCCCTCACATGGTTCAGGGAAGTGAGAGAGAAATTGTGGGCAGAGGGCACATGAGGAGTCAAGGAAAGGCACACGGGTCCTGACCTTACCATCTCTGCGCAGTTAATGTGGGTGGCTACATCGAGGCAGTCCTGGACAGGAACCTGGCCGAGAACATCTCCAGAGTCCTCTATCCAAATGATAATGTAAGTAGCTCACATGGTTGGTTCTCATCTGCTAGGAAAGTGCATGGGGAGGCTGGGGCTCTCTAGAAGGACCACACTTCTCAGGTGAGACCACGTAAGTGGCCACCAGTGGCCCTCATGTGGCTCCTTGGAGTGAGGATGGCGCTGCATGCTTGATGAAGCCCCACAAGTCCAAGTGCGCCTGTTAGTATCTTCCCCTTGCCCTCTCCCTAAGGGGATGCTTCGGGAGGCTCGTGGGCTCTTCTCACACGTCTACAGTCTGAGGGCTGGCTCCAAGCTGACTCTCTAGGGGGCCACATGCAGGGCAACGTGTGGGGGATGTGCGAGCTTGTCAGACCTCACATGCAGCCGGCTTCTCTTCTGCCACGTGATGCCGCTTCCCCGAGAGTTGTGTGACCCATTTCTCAAGTGGGGACAGCAGTCCCTGTTTGTCAGTGATGCCTTGAGACATATGCCAGTCATGGTTTGAAAAGCTTTTAGTATGTGCCACCACCCACTAGATGGAGTCACAACCACAGTCTCCATTGCCACCAAATTTAGTGTCCACTGGCTTTGTTACTATTGCCAGACAAGAGCCCTTGGAATTTGCCTGAGTGGGTTGTGTGTTTTCTATTTAATCAGAGTAGTGTGTGCACATTAGTAGCAAAGGGCATTGGTGCTGAGAGGCTCACAGCCAAACCCACCCTGTCCTCATTTCCCCCGCCACGAACACTGACACTTTGGAGCTTTTGCTTCTGAGTGGCTCTGGCTGTTAAGGAACGAGACCTGCATGCCTGGTGTCCTCACACAGGGCAGTGTGGCCCTGTGCTGGTTGCCTTCCTGTCTGAAGATCACATGCAGGGTAGGCCATCGTCACCTAATGACTCTGCCCCTGAGCTGCAGTTACCTGACTGGGGCCCGGGGTGGTGGGGATAGAGGCTTCAGCACTGTGCTGGGCCCCACAGGCTCCCATTCTCGTGCACACGTGTGCCTCTGCAGCCCCCGAGCGGGATCCCTCGGCCTGCTGCCCTTCTTGGGTCCTGGGATGGGGGGGGTCCCACGAGGGCCTGCAGCGGCCCTACTGGCTGCTGTTGGTGCTAGCGCTGTCCCTGTCTGCAGTTCTTCGAGGGGAAGGAGCTCCGCCTGAAGCAGGAGTACTTTGTGGTGGCTGCCACCCTCCAGGACATCATTCGCCGCTTTAAGTCCTCCAAGTTCGGCTGCCGGGACCCAGTGAGAACCTGTTTCGAGACGTTCCCAGACAAGGTTGGTTTGTAGATGGGTCTTGAACCCAGTGCAGAAAGGCAGGACGTTCCCAGGCTCGGTTTCTTCCTCAAGGCTGGGCCTTGGGTAGGTAGGGGGATGGGCAGGACAGCAGCCCCCCCTTATCCTGGTCTCCTTGTCATCGGGGGCTGGGCTCCTCCTCCCTGACTAGCGCCATACAAGGCGTCCTTAGGAGCAGCAAGGGACACTGTAAAAGGTTCCCGTGGGCAAATCGTGATGCATTTGGCAGGCTGGGTTCCGTGATTTTAAATAAGGCCAACATATCCTAGTTGGGAGGAACATCCTGGGTCGGGGAGCTGTGGAGAGCATGAGGAGGGCCTTGGAGGCGGCTGAAGGTCCTGCTGAGGAGCCCGCCTACGGGGTCTTCCTGGCCCCTCCCTGTGGCCCTGTGGTACTCCCTACTCCTTGGCTGGTTGTCATGCTGGGCTCAGCACCTCTGCCATGCCTCCAGCTCCTGTTGTCGGCCCTATGGACCAGGCTCCTCGGGGTGGGCGGCTGAGGACCCGCACTCTGTACACACTGACCATGCTGGCACCCATCAGGCAAGGGGGTTGAGGGGGATTGCCCTGTGTAAACTGCAGGTTGCCATCCAGCTGAACGACACCCACCCAGCCCTTGCCATCCCTGAGCTCATGCGGATACTGGTGGACGTGGAGAAAGTGGACTGGGACAAGGTGAGCACCGAAGGCTGGGGACACAGGGTGACGGTGTCCCCACAGTCGGGCACGTGGGGTGATGGTGTCCCCACAGTCACGGGCACGTGGGGTGACGGTGTCCCCACAGTCGGGCATGTGGGGTGACGGTGTCCCCATAGTCACGTGGGGTGACGGTGTCCCCGCAGACCTGGGCACGTGGGGTGACGGTGTCCCCACAGTCGGGCACGTGGGGTGACGGTGTCCCCGCAGACCTGGGCATGTGGGGTGATGGTATCCCCTTCACGTTCAGGCCTGTCCCAACAACAGTGGTGAGTACTGAGATGCCCCTAGGATGCTGAGGAAGGCCTTTCCCCTGTGTCCTGGGGGGAAAGGGACATTGTACCTGAGAAGACAGAGCTGTGGGGAGGAGGACATTCCCGGAGTGGGTCGGGGGTTTCTCCCAAGGGACCAGGACACCATGGGTGGGGCAGTGGTGCAAAGGCACACAAGAATAATTTTCTAGAAGACAGGAAAAGGATCCTGACACTTCTTAGAGCTTCTCACATACATTTTTCTCATCTTAGAATTGTGACAAAACCCCCAGAAGTATTAAGTATAAAGAAACACATTGTTTACATTTTTATAAGTTTGTTCTGACTCATTTGGTCCTAGATACTTGTATAGATTTTCTTAATCTAGTTTAAATCAACATGTAAAACTGTAGAACAACTTATCGTTTTGTAGAACCCAGAGCCCCTCTCTGGTTTGGGGTGCCCTTCCAGGTGGGGCTGGTCGCCCCCCCCCCCCCCCCCCCCGGGGCCCCGTCCGCTCCTGGCCAGTGGAGGGAGGTCACACAGGTTCTCAGTGTTCTTGGACTGGGTGTGAGATCAGTTGGGTGGAAATAAAGTAGAAAATTGGTGTTCTGCTTTGTTCACCAATAAAAAATAGTTTACAGAAGAAAAGTGAGTCAGTGAATGATGCCAGGTGGTGAGGTAAGTGTTACTCATATGTGTGTGTGCTCTGTCAGGACGTAGAATGTACGTGGTCATGTCTGAAATGTGGAGGGCATGGGGCTCACTTGTAGGTTTTGAGGTTCTAGACAGGCCCCAGAGAGCAGAGATGTACAGCTAGCCGACTGGGCCCCTTTCTGGTGGGATCCGAGCATCTCCCTTTGATCCTGGACTTGCCCCTTGCTTAGGCATCTGGTAGAAGAACTGTTTCTAAACAAAACACATTGGAATGTTCTAGGCCTGGGAAATCACAAAGAAGACCTGTGCATACACCAACCACACCGTGTTACCCGAGGCCTTAGAGCGCTGGCCTGTGTCCATGTTTGAGAAGCTCCTGCCACGGCACCTGGAGATCATCTACGCCATCAACCAGAGGCACCTGGATGTGAGCAGCAGGGATGTGGGTGGGAGCTTGGGGGTGCTGCATGACCACCCCTCTTGTCGTGATCAGGGATAGAGGTGGAGGGCCCTCCTGTCCTCCACATGGAATCATCTGGCCTGGAACAGGTGCCTGATTTCTTGAATAGCCTCTGCCTAGCAGAGGACTTTGGGGTCCAGCGGCTGTCACCCGGCAGAAGTGATGCCTAGTCCCCACACCTAGAGTTCTGGAGTGTATGTGGGAGTCATAAATTCAGGTCTTTTTAAAACATTCCCATTCCTGAGTGGGGCTCAGATGTGTCTGTTCCTGAAATGTCTTTGTCCTGGGACATCATAGCGGCATTTGGGTGATTTGGAAACAAAGCAGCATTTGTCTTTGTTACCTGCAGAGAGGAGAATGGTGCACGAAAAGGGCAACTTAGAATCCAGATGTGTTTGTAGTTCTTTTTTTTTTTTTAAGATTTTTTTTATTAATTTGAGAGAGAGCACGAGTGAGGGGAGGGACAGAGGGGGAGAGAGAGGAGCAGACTCCCCATTGAGCGTGGAGCCCGACTGGGGCTCAACACTGGGCTTGATCCCAGGACCCCAGGATCACAACCTGAGCCGAAGGCAGACACTTAACTTACTGAGTCAGCCAGGCACCCCTGTAGTTCAGTTTTTTAACCTTCTGTTGAAAAAGTAGTCGTTCCCAACTGGTCAGACTGTGGCTAGACCCTGCCTAGGCCAGGAAGGCAGCACTCTCGTCTTGTCCTTGTGAGTCCCATGGCACACCTCAGCACCAAGGTCCTCTGACTGTCTGCCCCTGGCAGGACAGGTTTGCCTCCAGCCAGCACAGGCCATTCCCTGGGCGGTGCAGCATGGAGGAGCTTCCTCCTGCACTCGCTGCTCTGGGAGGTGCGTCCCGGGAGCTCAAATGCATGTCTGGGCTGCAGCAACCCCAGGATTTCCTTGGAGGAGCTGGAATCTCCCCTGGGGGCCCCTGGGCCTCCTGCTCACGGCTCTCTGTCTTGGCAACAGCACGTGGCCGCCCTGTTCCCCGGAGACGTGGACCGCCTGCGGAGGATGTCTGTGATTGAGGAAGGGGACTGCAAGCGGATTAACATGGCCCACCTGTGTGTGATCGGGTCCCATGCTGTCAACGGCGTGGCGAGGATCCACTCGGAGATTGTGAAGCAGTCAGTGTGAGTGGGGCCAGCATTTGCCCTGAGCTGACTCCGGATCTGCCTCTGGGACTGTTAGCAGCCATACGCACGGTGGCTGGGGCCTGCTGCCCTCGTGCGCACTGACTGAACTGCTCAGGGCACAGCCGTCGGGGGCTCCAACTCAGCGGGTGGTGTTGAGGGGCTGAGCCTTCTTGTCACCAGTGCCCTCCTCTTTTCTGGCTCTCTCCTGGAGCCATCTGCTGCTGACCAAGCGCCAGAGTGCCGCACTTGGGGACAGGTGTCCCATGCCTAGACAGCATGGAGGTTAGGGCCGGAAGAGCCAGGGCTCATCAGCAAGAGGAAGGAGGAATCCTTAGGTCAGATCTCGTGCTCCCCCTCCATCTCTTGGTGGGACATGATCTTGGAACTCCTTCCCTCCATCCTCATCCCAGATGTGTGTGGAGCACCTCCGTGAGTACCAGGTAGACCCCACACTGGGTCTGTCCGTGTGGAGGCTTCTGTGTTCCTAGTGCCGGCCCGAGGGCTTTGTGTGTAATAGTCTTTGGTCCCTGCATCAAGCCTGTCAATGGGGTGTGTCCCCATTTTACAGATGAGGAAACTAAACCCCGGTTTTCAAGCTCTACAGCCTGTACCCTCTCCAATGTCACGGTCACCGTGGAAGATGGCCGGGTTCCACCCCCTGTGTGGTGAGCGCTCTGTGGCCGAATGTGTAGTGCTTTGAAAAGCACCCGTGCCCACCATTGTCAAGGTGTGCACTAACACTGATGCTCTGTGCTCTTTAGAAAACAGAACAGAAAAACTGAGCTTCGTGATCTTCCGGGGGATTTCCTTATGTTCTTTTGCTCACCTTATTCAAAACACAGGGCTTATGATACCTGCCTGTTTTCTGTTTCAGCTTTAAGGACTTTTATGAGCTGGAGCCAGAGAAGTTCCAGAATAAGACAAATGGCATCACACCCCGACGGTGGCTGCTGCTGTGTAACCCGGGGCTGGCCGGCACCATCGCAGAGGTGAGACCCGCTGCCTCCGAGTCCCCAGGGAGCTGTGGGCACAGTTAGAGCCTCAGCTGTTGCCCAAAGCCCTCAGGCCCTTCGCCAGCAGGTGCAGAGTGGGGAGTGATTGCTCCTTTGTGTGTTGATCAGCAGTGGCTCCAGGCTGGGGACATGTGGGGTCAGACGTGGGAGTGCTGGGCCAGGCTGAGCCGTCAGCAGCCCCAGCGGCCCCAGCAGCTTGTGCAGGAGTTTCAGAAGTGAGGTCCTGGGCTTCGGGAAGGACTAGGGTGGGGGCCACCCGGCTGAGCGGCAGCCCACTGATGAGGTTTGGTGAGGCAGAGACACGGTGTTAAACTGATTGTTCATGTGCTCGTGCAGGAAGCAAGGAAGGGATGGGTGCTTTTACGCCCCGGGTGCTGTGCTAGCTGGGAAATCACAAGACGTGTGCCCGGGTGGTTCCTGGTGAGGGCCTACCATGGGGACACTGCCTGTCTGGGCTGCGTGTGTCAGGGAAGCCTTCCCTGGAAAAGGGACAGCAGAGCACAGATCCGAAGTGCTAACGGGAGGGAGCCAGGAGCACAGACTCTCTGCTCCTTTGGTGAGGGGCATGGCCCCCCGGGAGCTGGAAGGCCAACAGGACTCAGTGCCTGGTGAGTCAGGCAGAGGGAGGACAGGCTGGGAGTTTTCCTCGTGATTCTAAGTTAGCAACAGGGAGACTTAGCGGGGTACTTGATGAGAGGTGCGTTCAGACCGATTGCCCTGCTGTAGTGCAGAGAGGTCTGGACCAGGAAGTGGCTGGAGGGTGCAGGGCCTTGGGAATGGGTGAGGAGCTGCTAGGCTATGGTTGGCTCCCAGGCTTGGGACGTGTCTGTGAAGGGGACAAGGGAGGCTTGCATGATTGCTGTGGATGTTTGAACTTGACCAGACTACGACTGCGACGTCCTGGTTGGGAGCAAACCCAAGCCTGTTTGAGAGGGAGCCCGGGGTGGGCTGCCCATGGTTGTTGGTTGTGGCCATGGTGTGGGGGTGTTTTTGATAGCTGGGTGTTGTGAGAGAGAAGCAGGCCTGGGGCCAAGCTGGAGCAGATCCAGGGAGGAAAGCAGAGGTAGGGATGACAAAATGGGAGGACGGTCTCCAGGAAGATGGGTCTCACAGAGAACAGAAACCATGTGTCCCTTTACAATTCTACAGAAAATCGGGGAGGGTTTCCTGACTGACCTGAGCCAACTGAAGAAGCTGTTGCCATTGGTTGATGACGAGGCACTCATCAGGGATGTGGCCAAGGTCAAGCAGGTAGGCCCAGTGTGGGATAGCCATCCTGCATGATCTGGGTGTCAGACCCAGCGGCCGCCTAGTCCATCCACCCCGCTCAGTCCTCAGGTCACCAGCAGGTGGGCAGGCAGGTGCAGACCCCAGAGCAGCCCAAGTATGCATTGCCCCAAGTTCTGCAGGAAGAGCTCATCCACAGGAGGTGCGCTGAAAGTCCATCCAGGCCTGGCGTCCCTGCACATGGCATGCTGCTTGGTTGCGTGAGAGCATCTCCCCCCAGCCCTAGTTGCGAGGGCAGCTAGCCTTGCAGGCAGACAGGCCGGGGCTCCTGGAGCCCTCCAAACCTGACAGGTGGCCACCATGACCAAGAACACGGCCCCTCCCCAGCCTGCCTGTCTGCTGGGCTGCCACATGGTCTTAGGGCCCAGAAAGAGTCCTTCATCTTGAGTTTTCTCTCCCTGCCTGCCCCCATCTGTTTCCTTTGACACCACACTCACAACTCCCGTTTGTTTTACTTGCCTTAACCCTTCTGCTTCTGTGTAGGTTTGCTTTTTGGTCTAGTTTCCGGTTTATTTTCTGCCACTCCGGGTGTGTGCCCACCTTCAGCACCCCACTCCCCCATCCCCCATCCTCAGAAGGCCTCCTGGAGCCCCTGCCCTGCTGCATGGCTGGAAGGCCGGAGCCGTAGTCAGACCTTGGGGACGCTGGGGTTCGACCGTCCTTGTCCTTGTTTCTTCCCAGGAAAACAAGCTGAAGTTCTCTGCCTTCCTGGAGAAGGAGCATAAGGTGAAAATCAACCCTTCCTCCATGTTCGACGTGCACGTAAAGAGGATCCACGAGTACAAGCGGCAGCTGCTGAACTGCCTGCATATCATCACCCTGTACAACCGTGAGTGTGCCCGGGGCCCTCGCCGCGGCGCCTCAGGGACTCGGGCTGCGTGACGGCTCGGTTTGGTGTTGAGTTCGAACTTGGTTGTTATCCGTTAGACTTGTCGTGAGTTATTTGGAAAGATTTTACCTGTTAGACATTTAAAGTATATTTACCAAAAATATTTTTGGTAAATTATACATGTGCCTTAAACTGCTTAAGCAGTGTTCAGTTGTGGGAGCAAACATGAATCAAAGAGCCCCTAAAAGTAAATATGAATATTTGCTAGGTTTATAAATATAATAAAGCCTTAAGGAAAAACTTAGATTTTAGAATTTTGTAATTTAATACAGTGACTCTTAATTTTGAAAACCAAGGAGCCACTAATATTCTACTCAGGACACAGAGGTCCTCATAAGACTCGGTCAGGTGGAGGAAGCCGCTCACTTGTGAGACAGTTAAGTAACAGGACAGACGACGTTCATGGCTGAGTGTTTCTGACGCTCCTGGCGCCGATCCTCTAGGAAAGGCCCCCCAGCGGGGCGCGTGTGTGCGTGCGTGCGTCCGTCCGTCCGTCCGAAGGAGGCGCTCCACAGTGCCTCCCTGGCCAGAAACCACAGTTCACGGAGACCGCGTCTTGTTTTCTTTGCCATGGTTTTCTTCTGTGGTTGTGATTTTCTGCCTTTTCTTTGTCCCTGGCCCCCGGGGGGAGCACCCCGTCAGTCCCCTGTCTGTGAGCAGCTGTGACGTCACTGCCCTTCCGCCTGCCCGTCCCAGTCAGTCGGCTTGGGCCCGTGGGCTCCCCAGTGCGCGCGCCTCTGGCCTTGCTAGCTGCCCGGGCCGTCCTGCGAGCCCAGCTCTTCCGCCAGGCAGGCCGCCGGGGCTTGTGCCATCCCCCCGGCAACTCCCCGGCCGGCGCAGGTGCGCTTTCTCCCTGGTCACAGCGGACCGCTGGCCGCTCCCCGCCTCGGCACGACCACGCTCGGTGCCCACCACCAGGCTTTCTGTGAAGCCGTCCTGCTCTGCCCTTCCCCCCGGGCTTCCCGCCGCTTCACGGCAGCCGCGCGCATGAGCTGTGAGTTCTTGCTTGTTCAGAACACATGGGACTGTTTGCAGGTGATGTTCTTGGCTTCACTTTCTTTCCTCGAGCATCTTGGAGATCCATCCTGCACTGTCCGGAGTGGGGGGGCGGGAGGCATTGGCATGTCGTGGTGTCCTGAGGGCCTGTGCTGATGTCACTGGGCTGGGTCTTGGTGCTGAACGTTGTGGGTCAGTTTTCCCCGGAAGCTCAGGGCATCCCAAATGCATTCACTGAGGTCTTGTATTATTTTTAGGAAGATGTCTTGAAGTGTATTTAAGTGTCACTGTTTTGGTTTTCCCCGCCCAGACTCCAGCGAGCTGTGTGCTGGCTTCCTTCTACCTATTTTCTTCTTGTCTCTTGAGTTCTCTCCGAACATTTCCAAAGATCTTTCCTCTTCTGCTGTGTTGTCTGCTTTTCTCGTTTCCATCCTCTGTGTGTGTGGGTCCTTTTTCTGTCTCGCCTCCCTCTTGGCGTCCTTTCGCTCCTGTGTCCTGCCCTCCCCCCGGGACCTCAGTTTCGGCTCTGCAGACTCTTCCGAGCTGGCGGCCCCCCCCAGGTTGGAGATTCTTACAGGGAGGCCGGTTCCGCTTTTTGTCTATAGCAAAGCCATGTCCGGATTTGCCTGAACTGCACTGCCTGGGGCTACCAGCAGGGGCTTCATGGAGCCCAGCGCAGCCGTGGCCCCTGTCTGTGTGGCCGTGGCCCCTGTGTCTCTCCAAGCCCAGGCTGGCTCAGGAGGCCACCCACCCTGGCCCCCTGATTTCTGCCCTGGGGGCTCTGCCCCAGGATGGGAGACCCTCCAAGCAGGTTTCCCTCGAGGAGAGGTACAGGTGAGGTCTGTCTTCCTGGCCGCAGCAGCGCTCCTTCCTGGCCCCCAGGACGCCAGCCCTGCTGACAGCATCTCTGGAGAGGCTGGGTCCCAGGACACCTTGCCCTCGCAGCCCTATCCCCCACCCACCCTGTGATCTGGCACAACTTGCACAGTGACCTGGAGTTTGTGTGTTTTTCCTCTTTTTCCTCTTTCTGGGTTTTGGTGAAAATGTAGTTTGTGTTTTATTTTTTCCTCTTTTCCCTGTTCGGTCTGATTTCTAGAAGTGGGAAATTTCAGAACTAAGGGACAGCCATATTCTTGGTAGGACCTGAAGTCAGTTGTTAAAGCTTCAGCCACGATTCTCACTGCTCTGGTCGGTTCCTGACCTCTGGTGAATGTGGTGGAGGGCTGCCTCACCCCTTTGTAGATCCCCTCCAGCACCTCCCCATACACACTGACATGAAGAGCCAGGGGCCTGGCGAGGACCCCCTCAGTCTGCTGGGGCTGCAGGTGAGCCGGCCGCTATACCTTGACCCTCGGGCTACCCCCCGTGCAAGAGAGCTTCAGGAGAGCTTCTCACCTCTGGTCACAGCGAGGGTAGGGGGAAACTTGGGGTCTCATCTGACACCCCTCAATGGTTGACGGTACCATTACCATGATCCCAGGGTCCCCTTTTTTCCAAGTATCCATCATGTGCAAGGGCCTTGACAGCCAGTGACTAGACCCAAGCCAGCCCCTTGGTTTGGGCTGTTTTGGAAACAGAGGTGCAGCTTTTCCTGTGAGCCTTTTGGAAGAGTTTGTTCTGGCCTCCTTCCTCACCAAAGTGGGATATAAATGCAGAATCTAGGGGCTTGTCCAGTGGCTGCACCCTGCTCCGTGTGTCAGGATTGATCTTTGGGGATTCTGACCACCACACCGTGTCCCAAAGCGGGGATTTATCTGGCTTTAGTGACTTATTTGAATCTCTTGTTTGTCCTGCAGGAATAAAGAAGGACCCAGCCAAGGCCTTTGTGCCCAGGACTGTCATGATCGGGGGCAAGGTGAGGTGATGTCTTCTTTGCTCCTTGCTTGATATTTACCCTGAATGCACAAACCACCATGCTTTTTGTCCGTGCAGACTGTGACCCCACTGGAGCACCGGCCGCCCAGTGGGCTGGACACCGCGGTGGCTCAGAGCCAGCATGCGCACGGACTGCCAGAGGCCCTCTCCTCTGCTTCTCCAGCTGTGCTTATGGACTGAGTTGGTTCAGTGTCCATCAGCGCAGCAATAGGAGGGAGCTGAAGGGGACCCCTGCCTGCCAGGCACGTGACAGTGGGGGTCCCCAGCCCCAGCGGGCTTGCTGGACCTCCATCTGATGGGGCAGTGCCCTTTCTTACATAGCCACCACCCTTCCACACCTGTGCCCAGCTCTCAGGTCCCAGCAGGCTGCCCACTCACTCCCCTGCACTCGTGTGCTGAGTGGACATAGATGGCTGGTTGCTTCATCAGCCGGATGTGCACCTGCTGGGAGCTCAGCCTAGCTTTCTTTCATTTTATTCACGACGGTGCATGCTTTTGGACATGTGATCATGGAGTCCCAGTGTGTTGCCATTACTCCTTGATGGGTCTCCTCTTTGTGCTCTGTGCTCTAGGACCTGTGTCCCCACCTCTCCCACTTTTCCCCAAGAGCCTCAGCGTCATCTGAGAGCATGAGGAACACTGGGGCAAGCTTCTCTATGAGGGGCTATGGGGCGGAGCCCAGGCACTGTCTGCCCCACCAGCTCAAGCACACATGAGGGTGGGTGGGAGGTATGAGCACCTGCCTGGGGCCAGTGAGCCTCAGCCAGCAGCTCAACGCCTGTCGGTTCCTTTGTCAGTATCCCAGGGTGCATTTCTTAGAGGTACGGGCTTTCAAACAGTTCTTTAAATGTTCACTATTAAAATTTTTCAGCCTAGAGAATAGTAGAAAGCATGGGAGTAATATCTATACACCTATCCCAGACTCCTACAGGACCATTTCAAAGTCAATTCCAGACATAGTATCACTTCACCTCTAAATACTTGACACACATTCCCAATGATGTTTTCCTCCCAAACCGCTACAGAAACAGACTCTTTTTAACACCACTACACGATTCCGTCTTCCCACGTAGATAGTAAAGTTACAAATGTCTGGAGCAGTTTGTTTGACTCTGGACCCTGGCAAGGGTCTCCCCTAGCAATTGCTTGCTGTCTGCTGCATCTTGTCATCGGTAGAGCTTCCCCCCATGCTTGCCTCTTCCCCCTCCCTGCAACTGATTTGTTACAGAGATTGGGTTGTGTGTCTTCCAGATATCTGGCATGTTCTAGTATGTTCCTTAGTTCCCTGTGTTTCTTGTAAGTTGGTAGTCTAAAAGTCCTCCTTTTATCTTCTCATTTCTGAAGAACTAACTACAGTCGGAGACAAGTCTGAGGCTGCCAGGCTTCAGCACAGGCTGATGTGGCCGTTGGGAGAGACTGTCTGCCAGACTGCATGCAGGACAGGCAGGGAGGCCACTCGGCCAGGCGTGACTTCAGCAATCCAGCACGGGGCCCCAGGACCCTCTTGAGGACCCTGCGCTGCCCTGAGCACAGGTGTGTTCATACTGAACTTGCCCTCCGTCTCCAGGCGGCCCCCGGTTACCACATGGCGAAGATGATCATCAAGCTGGTCACATCCATCGGCAGTGTCGTCAACCACGATCCAATTGTGGGCGACAAGCTCAAAGTGATCTTCCTGGAAAACTACCGAGTGTCTTTGGCTGAGAAAGGTAGGCCCAGGGTGGCCATGTTAGGAAAGCCCGCCCCTGCCTGGCTGCGATATGGGTGGTCATTGCTGGTGGGGCAGATGAACTCTGCCCTGGACAGCAGGCTCTCCCAGCTGGAAGGGGCCTTCTTCTAGCAGTGAAAGGCTTTGGGGAAGCGCTCTGCCCATCACCAAGTGCAGAGAATTACTCTCAACCTCAGACTTCCTTTGTCTCTGTACTTTCTCACTTCTGCCTGTGACCTCGTTCCTCCCACTTCCTCTGCTCCCCGGCTTTCATTTCTGCTCCTAGAGCTTGCTCTTGCTGGCGGGATAGGCTACCAGGTCTGCCTCCTCCCTCCCTTCTCCCATCCCCAGAGGATGCTTCTGCTCTCACCACCGATGTGCTCTCAGGGGCATTACCAATTTCTGATCTGGGCCGGCACCTGCTTCTTCTGTCCTTTCCAAGGGCAGCTTAGGGCCTGACATTGCGACCCTTGTTGAGAGGTCCATCTCGGGCTGTTCCTCTAAGGGTGTATGCCGCCATCTGGAGAAGTTCCCGCAGCCAAATGTGCCTTGGAGCTGGGCGGGGCTTTCTAAACTGGCCCCTTCTGGAGGTCCTGGCAGGAACCAAGAGATGGGAAGCCTGAGCCTGGCATCCTGGCTCTGAGTAGTAGGTACTTCTGTAGCTCAGACTAGCTGCTGCCTTCTGCCCTGAGTCACTGAGTACTATGCTGTGCAGGCTGACTCGCTCTCCTCTCCCGCCACCTCGGCCAGCTCATCAGACCGTCTCTGGTCCCTCGGCTGTCACAGACCGTATGTGGTTCAGGGTCAGTACTATGGTTAGTTCTTCACTGAGCTTCTGACACGTCTTTGTCAAGCCCTTTGCCGCCTGGAACCTCCCCTCCTCACTGTTATTTGGGGCCGGCTGGCTCCTAGACATCTTTAGAATGACTTGGGGTGCCTGGTGTAGGACATCAGAGCTGGGGGTCTGGGTCCCGCAAGTGCCCCCCTCCCCCAGCTAGCTCCGTGTAGAGCTGCATGGGGTCTGGGGATGTCCGTATCTCTTTACCCTGGCTCCTTGTGCTGGACCTTGAAGAAGGGCTGGACTCTGCTCTTTGCTGACCCTGAGTGCCAGCCACTGGGCTGGGGAAGCAGCATCGACTCCATGGACAAGATGAGGATGTGGGGGCAGGGATGCCAAGGCAGGGTAGGAAGATGTAGCTTTCCCACCAGCCATGTCTAGGGGGCACAGGGAGCCCACCCTTGGGAGAAGCCTCAGGGCCCTGGCATTTGGGTCATCGTGGTGGCTGGCCATGCCCAGTCTGCATACAGCATAGAGTGACTCGTGTACATGTGAACACAAGAGAATTGCCCCACCTTTGTAGTTCTCTGGTTCCATGAGTCTAGATTCCTCTTAAAGTGCTTGAAGGAGCCTTACAGGCTGATGGCATGAGACACAACTCCTGTCGGGATGAAAGGGAATGATAACACCAAAAGCCAGAACCAGGGGCCCCCAGACTATGGCTGGGCCTGGTCCCTGGAAGGTTCCAGAATAAAGGTCTTTTTTGACCTGGGGTCTTCTCAGGAGTTACCCTCTTGGCCTCAGGCTGCTCTGGATCAGGAAGGGAAGCCCTTACAGGCCAGCAGGGTGGGCTGCAGGGCTCAGGCCCATCCTGGACTGAGCAGGAGGTGGTGCCTACTCTGGGAGCACCAGCCATGGGCTGGAGGAGGGCGTGTGGTGTCCCTACACAGTTCCCATGGCTCTCACGCTGTGAGCAGCCTGTGGTGATGTACCTTATCTCCCATCTGCTTGCAGTGATCCCCGCAGCAGACCTGTCCCAGCAGATCTCCACTGCAGGCACCGAGGCCTCGGGCACAGGCAACATGAAGTTCATGCTCAATGGGGCCCTCACCATTGGTACCATGGATGGAGCCAACGTAGAGATGGCTGAGGAAGCTGGGGCTGAGAACCTCTTCATCTTTGGCATGCGTGTGGAGGATGTCGAGGCCCTGGACCGGAAAGGGTGTGTGTCCCTCCCCGTGCCATCAGGGCACTGCTCAGAGCACTGGGGGGTGGGAGAGCTGAGAGCACTCCGGGAGCCAGGCCCATGCTTGCTGGGGTGATGCCCGCCTGGTGGCTGGGGGTGGCTTTGGGCATGTTGGCCGAGCCCGCTCCTGTCCTGAGCCAGGGGTGGTCTCAGACCAGGGGTGTGCCCGGGACAAACGCCCCGCCACTCACCCCGGAGGCTGACACTCGGCCCCACCTCCCCACAGGTACAATGCCAGAGAATACTATGACCGCCTGCCCGAGCTAAAGCAGGCCGTGGACCAGATCAGCAGCGGCTTCTTCTCTCCCAAGGAACCAGACTGCTTCAGGGACGTGGTCAACATGCTGCTGAACCACGACAGGTTCGTTCTCATGTCCCTCCCCACTGGCCAGTCAGACACATGGGTTTTCCTGGTGGGCCAAAGACGACACTTTGGGGGTCACCCTGGGCCATGATGAGACTTGCTCCCTACTCCAGCCCATGGGCAGAGCCTCTGGCCGCCAACCAGGGCCTGCAGGAGCCTTTGGAGGTGCTTGCCTGCTGGGGGGCCCTGTGGTAGGGGTTGCCGGCTCCATGGTCCAGCCCCAGGCCCCCCCAGCATTGGCTGACTACCCCGAAGGGCTTGACAGGCAGAAGGCGGTTTCCTATGGGGCTGGTCAGAGGTGATTCCTGATCCTGTCTTCCCCAGGGAGAATGGGAGTGTGGGCAGGATGCCCCAGAAACCTCTGGGAGGCGGGGCAGGGTGGGGGCACTGTGCCTCCACAGCCAAAGTCCCACAGTCCCAACTGAGGCAAATGTTGGCCGATGGTGACACCAGGTGATTCAAGTGGAATTAATTTGAGACAGAAATTACGTTGTAATTAATGTTTTATTACAACGCATGGACACGGAATAACATCCATGTTTCCGGAAGCACTAATTTACAGCAGGTGAGCACCGCCACTTGTCTTTTCATGACATTTCTTTGCTCCGCCCTGTTGGTAAGAGCTGAATCCGGTCAGTGCTGAGAACTGACCTCTGTCCCGCTCTGAGCTGCTGTTGGGTTGCTTTCATCTGTTGCTCGCTGGTGGGTGCTGGGGGCCGGCGTCAGACCAGATCACGGCGCCACTCAGCACAGGGCGGGGAGCTTGGCCCTGGCTCAGACTGGGATCAAGGAAACATTGTTCACGGGTTCATGAATGGTCTCTGTGCCTCAGCCATGAATAGAAATGCAGTTCCCTGTTCATAAATCCTACAGTGTTGTCCACGGCATCCTTCCCCTAGATCTCCAGTTCTCACCCAGTTGGGCTCCAGGAAGGGATGGCCAGGCAGAGCCTCCCTGTCAGCCTGTGCCCCTTCTCTGGCAGGAAGCCCCTCAGCCTGTGCCGCTCGGCCCCCCCTGCGTGGGGAGGGTGTCTTGTAAACAACTACTTGAAAGGGCTGAAAACAAGGTTTTTGTAGAATAGTATCCCCAGGACAGAAGTACTGCTCCTAGAGCCACCTCTGTGGCCAGGTAGACTCCGTCATCCCAAAGCATAAGGACCTGGATGGCCGGGGCCTGGTGACCTCTGACTCACCACCTGCCACAATGGCCTAGCCCCCTGTCTCCCGTTTCAGGTTCAAGGTGTTTGCAGATTATGAAGCGTACGTGGCATGCCAGGCCCAGGTGGACCAGCTGTACCGGGTATGGTTCTAGGGCCCGGGGGTGGCCCTGGCAGGGGAGCAGCAGGGGACATCTATGAGGTCCAGTCCTGGGAGGTCACCGTTCACCTTGTGGCCCTGGGCAGGGTGGCTGGGGGCTCGGTGGGCTAAGTTGCATCATGGGCATGGGCTGTTCAGGGCTTCTTAATCATCTTCCACTCAGACGGTCTCCGTTGTCCTGCTGTCCCGTGGTGAGGCTGGTGCCTTGTGACCCCTTGGGCCCAGGCCGCTCTCCACACTGGCATGTTTCCGCACAGCCCCTGAGCAGGACAGGAGTTTCCTTTCTGCAGACAGCAGAGGTGATGGGCTGTGCCCTCCTCCCCCCGTGGTCTGAGCCTCAAAGCGGGTGTGATTGGGAGGGTGTGGGGAGCGGGTGCGAGCCAGGAAGACTTGTGTTTGCACACAGAAAGCCTGTGTTTAAAAGTGAGAATTAGAGTACTTCCTTGGAAAGGTGCAAGGTGCAAGCTTCCATGTTAAGTAGAGTGAGGGACCCACAGCTGTAGGGACTAGCCTTTCTAGGGCCAGACCACTGTAGCCAGCTCCCTACTCCTTGGTAAAGGTGGACAAGAGGGGACCCCTGATCCCAGTTTCTGTGTGGAGCATGTGTCCCTGAGGGAGTGGGCATGTCCATGTGGGGCCTCGTAGGAAGACCCAGGGCCTGAGTTTGAGGGGGTGCAGGAGGGTGTCCCTTGGTACCCACTTCCCTCCCCTTGCTGGGGTTTTCCGGACTCCCAGCCTTTGTGTCTCACTGGGGGAGGCAGTGGGAGAGGATTCTGGCTGTGGTGGCGTGAGTCTGCAGTGGTGGGTCCGATGGATTCTTCCCTAGGTTCTTGGATGAGGCCTGTGGGATTTGTGTTTCTGATGTGTTGTGGTCCTGGCTCCCATCCCCCACCTTTAGGGAAGCTGTCTGCCCTTGGGGGACCTGTGAAAGAACAGGTGTGCCTGGGGCACTAAGTGACCTGGCAGGGCTCTGGGGGGCACCTTTGCTCCCCTGACGTGGGCCTCAGCAGAGTCTGCCCTTTCGGGGAGGCCCCTCTTGATGCTGGCTTAGTCTGGGGGTAGTTGCCAGGCTCTGGGGGAAGCCGTGGATGGGGGACCACTTGGCCATTTTCCCTGGATCCACTTGGCGAGTACTTACCTGGTGGTGTTTCTTTGTAAGGTGGGCTGTGCCACAGAGTGCTTGGCACATTTTGCGTCCCACGGTTTTCTCAGGCTTCTCACCCCCGTACCTAGTCATTTGGTAGCTTTTCTGGTCAGTAAGGGCCCATTTCAGTGAGCTGTTGACTGCAATTTCGTCTTTGATCATCAGGCTGGCCCAGAGGCTGAGAACCCATCTGGGAACAGTCCTGAAGTCCTGGAAGTGCAAGCTGTCTTGCCTGGTACCTAAGATTACTCAGCCTCTTCTTCCCTCTGCAGAACCCCAGGGAGTGGACCAAGAAGGTCATCAGGAACATCGCCTGCTCGGGCAAGTTCTCCAGTGACCGGACCATCACAGAGTATGCCCGGGACATCTGGGGCGTGGAGCCCTCTGACCTGCAGATCCCGCCCCCCAACCTCCCCAGAGATTAGGCACCCTGGCAATGGTCTGCTGTTTCTGGAGGGCCATGGGGATTGTGCTGGTGGCTTGGGGTGGGCAAGGAAGGAAAAGCTCAAAAAGGGAGACGCTCTCCGGTTTCCTGCAGGAAAGCAGAGCTTGCAGCCCTGCCCAGGGCAGCTGGCCCCGCAGCTTTAGCTCACCTGCCCCAAGGAGGTGGGGAAGGTGGAGCCACCAGCTGGGCTCCTCTGAGACCTTGCACGCACCTTGCAGTGAGCTTGTTTTTAGTTTTGAGCCTCTGGATTCTGGGGTCTGGGCAGGTAGCTGTGGCGAAGCCTGGGGAACTGTGTTTTCTGCACCACACATGCTGGCCCGCTGCATGGGCTCCCAGCCTCCTGGCTGTGCTAGTACTCCGGCCAAGCCTGCCGCTGCTGAGTGGGTGCTCTGGCCCAGGGTTTCCAGACTGATCAGATAAAGGGGCCCTAGGATGACTGAGGGGGACATGAGGAGGATACCTGTGCCCGACATCTAGGGGTCCTTGGCTAGGACAAGGCTGACTGATGCAGTTAGCTTGGTTTTGCTTTTTCAAGAGGATAATCAGCTTTCCCAGGGAAATGAAAGTAGCTGAAGCCTTTTCTTGTTTTAGCAACTAAAAATTGTACTTTTGAAGTTTTGTGCTGGGGAGGCAATGCTGGGATGTATTGCCAAGCCCTCGGGAGCCCAGGGTGGGGCGCTGCCTTGGCTGGAGAGGCCAAGTGCCCCTGCCATGTCCTGGGGCCTCTCTTCTCCATTTCCACCAGTGTGACCGCCTTGGAAAGGACTGAGCAGGCCCAGAGAGCCCACTTTCCACTCGGCCTGGATGGCAGGCTGGTGGCGGGAAGGGTGGGTGAGCCTCTCTCAGCTGAGAGAGCCAGGGAGCAGGCTGGTGCGCTTCACCATGGGCTTAATGGAGACATGGGGGACAGCACCCTTCCAGAGGCTCTGTCTCTTTGCATGCTGGATCTGGATGGCACAGGGCTCTGCCCTCACCCTGGGTCCTGATGGCTCACAGAATCAGGCCATGGAGGATTTGCTCATGTGCGCACTTCACCAGAGCTGTGTGGAGGTCTGCTGGGGAGGCCCACGTTCTGAGGCTGTGGTCATACCCCCACCACCTTCCGCTACCCCATTTCTTAGGCTGTGTGTGACCATCACTGTGCCACTTGCTGTTACTGCCTTGTGTGAGAAACCGATTAAACCTTCCTGCCTGTGCTTGGTTGAGCTGGCCTATGTTTCATTCTGTGCCGAGGGAAGGGTGCGGGCTGGGTCCCAGGGGCAGGCCTCAGACCCTCTCTCGTAAGGGCCCATCACTCTGGGATTAAGGACAGACCAGCGAGTGGGACTTAGGGTATGTGTGCTTGAACCACTAGCTCGTAAAAGAATCATCACATCTGTTGTTGTATACACTGTCATCTGGGTGTCGGCATTGTTGGTGCAAATTGCACCTGTCCTACACCAGCCAGTCCTGGCCCTTGGGCATGGAATGCCCTGGGGACCAGAGCATCGCCCCCTAAATTGTGTCGCTGCAGGCTGAATCGAAAGCCAGGAGGGACATGAACTTGGGGCTGTTACCCGCAAAGTTGAGAACTGCAGGACACCGGAGCACCGTGGGCCCTGCTGGTCTTCGGTGGGGGCCGGGGGTGGGGGGAGGGCGCTGAGCAGCTCCCAGGACACCCATGCTTCCAGTAAACACATAGTAACTGCAGAATTTATAGCAGTGCATGTCTCGATCTGTTCCCCCCCCACCCCAGGACTGGTTTTGTAATCAGAGGTCTGTCCTAGCCCACAGTTTAAGCTAGTTAATAATCTAAGAAGCCAGCAGGTGGGGGCATCTGGACCTGATTAGCCAACCCGATGGCCCAGCAGCTCACCAGCCCCTTCAGTGCCTTCTCCTCTTCAGTCTGCTTCAGTCTATCAGACACCTATCAGTCAAAATACCAACAGCCTGTATTTTACTTCCTATCCTATCTCACCCCCCAATAAGGACCTGCGGCAGCTCACACAACATTGAAACAAGATGACAAACTGACCTCAGGAGAGTCGGTTCACATTTCAACCCATTTAAGAAAGGCATGGTTTCCCTGATGTGAGAATCACTGTAGACAGGTTGAAGATGCCTCAGAAATGAGGAGGTGTCCCCTGCCTTGGCATCTGGACCCCCTAGCCTGCCCACAGCTGCTACGAGAGACCACAGACCTTGAAGAACAGGCAGGCCGGTGAATGAAGCCCTCTGTACACCCCAGGGAATTTCTGAGCTGCCAAGACAGGAAAGTCCCTGAGCCTTAGGACTTGGGAGAAGTCCAGCCATCAGGCGAGAAGTGGGTCCCAGGTGGGTTTGCATCCTCTGTTGTGCGTCACGCCTCTGTACCTGCGCCGCCGGGGGCGGACAGTCCTCTGGGGGGGCAACTTGAAACCCCCTTTATTAAACCATGCACCTTCTCACTCTTGGGTTACTTAGCTGGGATCCAAGAATCTGACCCTTCACCAGCACTGGGGCCAATGAGAAGCAGGATCTTTAGAGGGTGCCAAGTGGGGGCAGCAGAAGGGTAGGGAAGGTGAGGGGGGGTAGAAGTAGTGCAGGGGAGACTGATTTGACAAAAAGCTGAAAAACACAAGAGCCCCCCGCCCCCACCCAGTGAGTGAATGAGGTGGTGCTCATGGGCTAGAACTAGAGACCCCACACTCCAGTGCCCCATGTCCTTCCATGAACTCATGCCAGGGGCTCACTTGGGGTCTATGGGTGAAACCCCAGAGCCTGCCGACCAATACCAGCATCCAGCAAGCTTGCTACAGCGTGAGGTTGAAGGGGGCCTGTATTTTAGGAATATGCCCTCTGTCCCATCTGGAGAAGTGGTCCCCCCCCCTTGAACACACCTTGTCCTGGGATGACGCCCCTCCTTGCGCGGGCCTCCACATCTGGAAAGGAGGAGGAAAGGAAGGCCCAGGATCCCTCCTTAGAGAGCTGCCCCTCCTCCCATAGGCTGGGCTCTGAGCATGGCCTGGGGGCAGCTGGAGGTGTCACTGAGAACATAGCAGATAGACCACCACCACGAATTTATTCTTAAATAAATGCTCAGTCTAAGGCCAGGTTAGGCAGACAGGTGGGCAGAAAGTGGAGGAAGTGCAGGTCACGGGCACCTCCCCCGCTGTGAGCAGTGGGGGCCCGCTCGGGGAGGCAGGGACTGCCAAGGTAGGCAAGCAGGGTGCTCCAGGTGCAAAGGGCTGACGGAACCATTACAGTCCATTCTGCGTGTGCCGGGAAGGGACAGAAGAACCGATATGGCCACAGTCTCACGGGTGGTGCTGGAAAGCTCAGTGTGGTCCCGAGACCCCACGCCTCCTGCCCCGGGCTCCCCATGCCCAGCTCAGCAAGCGTGGGATCGACCAGCCACCAGCTGGCCTGCTCTGTCACTGTCTTCCCAACAAGAGCTCGGGTTGAGTGGCAACAAAGGGGAGAGGGGATCCCATGCCTGCAACCTGTGTTTTCCACAGAGATCCAAGCTCCCAGCCACCCAAGGCAGGTGCCCCAGGTCTGTCGGGCCTCCTCCGCCTGCCCCAGCTGGCATCCAAGTCCTCTCTCCGGGGGCACTGAAAACACTGGCAGCCCTGGGCCCCAGGGTGCCAGGCTGGCCGGAGCAAAGGGGAGGAGGGCAGAGGTCTTCATGCTCCTTCAGGCAGCAAGACTCAGTGCTGGCGCCCAGGTTCTGACTTCCCCAGGAATTCCCTAGACGAGATGAGCACAGACATCAACCAAACCCTGAGCATATGCCAGAAGTCTTGCCTCCTCCATCCTCAAACAGCCCATCCCAGGAGGCTGAGAAGGATCCTGGAGGACCACCCCCACTCAGAAAGCCTGAGTTAAATAAACAGGGTTAAATCCCAACCCCATAGGAAGAAAGACCAAGCAATGGGCTACTATTCTTTGTTCTAAACTCTAGAGCTGTACTCTGGGCTGTATTTTCTATGACCTATTCCTTTTATGCTGGAAAAATCACAACCCTAGAGCAAACCCATACTCTTTGAGCTCACAGTTCCCTCTCAGCAACCCAGGTCCTTGATGTAGGAAATGGCAAACCACTGAAGAAATGCAGCTTTCCCTCTGGAACTGCTGAGGCAGCCACAGGAGAGCTGAAATGTGAGGGCATAAAATGCCCTGAGGGCCCATACCAACCCCTCCAGGCTCAGCAGCCCCAGGAAGGCGAATTTGCACCATCCCTACCTCAGCATCTTGTAGGCCACATGGCCCGGAAGTGGCAGACTGCCTGTGCCTGGGATGGGAGGCCAGGAGGCCGGGCAGCACCTGAGTGATGGGATTGGTCCCTGCACAAAAGCCCAGGCTCCTGAGGTGGGGCCAGGCCTCATCCAGTTCAAACTGTTCTTTGCCACCATCTTGCCCTGCATGCTTGGGCTCTGCACCTGGGCCCGGGATGTGGGCCATGGACCCAACCGCTGTCCTGGCCCCAGACCATGACAACTGTGGCAGAGCTGGGAGCTCAGCCTCTTTTCACGGAGCAGCTGAGGACAGACAGGCTTTTGAGAGCTGGCCCAGAGTCTCCTGTGTGCCTATGCACAGGGGCAGGACCTAACGGGTGTGTGGGAAGAGACTGAGGCCTGACCCACAGCACCTGGGGTGCACGTCTGCGCGCTGGATGCTCCCGAGTGGTGTGTCTATGCAGCCTGCACAACCCACACCACAGGGAAGTCACTGCCCTGTGTGATCACGGGAGTGCTTCAGGAGAGTGGGGCCATAAACACTCAACCCCTCTCCATGGAGATGGAAGGCTCCCAAGTCACAGCGACTCCTGGCCCCACCGAGGCACACTTAGGGGTGCTGCATGCCTGGCCTGAGCCATCCCCCCCATGGCGAGTCTGTGGAGGGGGGAGAAGCCTCACCGCAGTATCCGTGGAAGTTCAGGGCTCTTGTAGATATACTTGTGCCTGTAGCCGAGGTCTGAGTGAAAAGGGATAAACTGAACTTTGAAGTCTCGGAAGCTTCGGGATGGAGCAGCAATGTTGTAGAGCTGGGACGAGGGAGAGACAGGTCAAAACCACAGATGGCAGCCCTGCCTGGGGGTCTCCCTGCTGCAGAGACCAGTCAGCGGCTGCTGCCTCTGAAGAGCAACCCAAGCCCCCACCAACAACACTGCTGCCCGCAGCCTGCAGGGCCAGGGCGGGGGGCACGCGTACCGACAGGCCTGACGCTCGAGACCCTCTGTCCTAACGCCTCTCTCCCAGATGGCCCCTCCTCAGGGCGCAGCAAGGCGGATGAGCCAGCCTCGTGGGAAGAGCTGCCTGCCATGCAGTGGTATGGAGGCCTGCGTGCCAGAGCAGCCCGGAGGGCTCATCCCAGGGCTGGGCTGTCTGCCTCAGACTTTGCCGTGTGCCTGGGTCACAATCTGTCCTTCCTCAGCCCCTTCCTCCCGCCCCAGAGATGGCCAGGCTCTGCAGGTCTGAGTGGTGGTTGCTGCGCAGTCCCCTGTGCCCAGACTCACTGGAGGGAGGGGACTTGGTCCTGCTGGAACCCACTGGCACCCGGGCCTCACTCCCTCCAGGCTGACCCTGCTCCTCACCATCGCCACGCCAGATGGTGCTATCTCCAACACTCACCCACAAACCGAATGCTGCTTCCTGGCAGCAAAGGCAAAGCAAACTCAGCAAAAGCAAACACAGAGGCCCCACAACAGCATGGTATTCCTGACATCAGTCCCATCCCAAAGGCAAGAGAACAGACAAGAGGTATCAACTCTGCCAACTGGGGCCCCCGCATGGGGGTGGGAGATCCTCTTCCTTGAAGGTTCTCTCCCTCCAGCCTGGCTGAGATCCTGGTAGTCAAGTCTCTGTCAGGCCAGGACCCCTGCACAGGGACCGGGAACCATCTGCTTATTTCTCACATTTCCTCTTGCCATCACCGAAGGTACTGGTGACGAAGTCCACACCCTCTAACTTACCTTTGCTCATAAGACATCACCTGTTTGCCCCCACCCCAACCCTGCTGCTGACCTCTCCCACGCTTCTCTTTTTCACAAGGGGCACCTGGCAGCAGCAGCACCCCTCCACACCCGCGGATGCCCGGTCCAGCCTGAACGGGAGCCAGCTAGATGCCTACCCGCACCAGGGCTAGTGCCCGGCTCTCACCTTTCGGCCAAGCTGGAAGGGCACGACCGGGTCGTCCTCAGCGTGCAGGATGAGCAGCGAGCAGGAGATGTGCTTCACACTGTGGGAGCAGATGGAACTGGACCAAGGCCCCGGGGAGAGGTCTGGGGTCTCTGGGCCCACCTGGGTTTAGTGGGGGCTTCACCATGGTGCTCAACAGCTAGAACTCAACTGGCTTTTCACTAGAGAACTACAAGTAGATTTCTTAGATGTTTCTACCACCACTCAGTCAAGTCTAGAGATCGATTCATTCACCAAATCAGGCCCCTGCGTACTTTTCGGAAATTGAAAATGATTATTTATGCCACTAGACCTATTCTTTAAAAGTTACAGAATGATATTTACAAACCCAATAACAGAGGTGGGCCAAGAAATTTATTGCAAATGAAGGTCACTAGAAATGTGTTGGTAAAAAAGCCCACACCCTCTAACCTGTCTTCATTGAAAATGACATTTAAGGTCACCCTGAACGTTCACAAATAAGTTGATATTTTCAATAGGTTCACACGATCCAAACCCGCCAGCAAACCACGGATGGGCTGTGGGACTGGACAGGCCCCAGAGTGTCTGGCTTCCCCTCACTGAGTAAGCCCGACTTTGGGCAGGACCTGGGCCAGGAGGCTCGCCACCCCACGGACCCAGCCCATCTGGTGACCTGTGCTTCTGCTTGCGGCACACACCTGCGCTCTCCCTGCATTCTGCTTCCAGGGGGGAGTGCTTCTGCTGCGAGGGTCACATTTTGAGAGTGGAACGGCCCATCTTTTCAGGATTTCCACTGTAAGTAGTCTGTCCTAACCCTGACCCACTCTAGAAAACGCCTGGTTCACATGCTATCACCTTAGAGCTGCCCAAGTGGGGGCTTGTGACTTCCTATGGGTGAAATACTGCCATCCCCTCAATGTTCAGCTGGGAGCAGGGCCAAAAGGCGGCTTTGGGGGCCCCAACACTCACTGTGGTGCTTGCTGTTGGAACCCAGTTTCTTCAGATCATTCTTGAAGTTCCAAAACAATAATATTTATAAACAAGCAGGTTTTTTGCTTATGTCTGTTCAATTTTAGTTTGCTCAATTTTTAGAACCAAAACAAATAATTAAAGGGAAAAATATTCCATTTTTTCACATTTATTCCAGAGTGTATTTTTTTAAATGTTAACTGAATATTTATTTTAAGATTTATTTATTTTAGAGAGAGAGTTGGGGGGGAGGGGCACAGGGAGAGAATCTTCAAGCAGACTCCCCACAGAGCCCGACGTGGGGCTCGATCCTACGACCCTGAGATCAAGACCTGAGCTGAAAGCAAGAGTTGACTGCTCACCTGACTGAGCCACCCAGGCGCCCCAATAGAAATATATTTTTTAAAGATTTTATTTATTTGTCAGAGAGTGAGCCAGAGCACAAGCAGGCAGAGGGAGAAGCAGATTCCCCTGCTGAGCAGTGAGCCCGATACGGGGCTCGATCCCAGGACCTGGGATCATGACCAGAGGCGAAGGCAGCCGCTTAATGGCCTGAGCCACCCAGATGCCCCTAAATATTTTTAATAGTGAACTTTGTAACATCCTTCTACAACCGAACAGAAATCAAACGGCTGAAGCGGTGTCATTGTTTGAGTAATAGTCTCCTTATTGCTCTAGAACCTGTCAGGAATTCTGATTCTGATGGACAAGTTTCAAATAAAACAACCACAGGGACATGTTGTCTTCCTGTTGCTTTCATGCCATCATGGCCTTTTCCAATCCCTTCTCTCTCAGCTGTAGCTCTCGGCCTGACCTGCCCTTTACAGAGGTCTGATGGTTAGAGAAGAACCCCAGTATGCAGAATTCCATCCTATTTGGTTAAGGTGACTAGTCCTGGGGGTTCTCAGTGATTTTTTTAAATTGAAAAATGAGGTATTGGGGTCCCTGGGTGGCTCAGTCGTTAAGTGTCTGCCTTTGGCCCGGGTCATGATCCCAGGGTCCTGGGATCGAGCCCAGCATCGGGCTCCCTGCTCTGTGGGAAGCCTGCTTCTCCCTCTCCCACTCCCCCTGCTTGTGTTCCCTCTCTCACTGTCTCTCTGTCAAATAAATAAAATTTAAAAAAAAATCTTTAAAAAAAATAAATTAAAAAAAAGAAAAATGAGGTATTGTAGTAGAGTACTCACTTTTCATCATTTGCAAATTTAATTCCACTGCTTGTAATGGGGTCGAGGAAAAACCAGTCAAACCCAGGAAAATAGCGATATATCTGAAGGCGACATGGAAACAACGTGCAGAAGCATCAATCAGACAGAGGGTGCTGAGTGCCCAAGAGTCTCCCCAGCTTCCGAGTGGACCAAACTGAGGCCCCACCAGAGCTGTGCTGGGGCACCCCGCTGCCCCAGACTCTGTGCTTAAGAGGCTCCCGAACTGGCCACGCGTGGCTGCCCACAAAATGGGCTCCCACAGCTCCCAGCAGCAGCCGGGCAGGACCGGCTCAGAGACCATACTTCCCACAGACGTGAGGGCTTCCACCCCTGGAAAAACAGGGGTCCATGTGACTTGGGAGTAAAGGAACATCAAAAAAGTAAGACTATAGAGGACTCCTCCTGTCTGCAACAGAGCACCGTGAGGTCAGGTGGGGGGCTGACACAGCCCCCCAGAACGGGTGGCCAGCCAAGAAGCAGTGGGACAGAAGAAGACACAGAGGAGCCCCCTCTGAGCCCGGCTTGCAAAAGGAGGTCTCAATCCTGGAAGGTGACAAGGTTCTCAGTCACCCTGGGATCCCCACCAGGGTTCACCCAGGGTGTCACCTGGAGACACGACTGGGAGAGCCTGGCTGCTGAGCACCATCTATGCGGACAGGGAGCAGGGACGCCCACTGGGTCCATGTCTGCGGAAGCAGCCAAGACAGCAGCTGCCCGCCTGGGCTGAGCCCCACGGAGCAAGGACGCCAGGTCAGCAAACCACGCCTCAGACACAAGGCCTCCCGGGGGTCCTGCTGTCCCTGGACTACCCAGCTGTGAACCCGTCCTTCCGCCTGGCTGCAGAGTTCTAAAATTCCCAGGCAGCTCTGTGGTCAGGCCAGTGCCCTGCACTAAACAAGGATTAATTTTTATTTTATATTTTCTTAAGAGTTACCTTGATAGTAATTATTTTAATAATAAAAATAAGTCAATTTTTAATAAGATCTGTACTTGCCACTGAGAACGGATGGCTCTTAGCTTCTTCACGTATATTAGTGAATGGAGATTCCAATATAAGGGCATCTGGAGGTGTCTCTAAATAAACAAACAGGGGGCTGTGAGGCGAACAAGAAGCCCCCACAGACGCCCATGGGAGAGACTGGTCCCCCAGACTGGACCGTGGATCCCAGGCGCCACCCCCACTAGCCGCTCCCCCCCACCCCAGCCAGCCTTGCCCCACAGACCCTCCTGCACGGTAGGTACATAAGAAGGCCCCACCCAAGGGACTCTCAGGTGGCTGTGATTTACTCCCAAGAACCACATTTACTGAAGCTGTGTATCAGGAGCCCAGCCTTGATGAGGCTCTCCCAGCTGCTTGAGAACCCATGGGGAACACAGGCTGGGGTCCGCTGGGGGTTTACCCAGATCCTGGCCTCCAGGCCCAGCCCACAGGGCTCCGAGATGACACCAAGCCCTGTTGCTGTGCTGCTCGTCCATCAGGGCCCACCTCCCAGGAACCCACAGCGGAGCCTGGGGCACGGCGAGTGTGCGCAGACACACCATGCGCCCTGCCTGAGCCCTGGGACCAGGAGGGGCCCATGCCTACCCAACCAGCACTCATACCTCCACATAAGCTCCTACCTCGCTCACAAAGGCGCCGCACCAGATTTGTTGCCACTCTGAAAAGGGAGGAAGAAACAGTTCAGGTGAATGATGACCAAAGTTGTCTGAGATGAGACTGTTCTAGTCTTGTAAGTGACCAGAGAAGCTGTGGGATTTGTGAAGCAGCTGGTGGGGTTTGGGGCTGGGGGAGGGTGTGGACAAAGATGCCCCACGACTGTGACTGGTCCCTGCTGCCCCTGCCATCAGCCACCCTCTCCGACCAGGATGGCAATGACAGCCCCCAGACCTCTTGCCGTCCCAGGACCACACTGGGCAGGTCCCACGCAGACAGCTGTGGCAGGATGGCCTGCTCCCCGCTCTGCCTGGGTCCCTCTCTGTAGGCATGCAGCTCACTCTCCTGGCAGGCCCCATCCCAACTGCAGCATGCCATCCAAGGTGAGCAGCAAGGGGAGGAAGGAGCCACAGCCACTGCACCCAAAGGAAAGGCCACTGGAAAAGGGATGGCTGCTGAAGGCCTCGGGACTCCGGGCACTGACAGCAGTGCTCCTTTTAGAAACACTCTCAACCTTCCATCAGCAGAAGCGATGCAGGCAGCCCCAAATGGAATATTAAACTGCCTCCCCAATCTTGGCAGATGTAGGAAGGGAACCACCCACTGCCTCCCCTAAGTTCTCTTGTAAGCCAAGAACAGACTAAGTGGCCAAGCTGTTCACAAACATCCCTAGTCTGCATGTGATCAAAGCCCCGACCCTCAGGCTTGCCAGCCAGCACCTGTACTCCAAAGCCAGGCGATACAAAGCCCAAGTGCCCAGTCTCATTCTGCCCTGAGGCACACCCTGGGACTGAGACGAGTGTGCCCCTCCTCCCTGCAGAGGGACACGGCCACCCCACAGCTGCCTGTGTGTGTGTCTCAGGTCACTTCTTTGGTTGAGGAGTTAAAGTAGCTCAAGCTCTTCACGGTCTTTTGTGGCACTTCATCCCCTGCCCCCACCATGGGAATGAGGGACAAGGCTTGTTGGGACTCATGGCGTCATGGGATCCAGAAGCCACCAGGGCACTTTTGGAGAGACCGAAACGCCCCATGAAAACCTGCTTCCCCATGGTTCCACCACGCTGTGAACTCACCCAGTGCCTAGGGAATGACCCCAAATATACACAGGGTTGTCTCCACTTCTTGCTTTGATCCAGTCAAAAACATGAAGTGCGTCATACGTCATGCCTCGCTCTGATGGCGTTCCTACTGAGTCACCCCAACCTGGTGGGGGAGAAGCAGCAAGAGGAGGAAGTCAAACCCAGCCCATGGAACCTCTTGGGCAGGCTCATCTTCTCCTTTCTCAACAGGCAGCCTAGGCCTGTCCTGGGCAACAGAAGTCTCTGCTACCATCATTCACAACCCCATGCGAGGGGAGTCTGGACAAGCCTGCTCTTCCTCAGCCAGCTACAACCCCTGAACCCAGAGAGCCATCCATACACCCTTATCTGAGTCCCGAAGAACAACTACGCAGACAGGGCAATCAGACCCACAGACTCCTGTGGGCAGATGGTACAGCAAACTCCCCAACCCTTAGGGCTTGCTGAGAGCCAGCCCAAGATGAAGGGCCAGTGAGACCCCAGCCTGCCCAGGAGCCCTTGCAGAACAGGAGCATTCCCAGGGGGGGTCCCTGAGCCCAGTTTGGATTCCATGGCCAGCTGCAGCCCAGCTAAAGACAGATGTGGGGAGTCAAGCTGGGGGCGGGGTAAGATTCCAGGCTCAAGGCAACTCTGACCCAGAAAGGGAAGAGGCTGTTAGAATAGCAGAGAAAAGTTAACCATCTCTGCCTGCATCTTCCCCCGGGGCCCTCCCCCCAGGCTCTTGGAAAGGGTAAGTGCCACTGTCATTTCTAGCAACTCAGCAGTGAGTCATCATCAAATGATCTGAAAGCACCACAAGGCTCAGAAAGAGCCAGTTCTGCTGCATAAGCAAAACCCACAATTAGTGGGCACAATAAGCCACCTCCCCTGGGCATCCCAGATGCCAGATGAGGGAAGGGACTACGTGAGAGACAAGACCATCCTGAGAGGTTCAGGGTGTGGATAGGAGGAGGGGATACAGAGACAGAGACTGGGAGAAGTGGAGCTTAGAAATGCAGAGACGTGATGAGAACCGGAAAGAGGAAGTGGTATGAGGGATTTCACTTCCTGGTAGAAGCACAAGGAGGTAAACAAGGAAGAAGGCCGCTCTTTCTATCACCGGTGCTGAGGTCTCTAGCACCCTGCAGGAATAGAAAACCCTTTTTAGCACAGAAAAAAGGGTAAGTGGGTGAACTACTTTCTAGATCCTGATCTGTAGTTTTCCCCAACCCAGAACTTGCAAATAGTCTTCTGTGAAAGAGCCATCCCTGCAGTAGGCAGGACCACTACCCCCCTCCCCACCAGAGGTCTGTGTGCTCATCCCTGGAGCCTGTAAATATGTTAAATTATGTGGCAAGCACAGAGCGGGACTGAGGCTGCAGAAGGAAATGAGGGCGCTGATCAGTGGACTATGACATGGGTGATTACAGGCTTACCAGCGTACAAAGTAATCACAATGGTCTACTGGACAAGTGAGAGAGGAAGACCAAAGTCAGGGTCAGAGACCAGACTCAAGAGACCATGAGCTGAGGCACAAGGACAGCTTCGAGCAGCTGGAAAAGGCAGGGAACTGGATTCTCCCACAGCACCTCCTGAAGGGCCTGGCCCTGCCAACACCTGGATTTTAACCCAGCAGCTAAAGATTTTGGACTTGTGACCTCCAGAACTGCAAGATAATAAGTCTGTGCTGTTTGAAGACATCAGGTTTGTGGCAATTTGTTACAGCAGCAAGAAGAAACTAACACGACGCCTGTACCCTCAGTCTTAGGGTATTGACACCACTACCCTCCCCCAAGGTCAGGCCACGCAGGCCAAGCAGCCCTCTGACCTCTGACCTCTGCCACTGAGACTACAGGAGGCCCACGCTTCTCACAGGGCAGCTCCCGGTCAGTACAAAGTATTTTCCTGGCTCATTAAGGTGCACCGTTTTTAGCCTACAATAACTGCGGGTTCTCCGTCTATTCAGCGGCAAAGGCCCTCTGGTTCTTTTTCCTGCTTTCAGAACTTTAACAAGACCAGCTCTTCTGCCCACAAAATGTGTCCGATGACCAGCTTTGGGGGAGTCTGAGTCCAGTAAAGAAAAGACAGTATTTTCTACATTTAAAACGTTGCTGAGGGATGCCCCTCGTCTGCCTGCAGGACACACGTGGGAGGACTCTGTCCCCTCACCCCCTTACTACCACACTCGCCATCACTGCAGGTCAGGGCACCACCTCGGCTTCCCAGGGTGACGCCTACACAGCAGACCCTGACTGGAGCGGTGCGACAGCCCAGACTTGCACTTGCAAAAAACTCACCTCTGTAGTCAAAGGTGACCACGTGGTAACCAAGGGAACTCAGCACCTGGAAAGTGAAAAATAAATACCTGGGCAACAAATCCACACATCTTGGATTGAGGGCAGCTTGCCTCTTACTAAACCCAGCCTGATGTCAGTCTTTGTGCCCTGCACACAGTGGAAGCTTAATAAAGACTGTTATGACGCTGCCCATTCCCCATTATAAAACCCACACGTCGGCCGCTGCTACAGGACACGCTGATGCCCTCTGCCTCTGGGATATGGAAAGAACAGCTCTCCTGTGGCTCAGACTACATTCACACAGGTAGCCCCCCCAGGGCAGACACCCTAAGACCAGAGACCCAGGAGGAGGGGCTCTACGGTCAGAGACTGCATCCGGGATCCTTACTGCAACCTAGCATTTCTGACTGTAAGCTTTTGCTGAATTTTTCCATTATTAAAAACAAAATCCCTCTAGATGACGTGTTCTCCTGGACTAGATGATTACTCACAGCCCCCACCTGAGCCTTCCTGGGCTGTGCCCAGAGCCATGTGGAAGCGGCCAGCCACCAACATCCCCCAAAATCACCTGAGGGAGGTGTGCCCCTTTCTCCTTCGCCGGCCCCAGTGCAGCCTGTGGCAGCCACTTCCCTCCAGTCCTGAGCCTCCCACAGAGTCTGCCCTCACCAGGGCCACAGCTGCTCCAGGTGCGAACCTCAACCAGGGACCACAGCTCTGCAAGCGCACCCCCTCCCCGACTTAATCCAATTCAATCGAGGCACAAACACTCCCATGGCCCATAGCAGCACCTGTCCTCAGTGTATGAGGGACAGAGCGCTGCCCACAAGATGCAGATGTTCCCTCGCATTTGCTTCTGTCCGTCTCTGCCAGGTTAGCAGAGGGGAGGCTGAGGGAGATGGCCCTGCAGGCAACCACACATTTCCGGCTCTGAGCGCCTGGCTGGGAGACCCACTGGCCCCTCCACCAGGTCAGCCTGGAATCTGGTTCTAAGGTGAGACTTTGGTGTGGCAGAACTCCTGACCCTGCAACTTGGCAGGAGTGTGGCTCCCTGGCCCTGGGTGCTCTCCATTCGTTTTACAAGAGAAACGCAGCATTTAACAATTTCAAATGCCTTCAATATAACTGCCAATATCTGGCATATGATCCCCAAAGTGCATTCATTCCGCTTTCGGCAGCTCTCCCTGGAGGCAGCATTACAGGAGGCGTATAATGTTTATATAAGAAGCATTCCATGGTAGAGGCTTCCATGAATGCAGTGTTGGAAAGGCCAATGCTGATCAACTCTCTCACAAGTACTGGAGGGACTCCCCTCTGCACATGCCTCCTGGGAAGAGCAGGTGGGAAACACGACTTGGGCGATGCGCTTTCCTTCCTATGCCATGTGGATACCACTCTCCCCGCATACACACTACGTATGTGGCTCTGCCCTTCATATACCCCTGTACACAAATCTGCCCATCGACACCCTGTGAATGCCACTGTGCATGTTCTACACTGTGTGCACGCCGCTCTCCCATCACACACACCGTGCGCGCCACTCTCCCATCATCAAACCGTGCACGCAGCGTGTACTCAGCTCTGCCCCATCATACAGCCTATGGACACCCCTCTGTCATATATTGTGTGCCATATTCACCTACCTTGTAAAGTTCCACCCGGTGGTCACCTCCTCTAGAGTGTCAGGGAAAAGGAAACAAGAATGGGTGTTAGCACATCTTCTCAAAAAGGCCAGCCCCAGGGTCAGTACTGGAGTGTCTGGGTCCTTGGTGACTTGGTCCCCAAGTCCATACAGGGAGGGTCATTGGGGGACAGGTGACCTCCTCTGCACAGCATCATAGTGGCTCCATGCTTGTTTCTGGCAGTACCGTGACAAGCAAGGGATAGTGTTAGCATTTGGGGGATATTTCTTAATTATTGCCTTACCTCTATTTTTGACTAGCTAATACATAGGTACAATACACAATCCAGAAGACACAAGAGGATACACAGCAAGTCCCCGACTCCTGCCCAGCACGCAGCCCCTCCCTCAGCTCCCTGGTGACCAGCAAGTAGGCAGAAGTGAAGGCACTTCTTTATACGACATACGCACTCTACTTTCTCTCACTTTTCACTCAGTAATTCACAGCCAACTTTCAGAACTCTTTTTAGCGGTGGTTCACACCTTCCTTATCTTGCAGTCGTTCTGGCCCTTTCCTACCTGCTGTGAACCTAAGTTTTACTGCCATGGCCAGCTCGTGCTGATGTCCTTTTGCATAAGTGTGCTCCACGTGTGGGATACGTTCCTACACATGGAACTGCTGGGTGGAAGGTGTGTGTGATCATAAGCTTGACAATTACTGCCCAGCTGTCTTCAGAGGGGCCCTGGCCCATCTCCTACCCCTGCACCCACAGATTAGTGTGGAATGGGCACTTCTTATTACAGACACTAAACAGGCATTCATGCATCCAAACTGTTTCGTGTGTCTATACTTCTTTGTCCGAGCACTACCTATCCCTTCTCATGCTTTGTGCAGCTGTTGGTTGGCTATTACTGTGAACAGACACCAAAGTGGGGACGGGGCCACCTCAGGAAGGAGAGCATGTCAGCGGGTGAACTCACCCTCTCCAGACTTTTTAGCAGTTTTCCTCTTTTATGGTGAGCACCCTGGCAATTTTGCTGTGTGTATGTTGGGGGGGGGGGGTGGGGGGAGGGCAGGGAGTGTCCCTGAGAGAGACAGGGATGAGACAAAGGGGGAAAACCAATGCAATGCGGCCACAGAAATACAAGGGAATGAGTTTCAGGACCAGAAGGAAATACTGAAAAATGTTTTCAGTTATCTTTGGAAAAGTTCATGGTGGCTCTTGTCTAGGTTGTTTAAATTCCCTACCTCGAGCAAAAAGAAGAGGGGTTTAGCATGTGACAGTGCACAGCAGTAGCCGGGGACTGGCTCTCGGGGAGCCAGGGCTGCTGTAATCCTGCCAGGCCGAGGGGGGGCTGCTCTCTGGAGACAGGGGAGAGGGCAACAACACTTTCAAAGTCACAGTGTTCCCTCAAACCTGAAGTTTAGGCAGACTTTGTCTCTTTTACCATGTGACTGGCATTGCTTAACTGAACCTTACTCCCAGTAAACTACAAAATTTTCTCATTTATAGGAAGATGCTCCCAGAGTGGTTATAACCACTTGCTCTTTGAAAAACAGAAGAGAAACCCACTGTAGCTTGTCCCAGACAAAGAAGAAAGCAAACTACCAAGTGCATGCACGATTCAGCAGCTAAATGCTCTGCGGCCTCACACAGCATCCTCACAGCCCACACTTCCCGGACTTCCTGCAGTGTGCACTGTGGAGCCCCTCTGCCCCGACACCACCAGGGTCTGCTTGCTGCCCTCCCGCCCCCCACAAAGGCCTGTGAATTGATCTCTTTGTTGGTTCTGCCTATAGAATGACATACCTCCAGCCCAACCTGGCAGCCATGGCACCCCGCTGACCCTTCCCCGGGCCCTGTAGTAGCCCTGCCTCCTGCCGGCTCCTGCCAGCTCACTCACGCGCCCTAAGGAAGCTGCAACAACACTGACCCTCCTGGGGCTTCTCAGACAATGCTGTTTGGAAAATGTACCTCCTCCTTCACCCACACTGCTCTCCCAGAGATTCTTCTGAACAAGGCCAACCATGTGGGTAGACAAAGCCAATTCCCAATGAATCTGAAGGACATGCCGTTATAGCCACTCTTTTTTTTTTTTTTAAAGACTATTTGAGAGAGAGAGGGAGCACGAGTGCATGAGCAGGGAGAGGGAGAAGCAGACTCCCCGCTGAGCAGGGAGCCCGAGGTGGGACTCGATCCCAGTACCCTGGGATCATGACCTGAGCCAAAGGTACACGCTTGACCGACTGGGCTACCCAGGTGCCCACAAAGCCACTCTTGAAAAGCATCTGGGATAAACTTGAGCAAAGCCTTGGTCTGCCACAGACAGTGCCTCAGCAACAGCCCGGCAGGATACACTGGCATTGCTGGCTTACAGATGAGAGAGAACTCACACCCATCACCCAACCTGACAGCATGGTGGGGCGGCCTGGGAGGATGAGTTCAACTGTGTGCACTCAGCTGGGGTCCCTCTGGCCTCCCTCTGCTTTCAGCCAACCCTCCTTTGGTGTCACCCTGACTCCTTCTCAGCACTCACTGCCCCTTGCCAGGAAGTGTGCCTCTGCCCCAGAAGGGCATGCCTGCCTGCGACCCTCAGACGGGGCTGACACACACGGCTGGTGAACAGGAGACAGCATTCCCCGGGGGCGCTGCGGCTCTGAAGTGTCACAGCGACCCCTCTGAGGAACCACCGCTCCTTACTCACTGAGAAGCCTTATTCCCTAAGTCACTGGCCCTCACTTTGCCCTTCAAATTACGTCAGGAGGAAGGAAACACCCCACTCTGGCCGAGGATCCGGGTCACTGTGACAGAGACACAGCCTCCTCCATTCCACCCAGGTGCGAGCCCCAGATAAGGGGTGTCTGGACACAGCTTCCCACATCTGCTTAACACGGGGTGTGGGGGTGGTTTTCCAAAGAAACTGCACCTGAGCCCACCTTGCATACAGCTCTGCTCTGAGCCTGTGGGAACACTGCTTCATGGGAGTTTCACGCTGACCCCTTTCCCCCAAATCCCTTAAACTCTGCCTTTTCCTGTGTTCTTGGGATGCTCCACGGCCCCACTGTCTGTACACTCCCTCACTGCAGGGCATCAGTAGACCCGACCGGGCCAGCACTGCAGGGAGGACATGCTACGCAGGCTCCTCTTCCTCACCTTGTGCCTGCATTCCCATGCAGGTACAGGATGATAGGGCAGCTGGAAGCCAAGGCGTCCTCGTACCACATCTGGTCCTTTCCTTGGGCATCCTTCCACCAGACAGCGGGGACAGTGTGCCTGGAAACAGAAGCAGAGTGGAGTGGCATGATCAGATGAGGATGACTACTGACAGAACGACAAAGGATCAGAGTCACAACTGAGCACAGAGCAGGACGGGTGGGGCTGGGGAGGCAAACTGCCCCCATGACCAGAAGAAATAACTCAGAACTCCAAGCTAGAGTGATGGCTTCTGACAGCCTTGGTAGGAGATTTCCTGACTTATACCTGGGCCCCTCGGGGCCACAGAAGCTTCCTCTGGTAGCAGGTGGGCAGGGGGTGGGGGTGGAGTTTCTCCCGTGTGAACTGTATACTCTGTAAGGTAAGATCTAGTCCAGCTCGCTCACCAGGACTTCACCTGGGCCTCACACAGAATGAGTGCTTAATACATACTAGCTAAGTAACATCATTTCCCCTCATACATACCCATATTTTTAAGCTGCAATTTTTTACTTATTTTTATTTAAATTCAATTAACATATAATGTATTATGAGTTTCAGAGGTAGAGTTCAGTGATTCATCAGTCTTATATAACGTCCAGTGCTCATCACATCATGTGCCCTCCTTAACGCCCATCACCCAGTTACTCCATCCCCCTACCTCCCTCCCCTTCAGCAACCCTTAGTTTGTTTCCTATGATTCAGTCTCTTATGATTTGTCTCCCTCTCTTATTTCATCTTGTTTTATTTTTTCCTCTCTTCCCCTATGATCCTCTGTTTTGTTTCCTAAATTCCACATATGAGTGAAATCATGTAATTGTCTTTCTCTTATTGACTTATTTTGCTTAGCATAATACCCTCCAGTCATCCATGTCCATGTAAATGGTAAGTATTCATCCTTTCTGATGGCTGTGTAAGATTCCATTGTATGTGTGTGTGTGTGTGTGTGTGTGTGTGTGTATACACACGTATAGATCAATAGAACATTGATATATATATATACACACATACTACTTCTTTATCCATTCATCTGTTGGTGGACATCTGGGCTCTTTTCATAGTTTGGTTTTTGTGGACATTGCTGCTATGAACATTGGGGTGCATGTGCCCCTTCAAATCACTGTTTGTATCCTTTGGATAAATACCTAGTAGTGCAATTGCTGGGTCATAAGGTAGCTCTACTTTCAACTTCTTGAGGAACCTCCCTTACTGTTCTCCAGAGTGGCTGCACCAGCTTGCATTCCCAACCAACAGTGTAGGAGGGTTCCCCTTTCTCCGGATCCTCACCAACATTTGTTGTTCCCAGTCTTGTTAATTTTTAGCCATTCTGACTGGTGTGAGGTGGTATCTCATTGTGGTTTTGATGTGTATTTCCTTGATGCCAAGTGATGTGAAGTATATCTTCATGTGTCTGTTGGCCATCTGTATGTCTTCTTTGAAGAAATGTCTTTTCATGTCTTCTGCCCATTTCTGACTAGATTATTTGTTTTTTTGGGTGATGAGTTTGATAAGTTCTTTATGTATCTTGGATAGTAGCCTTTTATCTGATATGTCATTTGCAAATATCTTCTCCCATAATGTAGGTTGCCTTTTAGTTTTGTTCACTGTTTCCTTTGCTGTGCAGAGCTTTTTATCTTAAGTCCTAATAGTTCATTTTTGCTTTTGTTTCCTTTTGTATCGGAGACATAACTAGCAAGAAGTTGCTGTAGCCAAGGTCAAAGAGGTTGCTGCTTGTGTTCTCCTCTAGGATTTTGATGGATTCCTGTCTCACATTTAGGTCTTTCATCCATTTCATGTTTATCTTTGTGTATGGTGTAAGAAAGAGGTCCAGTTTCATTTTCCTGCATGTGGCTGTCCAATTTTCCCAACACCATTTGTTGAAGAGACTGTCTTTGGGAACAAAGACTGTCTTTGGATATGCTTTCCTGCTTTATTGAAGATTACTTGACCACAGAGTTGAGGGTCCATTTTTGGGTTCTCTATTCTGTTCCATTGATCTATGTGTCTGTTTTTGTGCCAGTATCATGCTGTCTTGATGATCACAGCTTTGTAATATAGCTTGAAGTCGGATATTGTGATGTCCCCAGCTTTGGTTTTCTTCAACATCCCCCTGGTGATTCAGGGTCTTTTCTCGTTCCATACAAATTTTAGGATTGTTTGTTCCAGCTCTGCGAAAACGGCGATGGTATTTTGATAAGGATTGCGCTGAATGTGTAGATTCCTCTGGGCAGCATAGACATTTTCACAATGTTTATTCTTCCAATCCATGAGCACGGAATGTTTTTCCATCTCTTTGTGTCTTCCTCAATTTCTTTCAAAAGTGTTCTGTAGTTTCTAGAGTATAGATTCTATACCTCTGTGGCCAGGTTTATTCCTAGGTATCTTATGGTTTTTGGTGCTATTGTAAATGGGATTGATTCTTTAATTTCTCTTTCTTCTGTCTCATTCTTAGTGTATAGAAATGCAACTGATTTCTGTGGATTGATTTTAAAACCTGCTACTTTGCTGAATTGCTGTATGAGTTCTAGTAATATTGGGGTGGAGTCTTTTGGGTTTTCCACATAAAGTATCATGTCATCTGTGAAGAGAAAGAGTTCAACTTCCTCTTTGCCGATTACACAGATGCCTTTCATTTCTTTTTGTTGTCTGATTGCTGTTGCTAGGACTTCTAGTACTATGTTGAATAATAGTGGTGAGAGTGGGCATCCCTGTCGTGTTCCCGATCTTAGGGGAAAAGCTCTCAGTTTTTCCTCATTGAGAATGATATTCACTGTGTGCTTTACATAGATGGCTTTTACGATATTGAGGTATGTACCCTCTATCCCTACACTATGGAGAGCTTTAATCAAGAAAGTATGCTGTATGACACATGAGTGTGGACAACTATCATTAAAAAATTTTGGAAATTCTGCCTTCTCCAAAATTTAACTGAAAATATATAGAAGAAACCAGAGGTATTTTATAATTGATTTATATTTTATAATTGATGTTTTGTATAATGCACTGAAGAGGACAGAATTTTTTTGAAAACATTTTTTAAAAAACCAAAAAAGTAGGATGGGAAGTATACAGCTTTAGGAATCAGAATCTTGACAACACTCTGCCTTTTGTCACCTTAAGCAAGTAGCATTTAACCCCTTGTAGACACTGTTTATTGCTCCAGAACAAATGAAATAATACATTTGTATATAAAACTGCTTTGTGCAAAAAAATGTGCTTTGTGCATTATAACATGCAATATGGAATTAAGTTAAATAGAATTTTAGGTTCTCTTCTGGAGGCCATGCCCAACCAGGGAGATTTGTTAGAATATAGGAGGGGCCAATGAAGGAGAGGTATGCAAATATTAGGGTATGATTTGTTAGAAAAACAAAAGTACCACATTTTTATAATAAAAATATTGGAGAGTGTAAAAAAAAAGTATGCTGTATTTTGTCAAATGCTTTTTCTGCATCAATTCAGAGTATCATAGGGTTCTTGCCTTTCTTTGACTTATGTAGTCTATCACAGATTGGTTTGTGGATGTTGAACTATCCTTGCAGCCGAGGAATAAATCCCACTTGGTCGTGGTGAATAAACCTCTTACTGTATTGTTGGATCCTATTGGCTAGTATCTTGGTGAGAATTTCTGCATCCATGTTCATCAGGGATATTGGTCTGTAATTCTCCTTTTTGGTGGGGTCTTTGGTTTTGGGATCAAGGTAATGCTGGCTTCTAGAGTTTGGAAGTTTTCCTTCCATTTATATTTTTTGAAACAGCTTCAGAAGAATAGGTATTCATTCTTTAAATGTTTGGCAGAAGTCCCCTGGGAAACCATCTGGCCCTGGACTCTTGGTTTCTTGGGAGATTTTTATTTACTGCTTCAATTTCCTAGCTGGTTATGGATCTGTTTGGGTTTTCTATTTTTTCCTGTTTCAGTTTTGGTAGTTTATATGTCTCTAGGAATGCATCCATTTCTTCCAGATTGCCTAATGTGCTGGCACATATTTGCTGATAATATGTTCTTATAATTGTTTATATTTCTTTGGTGTTGGTTGTGATCGCTCTTCTTTCATTCATGATTTTATTTATTTGGGTCCTTTCTCTTCTCTTTTGGTAAGTCCGGCCCGGGGTTTATCAATCTTAAAATTCTTTCAAAGAACCAACTCCCAGTTTTGTTGATCTGTTCTACTGTTCTTTTGGTTTCTATTTCATTGATTTCTGGTCTAATCTTTATTATTTCCCTTCTACTGGATTTAGGCTTTATTTGCTGGGCTTTTTCCCCCAGCTCCTGTAGGTGTAAGGTTAGGCTGTGTATTTGAGACCTGTCTTGTTTCTTGAGAAAGGTTTGTATTGCTATATACTTCCCTCTTAGGACCACCTTTCCTGCGTCCCAAAGGTTTGGAACAGTTGTGTTTTAAGTTTCATTAGTTTCCATGAATTTTTAAATTCGTCTTTAGTTTCCTGGTTGACCCATTCATTCCTTAGTAGGATGCTCTTTAGAATCCATGTATGTGAGTTTTTTCCAAATTTCCTCATGTGATTTAGTTCCAGGTTCAAAGCATTATGGTCCAAAGATATGCATGGAATAATCTCAATCTTCTGGTACTGGTTGAGACCTGATTTGTGACCCAGTATGTGATCTATTGTGGAGAATGTTCCACGTGCACTTGAGAAGATGTGTATTCTTTTGCTTTAGGATGGAATACTCTGGATATATCTGGGAAGTACAGTCCAGTGTGTCATTCAAAGTCCTTGTTTCCTTGTTGATCTTCTACTTAGATGATCTGTCCATTGCAGTGAGTGGGGTGTCCCCTACTACTGGGGCACCTGGGTAGCCCAGTCAGTTAGCATCTGCCTCCAGCTCAGGTCATGATCCCAGGGACCTGGGACCGGGGATCAAGCCCCGCATCAGGCTCTTTGCTCAGTAGGGAGCCTGCTCCCCACCCTTGTGCTCTCTATGTCAAATAAATAAATAAAATCTTTTAAAAAAATAATAAAGTCCCTTACTATTATTATATTATTATCGACGTGTTGTTTAATTTTATTATTAACTGGTTTATGTAATTGGCTGCTCCCATTTAGGGGTATAAATGTTTACAATTGTTAGATCTTCTCGTTGTAAAGAAACTTTAATGATGATATAGTGTGTTTCCTCATCTCTTATTACAGTCTTTGGCTTAAAATCTAATTTGTCTGATATAAGGATTGCTACCCCAACTTTCTTTTGATGTCCATTAGCATGATAAATGGTTTTCCACCCCCTCACTTTCAATCTGGAGGTGTCTTTGGGTCTAAAATGAGTCTCTTGCAGGCAGCACATTGACGGGTCTTGTTTTTTTATCCATCTGATACCCTGTGTCTTTTGATTTGGGCATTTAGAGTAACTATTGAAAGATATGAATTTAGTGCCTTTTTATTACCTGTAAAGTCACTGTTTCTGTACATTGTCTCTGCTCCTTTCTGGTCTATGTTACTTTTGGGCTCTCTCTTCACTTAAAGAATCCCTTTTAATATTTCTTGCAGGGCTGGTTTAGTGATCACAAATCCTTTCAGTTTCTGTTTGTTTGCCCTGGAAGCTTTTTCTCTCCATTTTGAGTGACAGCCTAGTTGGGTAAAGTATTCTTGGCTCCATTATTTTTCTCATTTAGCATCCTGAATATATCATGCCAGTCCTTTCTGGCCTGCCAGGTCTCTGTGGATAGGTCTGCTGCCAGTCTAATGTTTCTACCCTTGTAGGTTACAGATCTCTTGTCCTGAGTTGCCCTCAGGATTTTCTGTCTTTGAGATTTGCAAGTTTCACTATTATGTCGGGGTGTTGACCTATTTTTATTGATTTTGAGGGGCGTTCTCTGTGCCTCCTAGACTTGAATGCCCATTTCCTTCCTCACATTAGGGAAGTTCTCTGCTATAATTTGCTCCAATATACCTTCTGCCCCCCCTCTCTCTTTCCTCTTCTTCTGGGATCCTAATTATTCTAATATTGTTTCGTTTTATGGTATCACTTCTCTCTCGAATTCTGCCCTCATGATCCAGTAGTTGTTTATCTCTCTTTTTCTCATTTGGTCTTCTATATCACTATTTCGTTCTTCTACCTCATTTATCCTAGCAATTACAGCTTCCATTTTTGATTGCATCTCATTCATATCCTTTTTGTTTTCAACTTGGTTAGATTTCATTTCTTTTATTTCTCCAGAAAGGGATTCCTGTAGTGTCTTCTATGCTTTTCTCAACCCCAGCTAGTATCTTTATAATTGTTATTCTGAACTCTAGTTCTGACACCTTACTTAATACTGATTAGGTTCCTGGCAGTCAGTACTGCTTCTTGTTCTTTTTTTTGAGGTGAGTTTTTCGTCTTGTCATTCTGTCCAGAGAAGAATAGATAGATGAGAGAACAAAATACTAAAATGGCAACAATGACCCCAGAGAAATATACACTACAAATCAGAAAAGACCCAAAATTGAAAAAAATAAAAGAGAGAGAATATAATCAGATGTGATCAGAACAGAGCAATATAGTGGATTCTATATTTTGGTCTGTTTATTAGAAAACTAGATCCCAAAATTGTAAAGGAAGAAAAACTTATATACATACAAAAATAAAATTAAATAGAATGAAAGGATAGAACATAACTATAAGGATGAAAATTTAAAAACCCTTTAACAAAAATAAAAAAACAAGGAAAAGAGAGAATACAATCAGACAGGTGAAGAGAACAGAGCCAGACACTAGATTCTGGGTGTCTTGGGGGCTGTTTGTTAGAAGAAACTGCATCCCAAAATTGTTAAGGAACAAAAACTTATATATATACAAAAATAAAATTAAATATAATGAAAGGATAAACTGTAACTGTAAAAATGAAAATTAAAAAAGATTTAAAAAGAAGAGTTGATAAAATAAGAAACTGGCTGAAAAGGAAAGAGAAAAAAATAAAATTCAAAGACTAAAGAATCATGGGACAAAAATCATGAATTCTATATACTATTTTCCACTAGCGCTGGAGTTTTGCAGTTCTGTGTATTCGGTAAACTTGGGTCTTAGCTGGATGTTCTTGCTGGTTTTCTGGGGGGAGGGGCCTGTTGCGCTGATTCTCAGGTGTCTTTGCCCCTGGGCAGAATTGCACTGCCCTTGCCAGATGGCCAGGTTAAGTAATCTGCTCCGGATTGCTTGCTCGCTCTGGCTTTTGTTCCCTGAAGGCTTTCTGCAGCACAGCTTTAGAGAATGAGAATAAAAATGAAAATGGCGGCCTCCCAGTCTCCGGGAGTCAGGGCCCCACTCCTCAGCGCACCCTCAGGGAAAGCAGTCAATCACTCCTGTCTCCAGGGTCTCAGTTCACATTCCGTGCTCACCTAGCCTGTCACCGAGCGTTTCTATCTCAGGCATGCGACCCTGTTTGGAGTCTCCAAACTCAGCAGATTCCTGCAGTGCATACCAGCGCTTCTCCTCTCCACGGAGAAATGTGGTCTCCCTACGGCTCTGCTGCTTGCTGGGAACCTGCTTGGAGAGCACTCGCCCAACCATGCCACGGTTCACGGTATATGGCAATCCCGAGCTGAGAGCCCACTCCTGGGCTCACTGATTGCAGCCAGCTTCCCCGCTCCAATACCTGGGAGCTCTGCTGCACTCAGGCACCCCTGGTCTTCCTGTGACCCCGAGGGTCCTGAGATCACACTGTCCCAGAGAGGGTTCCACCGCCCCCCCGCCTTAGCCACTGGAGCGACGTCCCTCAGCGGAGCAGACTTCTAAAAGTTCCGATTTTGTGCTCCGCGGCTCTATCACTTTCCAGTAGTCGGTTTATGGAGGCTCCCTCCCCCTGCGGTTTATCTTCCCATATATCACCTGGGATCCACTTCTCCGCACCTCCTACTCTTGCAGAAAGTGGTCGCTTTTCTGTTTGTAGAGTTGAAGCTATTCTTTTCTTACATCTCCAGTTGAGTTCGCTAGTGTTCAGAATGATTTGAGAGCTATCTAGCTGAATTCCTGGGACCAGACGAAACTAAGTCCTCCACCATCTTGGACTATCTAGTCTAAGCTGTACACAATTTAAGTCACAACGGACATAAGATAGTTCATGCTGTCATAGGTGATAATTCAGTGACACTGATCATTATGAGCTGGACTAGAAGCTGGACACCCTTAAAGCACCATTTCTAACGTACAGCAGATTCCAGAGCCTGCTCACAAGGCATCTGGGAGCAGACCCATCTCTGTAGGAGGAGATGCTGCAAGCCAACATGTTACATGGATGGACTGGTGTCAGTTCGGTTCACCCCACACTGGACTGGGCAGGTGCACTCAGTCTCTCTGGCCAGAACTCTCCCTCAGGGAGATGCTCCAGTTAATCTGAAGTGCTGCTGGGCCCCAGCTGGCCTGCAGGTCTGTGCCCTGTACTGGCATGAGGATGCTGTGGGCCCTCGGGCAGCAGTAGGCCTTGTTCTTAGCCTACTAAGAATAAGTAGGCTATTCATACATCAAATACTGTTAATTGCTGGGGAGGGTCCGAATGAATAGGTTTTTCTGTAAAACACATTCACATTTATTAGCAAGAATGCTTACAGATATTAAATGGCCATTTTTAAATTTTCTACTTAAGTTTCAGTATTTTACTTCTTCTTTTTCTTTTTAGAGGGCAGAGGAGAGAGGGGCAGAGAGAGAATCTTAAGCAGATTCCAGGCCCAGTGCGGAGCATGACATGGGGCTCAATCTCATGACCCTGAGATCATGACCTGAGCCAAAATCAAGAGTCAGATGCTTACCAACTGAGCCACCCAGGTGCCCCTTAGCATTTCACTTCTAACGTTTCTTTGACCCATTCCAGAGGATCGCATTTTGGGTGGTTCTGATTCTGACCATAATGATCACTCTACAGCAATTATAAACCCATGGGACCAAAAGGCACATTTTAAAAGTCCTGGACGCTGATGACTTCCAGGAGCCAGCTTACCCCAAACCTGATGCTCTTGACAAAGGCCCGGGAAGCTCCCAGCCAGAGGAGAGGGACCCTATTCCCAGGGCTCTCCTGCCCCCTGCCAGATGGAGAGCTTGTGCTCACAAACAGATAGCTAAGAACAAGGCCTACTGCTGCCCGAGGGCCCACGGCATCCTCATGCCAGTACAGGGCACAGACCCGGGCAGGCCAGCTGAGGCCCAGCAGCATACAGCCTGGCTGTCACTAACTTGAGTCTTGCCATTGCTGTCACCCAGTACAACCTTCTTGGGTGACTGCCGTAGGAGCTTTCAGCCTAAGTATAAGCAGCACAAACATCCCTCCTGCAATAGACTGCCCTAACCACTACCCAAGGAAGAGATCCCTAACAAACCCCTGTCCATGTCTCAAAGCATAGACCACACTAACCAGCAGGAGGGCTGACCAATTCCTACCAGATAGCTCTGAGCAAAACACATCAACCTTCTGACTGAGGACACAAGAGCAAAGTGTCCCATGCACACACACTGGTCAGTAAATGTAAGATTAAATTAAACCAGAAATAACAAAAGCCTAGTCCCAGCATTAATTGCTAGAACAATAATCTCCCTTCCCATTTTATGTTCTCTACCCAGGACTATTAGATATGGCTGAACTTCCTCACAGCCCACACTGGGAAGCCACCCACAGCATTTTGTTTAGAAGCATCTCACGTACACAGCAGTTTTCTGCAAGGGCAGAGAGGACGTCATGGTTGCTGAAAGAGAAACCCAGCTACATAAAGGGGCAGTGATGCCAAGCTGCTTCAGAGAGAAGAAAGAAAATGCCACAGAAAAGTTGGTCAATTTTAATTTAGTTGTTCAGAAACACCCACTTGTCCATAGGGAAAAGCAGGAAAACATATTCCAAGGAGACAGAAAGAAGTCACAGAGCTTAAGTCCCGTTTAAATTTTGGCTCAAAAAAGTCAATACAAGAAGAGAGCAAACACCACCATTATCAGTGGCTGTAAGCACTATGCATGGAAGAAATCCAGCTGTTTTCAAGTTCCCTTCTCTGAGAAGAAAGGGTGTATCTCAAATCTGTGCTCATGATTCTGTGCTCATACTTTTTTTCCCCCCTGGAAATAAGGCTCTCTTCCACAAACAGCCTGGTTCACAAAGCTGTCGATGTTTGAAAACCTCAGAACAGATCTGATGCCATCTCATCGTGCTCCATTAGGATCAAATTTAGCCAAGATATCTGCTTTGGAAACGGAAAGTGGGAGGATAAAAACGGACAAGCGATCGTCTTGGACAACACTGGCCACGCCGCTGGTCACTCACCAGACTCCAATGGTCACGTCTTCCTCTGGCTGGAGGTAGTAATTACACGTGTGATTCAAACCTTGATCCTGCGGTTTTTTCAAGTCAATGAAATAGGGAACCCTCACTGTGGGGGACAAAGAGATGGAAACCAGGATTAGTGCGGGCAGATGGACACACACGTGTACACGCACAGAGCAGAGGTGAAGCTCTCAGGAAATGCCAAGTCTTTTCCAACCCAAGATTGCCAGGTACACAGGGCCCTTGGCCTCAGGTGCAGGGCTGGGTGAGCGAGCGCTGGAACACTGTGGGCACACCTGGCACAACCTCTAGCAAGGATGAGTCCGAGTACAGATGGACCCCCTGATGGTTGTTCAAGGTGAGAAGCCACAAGTGAGGGAAGGAAAGATCCCTGTGGGGCCTGAGGGACATGCCGGCCACGAGAGAGGCTGGAGATGGGGAGGCCAGCCAAGCCTGGCTAAGCCACAAGTGAAGTCTGGAACCTGGGTGGTGGTGGGAGGAACAAGGGGAAAGGTGACAGATGGGTGGTGTGTTCTGCAGCCAAGGCCACCAGACTTGGTGACCAAGTGAATGTAGGTGTGAGTCAGTTAAGTGGGGTCCTGAAGTTTCTAGTGCTGTCACTTCATGCAGACATGACAGCAGAAGATGAGGTTTGGGCGCAGGGAATCCACAGAGCCCATCTAGAGTTGAGTGACACCAAATGGAACTGTACAACAGGAGCCCTACATTTAACAGGTCACCTGCCAACAGAGCAGAATTCCATAATGTGCCCACACTATGGAAAATCCAGGGGCCATTAGCTGGAGACCAACTAAGACCCAATGCCATGGGGGAGCGTCCACGAACTATAGGTTGGAAAGCAGAGGAGTGAGATGCCCAGATATGCTGCATAGTCCCACAATGTTACTGTAAAAACAAGCCAATGTATTCCACATCACAACCCACATGGGACTCAGCAAGAAATAAAGGAAGACACAGGTCAGGCTGTTACCAAAGTATGTGTGTGCACACACACGTGCACGCATGCATGCATGGGCAGGTGGGGATATTTAATTTTTCCTTTATATACTGTTGCGCTTTTACTGCTTGTGGTGAACACAATTTTTTTAAAGCTATATTTAGTCAAAAATTGAAAAACTTAATTTTTTTGTTTTGAGAGAGAGAGCATGCGAGCAGGGTGTAGGGGAGTAGGAGAGGGAGAGAGATAATCTTAAGCAGGCTCCAAGCCCAGCGTGGAGCCCAGCACAGGGTTCAATCTCATGTCCCTGAGATCATGACCTGAGCTGAAATCAAGAGTCAGAGGCTTAAATGACTGAACCACCCAGGCGCCCCAAAGACTGAAGAACTTAAAAAAACAACAACAACAAAAAACCCAAAACCTTAAGATTTACTCACTTCATCAAATGGCAACTCCCAAAGGGGGTAAGGACAAACAGCAGGATGGTCCTGGCCTCTAGCCAATCCCACCTTGTATAAAAGAGTCACACACCTCTGTACAGTTTTCTTTGGTGAAGAGAGTAGTCTCATTACATGACTGCATATACCCACATGGCGCCAAGCCAAACGTGCTCATCTCCCACTACCATCCTGTTCCTGAGCCACAACCTTTGATCTGCTCCCTCAGGGCCTTTGCACTTGCTGACCTCTCTGAGTACTCTCCCGTCACATACCTGCACATTTAGCTCTCACTCCTCCAATGCCCACTGCAGCTCACTATGCATTTGCTGAAGAAATGAAATACCCACTCATGAGGACATAGGGAGGCACACATGCTCCTTCCCCAGAAATTCCCTGAGCATTTCAACCATGCAAGGAGATAAATCCTCCCATGAGGGCTGCCACTTGTACCTTCAGCTTCTTAATCCACCTCTTCACCAAGGAGAAGGCTAAATTTTTTAAACTTTAATTATGACTTTCTCTCAAAAGAAAAAGGGCCATCAAAGGAGGTGGCATCACATGTCCTGGTGCTCCTGCCATGCTGGCCCCATACTGCGCGCGCTCTCCTGCGGCGCCTCCTGCGATGTGCACACCAGCTCTTCCACCTCAGAGCTCTTGTTAGGTCACCAGCTCCCACGGCACAGACCTGGCAGCACCCAGCAGCCTGACTCCACAGCCTGCACTCTTGACTAATCAGACAGGAAGGAAGTTCAATGGCTCTGATACGAACTGGCCCTCAGGTCGTTTTCAGGATACACTGAAGTCCCAACCCCCAGCCCATCAGAATGTGACCTTATTTGGAAATAGGGTCTTTACAGAGACAATCAAGCTAAAACAAGGTCATAAGGTGGACTTCAATCCAGTAGACCTGGTGTTCCTATCAAAAGGGAAAACTGGGACACAGACACAGACAAGGACAGAGGAAGACAGTGGAAAGACACCAGGTGGAGTGCGTGACGACAGAGGCAGAGGCTGGAGTGTGCAGCTACAGGTCGAGGGACACCACAGACTCCTGGCCATCACCAGAGGCCTGGAGGAGGCCAGGAAGGACCGTGCCCAGAGTCTCAGAGAGCGTGGCCCTGCTGACACCTCGATTTCAGGCTTCCAGGCTCTAGAAGTGGGAGAGAATAAATTTCTGTTGTTTTAAGTCACGCAGTTTGTGGTATTTATTACACCTGCCCCCAGGGACCAAGGCAGCCATGCTACGGAGGTCATATTCTGGCAACGGGCCTCAGAGAAGGTTCCTGACCAGACAGAAGGCTGGCAAGGGCCTGTTTCCCGTGCTGTTTCAGATGCAGGTATCTACTCCTGCGATCTCTCTTCTGGGACACTGTCTTGTGCTGTGGGAGCTGACAGCTGCAACTTCATGTGCCCGTTCATCATCTCACAGCTGTGAAGTGAAATGACCTCAATAAAACCGAAAACCGGGGCGCCTGGGTGGCTCAGTCGTTAAGCGTCTGCCTTCAGCTCAGGTCATGATCCCAGGGTCCTGGGATTGAGCCCCGCATCGGGCTCCCTGCTCAGCGGGAAGCCTGCTTCTCTCTCTCCCACCCCCCCTGCTTGTGTTCCCTCTCTCGCTGTGTCTCTGTCAGATAAATGGATAAAAATCTTTCAAAAAAAAAAAAAAAAAACTCTGAAAACCCCAAACCCCGTGCCCACTCTTCAACCCCACACCCAGATTCCCTTAATTCTGCTCCTGAGACTGGAATTACCCACCCCCAGCCCCCATGCCAAACAGAAAGTGGGTGTCATCAAGGGCTGAGGGCACTTGGCTTCCACTGGCTCAGCTCTCAGGCCTCAGTGGGTTCTGGATTGGGGGAGAAGGTAGCCAAGCTACTTCCACACAACCCCACAGCTCCAAGGGAACTCCCTACCTGTGAAAACTGTTTAATGAGGATAAGCAGCTAATCCCAAAAGCTTCTAGGCCTGAGAAATTTAGAAACTGAGAAGCCAGATTCTCCTCCAGGAGGACCTCATTCCACAAAACTTGTCTTCCAGTCCACTTTTATTTCTGTTTTAGAAATAACCGTGAAAAAGAAGGCAGTGAACACGCCGAGTCCAGCAGATGCCACCAATGTGCCTTTCTTCCCATGGGGTTCCTCTGGAGAGTGGAGGTCCATGGTCGGCCCAGGGGGTCAGACAGCTCCAGAGAGGTGTGGCCAGAGGAACCACTGGTAACTACTGGTCTGAGTAAGCAAAATGCCACAAAGGGACAGGGTCAAGGGGTGCAGGAGGAAGGTGGCAGGATATGCCCAGGCCAGAACACACCTCACTCCTGCTGGCCAGGAACAGCTAGGTACCAGGGCCCTCTGACCTCCTGTGTTATCCCTTGGCCCGATGACCCTCGGGGCCCTGCTTCATTCACAGGGTTGGAGGAGGGACACAGCACAGGGCCCACAGGGCCCATGGCAAGGGCAGGAGTGAGGAGTCTGGGACAGTGACCCAGCCCCTCACTGCTAGCTATACAAGTTCAGCGTCACATACAGCTTAAGTGCACAACCTGGGAACCCAATACACACATGCTGTGTCCACAGGCTCGCAAGACACATCCAGCTGCTTCAACCCCACCTCTGGCTTCCCTTCCTTCTCATTTTTCATTATTCACCCTCTGGCTGCACTGTCATTTACTGGCAACCACATACCAATGGGCATGATTTAGAGAGGATCCTGCACAAGTGGTGTTCAGTAAATAACCACTGAGGACACGACTGAATGAAAAACAACCTATTCTATCATCCCTTCTTTAGTCCACCTGCAAAATACATGATAGGGTGAGAGGCTACAGCTACTTAGCCATAATGGACACTTTTGACTGCCTGAGGATTTTAAATATCGGGGCTACTTCTCATCCCAGTCACTGAGGCACTAGAAGAGGTGTCGTGTCAACAAGGGGAGGGCAGAGGGCTCTCTGGGTTTTATCAAATTCTAACACTGTGATGGGGGCTGTAGGGGTTTCCATAAAAGGAAAGGGGATAAGAAAGGAAAATAGCAGGGAGGTTCCTCAAAAAAATTAAAAATAGAAATACCATAGGATCCAATAATTCCACTACTACCCAAAGAAAATGAAAACACTAATTTGAAAGGACACATGCACCCCCAAGTTTACTGCAGCATTATTTACAATAGCCAAGATATGGGAGAAACCCAAGTGTCCATGAATAGATGAATGGACAAGGACAATGTAAAACCCCCTCAACACACACAGACTATTACACAGCCATAAAAAAGGACAATATCTTGCCATTTGTGACAACATGGATCGACCTAGAGGGTATAATGCTAAGTGAAATAAGTCAGGCAGAGAAAGACAATTACCGTATGATTTCACTCATATGTGGAATCTAAAACAAAAACAAAAACAAATGAATAAACAAAAAGCAGAAACAGACCTGATCTGTTTGTAAACACAGAGAACAAACTGATGATTGCCAGAGGGGAGAGGCATGGGGGGATGAGCAAAATAGGGGAAAAGAAGTGGGAGGTACAGGCGTCTAGGTCTGGAATGAGTAAGTCACAGGGATGAAAGGCATGGCATGAGGAATATAGCCAATGATATTGTAATCACATATATGGTAAAAGATGGTGGCTACGATGATAGGCAAGATGGCGGAGGAGTAGGAGACCTAGATTTCGTCTGGTCTCAGGAATTCAGCTGAATAGGGATCAAACCATTCTGAACACCTACGAACTCAACAGGAGATCGAACAGGAGAGTAGCAACAACTCTCTGAACAGAGAAGCGACCACTTACTAGAAGGTAGGGCGTGCGGAGAAGTGAATCCGAGGCGATATTCGGGAGGATAGACGGCGGGGGAGGGGCCTCCGCCGCCGCTTCTGGCAAGTGATAGAGCCGCGGAGCACAAAATCGGACCTTTTAGAAGTTGGCTCGGCGGAGGGACGTCGCTGCAGTGGCTAAGCGGGGGGTGGAATCCTCCCGAGACAGTGTGGTCTCAAGACCCTTGGGGTCACGGAGAGACCGGGGGTGCCTGAGTGCAGCAGAGCTCCCAGGTATCGGAGCGGGGAAGCCGGCTGCAGAGACAGAGCAGAGTCGCGGGCTCTCAGCTCGGGGTTGCCATAAACTGTGATCTGCGGCCCAGTCGGGGCACGGCTCCCCCAGCAGGGACCCAACAAGCAGCAGATCCGGGGAGACTCCCCTTCCTTCCCGGGGAGGAGCGGTGCGGGAACGCACTGCAGGGATCTGCTGGGTTTGGAGACTCCGTGCGGGGTCGGGTGCCAGAGATAGCAACGCTCGATCACGGGCCGGGTGAACACGGAGTGCGGCCGGAGACCGGGGACACGGGAGTGACTGCTTTTCTCTGGGGACACACTGAGGAGCGGG
>NW_027397173.1:1098053-1276436 GCF_003265705.2 Callorhinus ursinus
GGCTAAAATTAACAAGTCAGGGAACAACAGATGTTGGCGGGGTTGTGGAGAAAGGGGAACCCTTCTACACTGTTGGTGGGAATGCAAGCTGGTGCAACCACTCTGGAAAACAGTATGGAGGTTCCTCAAACAGTTGAAATTAGAGCTACCGTTCGATCCAGCAATTGCACTACTGGGTATTTACCCCAAAGAGACAAATGTAGGGACCCGAAGGGGTACGTGTACCCCAATGTTTATAGCAGCAATGTCCACAATAGCCAAACTGTGGAAAGAGCCAAGATGCCCATTGACAGATGAATGGATAAAGAAGATGTGGTATATATACACAATGGAATATTATGCAGCCATCAAAAGGAATGAGATCTTGCCATTTGCAACGACGTGGATGGAACTGCAGGGTGTTATGCTGAGTGAAATAAGTCTATGAGAGAAAGACATGTATCACATGACCTCACTGATATGAGGAATTCTTAATCTCAGGAAACAAACTGAGTGTTACTGGAGTGGTTGGGGGTGGGAGGGATGGGGTGGCTGGGTGATAGACATTGGGGAGGGTATGTGCTACGGTGAGTGCTGTGAATTGTGCAAGACTGCTGAATCACAGATCGGTACTTCTGAAACAAATAACGCAACATATTTTAAGAAAAAAGAAAAAGAAGAAGATAACAGGAGAGGAAGAAAAGGGGAGTATGTCAGAGGGGGAGACGAACCATGAGAGATGATGGACTCTGAAAAACAAACTGAGGGTTCTAGAGGGGAGGGGGGGAGGGGGATGGGTTATCCTGGTGATGGGTATTGAGGAGGGCACATTCTGCATGGAGCACTGGGTGTTATGAACAAACAATGAATCATGGAACACTGCACCAAAAACTAATGATGAAATATATGGTGATTAACATAACAATAAAAAAATTAAAAAAAAAAGATGGTGGCTACACTCATGGTTAGCATAGCTTAATCACTATGTTGTACACCTGAAACTAATGTAATATTATGTGTCAACTACTCAAATAAAAAAATTTTAAAAGGAAGGAAAGCTATCAAGGGTTAAAAGGGCCTGTAAGAGGAAGGAGAAAGAGGAAGCATAAGGATTATTATCCTGGAAAATGTTGAAGCAGGCTGGCTGGCCTTCTGCTTTAAAAACAAATACATAATTCATATATCTAACCTATTTCCCAAAAAAGGCCCAAGGTAATGTGCAGAGAGGAGCAGTTCTGTGCAGGCCTCTGAACTGAAACATTCCTTCCCACCAAGAGACAGTTCTAGATCCAAGGGCAAAGAACTGCAGAGAAGATATCTAAGCTTTATGACTCAGTAGAAAAAAGGATGAGATCTTGCCATTTGGGACAACGTGGGTAGACCCAGAGGGCATTATGCTAAGTGAAATAAGTCAGACAGAGAAAGACAAATACCATAGGATTTCACTTACATGTGGCATCTAAAAAACAAAACAAAGGAACAAGCAAACTGAAACAGACCCACAAATACAGAGAACAAATTGGTGGTTGCCAGAGGGGGAGGAGGAGGGGAGATGGGCAAAATAGGGGAAGGAGGTGAAAAGGTACAAGCTTCCAGTTAAATACACACATGGAGATGAGACATACAGCATAGGGAATACAGTCAACGCTATTGTAGTAAGTCAGTATGCTGACAGATGGTGACTATACTTACTGTGACGATCGCTGAGTAATGCATACAATTGTCAAACCTCTGTGTTGTACCCCTGAAATTAGCATCCTACTGTATACCAACTATACTTCAATCTAGTCATCTAGACTTCAAGACCACAAAATACTGGGTATCACCCACCATCACTGACAATGGAATCAGACTTTTGAAACCTGAGTAGTGAAAAGCACACATACTCATGTTTATGTGTAGAGACTCAGACAAAAGAGACCTACAGGAAACAGACAGATAAGCAACAACATTAACAATTTCCTCAGAATGATTTTCATTTTCTTCTTCACTGCCATTCAGGGCTTTTCAGTTAATCTTCTGGTTTTGGAATGCTCATGTAGTTTTTGCTTATGAAAATATATTTAAAGTAGAACAATGATTCAAATCATGGGGCTATGTTTTTTCTATAGCTTATTTCTCTGATTTATGAATGTGATTTCAGATAGATTTGGTGTGAACTTAAGAATATATTCTGTGATTATGTTCTGAGACCCAAAAGACTGTTTAGACTTCCTTTAGAGTCCAGATGGAATTCACAGGATCATGATTCACATTTTGAGGAGACAAAAATGGAGGTGATACCCCAACACACTGGCCCTCCAGCACCATGGGCTGAAACTGCCAAACCACTGCAGGCCGGCCCTGGAGACCCCCATTCTCCCACAGGGTAGGCAGCACAGACAGCTAACCAATCTCCTTTACCATCCCTGCAGGAGGCGATCCCACTGCCACACAATGGACATGGGGAAGGAAAGGGTAAGCAACTGGCATCTCCTTGTGGAGGTGGACTAGGAGAACCCAAAGTTCTGCTCCTGTGGAACATTCTACCATTTCATTAGGAAACCAACTGAACAACATTTGTGGGCTGTGTTTAAAGTAGCCCAAATAATTGATCTGAAGAAAAGCAAGTCAATTCAAATATTTGCTGGGACCCCACCATGTGGCAAAGGCACCTGCTCAAGGCACCTGGAGGCCTATAGAGTAGGAACAGCCATTCAGAGTCCATCCTAAAGTCTGCCATCAGGGTATCTGCAACCCAGTAGCTTCGTGTTTATATGTAAACCCAAACTCTCTTCTGTGCTGGACCGACTGTGGACATTTAAGGGTTAAAGTCAGAAAATCAAAACTCCCTTTATTTTAGTATGTTGTTAGTTCCTTTTAAGTTTGTGCCTCTCACACTGGCAAAAACACAGAGAGGATAAATTCCTCAAAGTTCAGCTACATTTCCATTAGAAAAATCAAATGCCTCTTGGTATACTACAAGTGTTTTATACTTATTTTAAGACACCAAATTAAAAAAACTTACTTTGGATTTACAAAGTAGTGAACACTGACCTTACTATTTCTCTTCCTCCTCCTTACTGTTCCTCTTGAGAGCAGAAATGCTCCTTTTAGCCAGTGACTTCCAAGTTTCTGTGATTAAGTCCACTGTAGACTTCATAAACCCGAACTCGTATGCCCAGGCACCTACAGAGCCTGGAGCACTGCGTTACTACAGAAGAGGGTTCTGGAGCCCTGACATGCCTGGCCCCAGTGCCACCCCCTGCTTGTCCCAGGCCACAGTCACACGTGAGCGATCTCAACACCTCCTGTCTGTCCTCCCCTCATCTTCACGCTCTTCCTCCTCCTTCTTTCTCTACCAGCAGCCCTGCTCCCTCTTCTCATGGCATCAGCCCCAACTTTCAAACCTCTCCTCCCAAATACACAAGGTCCAAGCCCACTCTTTGCAAACCAACAGCTAAGACCATGCACAGAGCCCACCTCGACTGGTTCAGATGCTACGCATACCTGCACACTCAAGCTGAAGGCCATTGCTTATGGAGTAGCTGCTGTGCGCCAAGCACCACATTCTACCTTCAAACCCTAACACTCATAGACCCAGCCTCTTCCCTCCTAGCCTCATCTTGTTGATGCTCCTTAAGAGGATTATTCCCAGCAATTATGTACCTGGGAGCCCTCAGCCTTCTATTTCCTAAGCTTGAGACTTCTGGACCTTTCTCTTCCTATTTGCACAAAAGTAAATACACAGCATGGAAAAAAAAAAAAAAACACCTTTGGAACACACAAAGTCTAAGTTAACTCAGGGAGACTACAACACCTATAGAGCCAGCATATAATTCCATAGAAACCAAAGCATGTCAGGCTGATTTTTTTTTTATTTTTAAAGAAAAAAGTCCTAATTATTTTTGTTTAAGGTGGTCACCTTTTAGTGGTTATCTCAGTGAGCCTCCTAGATGGCACAAGGGCAGAGCACCTCCAACACAACACCATTAACATCCTCACCCACTGCCTCTAAAGCAGGACCCCCAGCCAAGCAGGGCTGTGCACACAACTGTTAGCCCTGGAGGGCAGCGCAGTCACTGCAGCAGCCTGTAACTGGGAAGGGGCACTGGGAACTTTCTTGGTAATAGAAATGTTCTATTTCTTTTTTTTAATTTTTTTTTAAGATTTTATTTATTAATTTGACAGAGAGAGCACAAGTAGGCAGAGCAGCATGCAGAGGGAGAGGGAGAAACAGGCTCCCCGCTAAGCCAGGAGCCCGACGTGGGGCTCGATCCCAGGACCCTGGGATCATGACCTGAGCTGAAGGCAGTCACTTAACCAACTGAGCCAATCAGGCATCCCAGAAATGTTCTATTTCTTGATCTGGGTGGTAGATATAAAAATATATAAATCATCATGCAAATGAATTCTTACTAAAATTCAAGGCAAAATGGGCATGTGGTACTTACCAAAATTCAAGAAAATCAGTTTGGCCTGTATCCCAGGACATAGTTTGATGAGAAATGGAATGGCAACATACAACCCCAAAACACAGAGAAGTATCTTCCTCAGTCGGAACCACAGGCCCTTTCGCCTGCAAGAGAAGAGCAATTAACAGGTCAAAGACTGGAGGTGCAATTTTGCTCCCATTTATTAACAGCATTATCAAAATCACTAACCAAAATCTACATGTCGCTTTCCCCACAATAACTGTGCCAGTAATAAGACTAGCATCCCACCTGCTTTTGTTAAAAAATTATTTTAGACATCTTTCAATCTGAGCTTAGAACTCTACTGCGCGGAAAGGGGGAGGGTACAGTTTCTCCTGAAAGCCAGCAGACCATCCTGATGATCTCCTGTGCTTGCCCTGGAATCAGAACACAGCACAGACATCAGTCAGCTCCCCAGCAAGTGCCCAACCTGAAGTCAGAGAGTAGCGGCAGCTTCATCTGGGGAAAGTGGCTGGCTCTAGGCCGCATGATCGCTGTCCTGTAAGCCAGCCACAGGCATGCGCTGCCCGCTGGCTCCTTGTAGGAAGCTGAAATATCAACAGAACCTGCCCAACCAGGTCTGGGGAGCGAGCTGGGGGCTGACAGTGAGACTGTAGCCGACACTGCCTGTCCTTGCATTCCAGCCCACATTCCATCTGGCACCACCGGATGGAGGCCCCTTCTCCAGGCAACGTAGGCCAGGTCTCCAGACCCTCTTCTAAGCCCACGCAGCTCCAAGACTTCCTTATCTTATTCCTGATGCCTTTTCAAAAATGTCCCTAGTCCAGAGATTCTAAACTCCTTGGACTAAGTGTTTCTCTATAACTAGAAAACTAAAGCCCCCAAAGAGCTTCTGTTTACACGGTTTATATTTATCACTATTTGTCATGTGAGAAGTTAAAATACAATTTAAAAATATTTATTCATGCATCTAATAACAAGAAAGCCATTAAATGTTAATATAATTAACATTTGTTATTTAAAAAGTGATTATATTTTCCAACACAAAAACTTTTAGTGAGGAGAGCAGCATTAACATTTTTACAAATTTCTTTAAGCCAGATAGCTTAATAAAAGACAGATGGATTCTCATATCTTTCTGCATCCAATCTGTTGCGATACCACACATCAGGCAGCATCTGGAAAACTCTGAGACAATGAGTAAAAAAGGCAAATAATACCTTTGGGTTATTATGAAAATCATTTTAACCTTGTGGACACTCTGAAAGGATCTTGGGGAGGACCCTTGAAAACCGCTGCTCTAACTTATGAACCAAGTCTAAACCTGAGTGGGGCTAAGTATTTACTTCTGGACTGTTTCCAAAATAACTATTTAAAGTGGTTTTAAACATATAACAGGACCTGCTGACACATGCAATAATATGGATGCATCTCAAAAGCATTCTGCTAAATAAGACAGACACAAAAGACTACATACTGTATGATTCCGTTTATCTAAAATTCTAGAAGAGACAAAACTATAGGGACAGACAAACAGAACAGTGGTGGCTGGGGATGGAGGGAGATTGCAAGGGGCACACAGGGAACTTTTAGAGTAATCAAAATAATTTATCTTGATTGTAGTTACACATTTGTATGCGTAAATAATACCTCAGCAAAGCTGATGACAAACATGCATATCTGACAGTATAACTCATTCACTCATTCACCTGGTTTACTCAGTGCTAGCACTCTTTGGGCAGCAGACACTAAGGGAAGCAAAGGAAGGCCTCTGCATCCATGCTGTGCTCAGCTCAGTGGGGCAGACACAGAGCTCTGAGAGAAGCACGTGGTGCAGGGTAATCTGACCCAGTCTGGGCTGCCAGGGAAGGGGCCACTGGGAGGAACACTAAGTTAGGAATATAGGAGTTAACTAGATGATGTAGAAGAATAGTTTAAAATGGCATCTTAAATTCCATGCACAATCTGCCCTTCCAGTGATGAAGGGTATTACAACATTGTGGTTAAAGGTGCTGGCTCTGAAGTCAGATGGTCTAGTCTAACTTCTAACCTACCACTTACTAGCTGTGCAATCCTGGATAAATTACTTAATCTCTCTGAGCTGTGGTTTCTTCCTTACACCGAGGGCATAAAAGTGGTACCTCTTTTGTGGGGCTCCTGGAAGGATTACACACAATAATGCACATAGAGTACACATATGAGTTCCGGGTCCACAATATATCTAAGCTGTCATCACCATCTTCTTACTCTCATTAAGGGAAAGAGCAGGGACTGGGCATAGTAATGGGCCTGAAAGGGAAGGACACAATGTGAGAGGTCCGAAGAGGCCAAGAAGAATTCAGGACTTCATTCTGAGAGAAAATGGAGAGCCCATAAAAAAGAAAATAGCCTGCAATCAAATGCACAACCATCAAATGCCAGATGCGAAGTTCATGCTTAGGTCCTCTGCTTTGGCCACATTGGCCATTCCTATGTCCCTTGCACAATTTGGTCACTCACCCTCTAGAGCCTGCATAAATCTGGCCATTATAAAGTGTTCACGCAACTTGTAATTTTATGTCCTCAGAGCAAGGAAAGCATATGTCCACACAAAGACTTGATCAAAAACACTCACGGGGGGCACCTGGGTGGCTGGGTCAGTGGAGCATCTGACTCTTGGTTTTGGCTCAGATCCTAACCTCGGGGGTCACAGGATTGAGCCCCACATCGGGCTCTGTGCTCAGCGTGGAGTCTGCTTGGGGTTCTTTCTCTCCCTCTCCCTCTGCCCCTCCCTCCGCTAGTGCTCATGCTCTCAAATAAATAAAAAAAAACAAAAACAAAACAAAAAAACCACTCATGAAAGTTTTATTCAAAATAGCCATTGAGGGGTTCCTGGGTGGCTCAGATGGTTAAGCATCTGCCTTCAGCTCAGGTCATGAGCCTTGCATCGGGATCCCTGCTCGGCAGGAAGCCTGCTTCTCCTTCTCCCTCTCCCACTCTCCCTGCTTGTGTTCCCTCTCTTGCTGTGTCTCTGTCAAATAAATAAAATCTTAAAAAAAATAGCCATCGAGATAATACAAATGTCTATCAACAGGTGAATGGATAAGCAAACCATGATTTGTCCTTAGAATGGAATAGTACACAGCAAGAAAAAGGAGCCAGCTATGGATACATGCAACCATGTGGATGAACCTCAAAGTAACTATGCTGAGTGAGGGGTGCCTGGCTGGCACAGTAAGAGGAGCATGTAACTCTTGATCTCGGGGTCATGGAGGGAGAGATTACATTAAAAAATAAAATTAAATTAAAAAAAAAAACAAACCTATGCTGAGTAAAAGAAGCCCAATAAGATGGCCAGGACAGCAAGAGACTTCTACTCTGATACATCATTTCACGTAAAAAGTGTTCCTGTTCATTAGTAAAACCAGCATTGTTTTTTCTGTGCTGTTTCAGGGTTCTGCTTCCTCCACAGACAGTGGCTTTTCATCTTCCTCATATTTCAAAATAGTTTATATAAGATAGGAACTGTCTGTTCCTTATAAAGTTAGAAGAATTTATCAAGAAAAAAACAAGAGAGAAGGAGAATATAAACAACGTCTGGAAAAATATATCATTTTAATTTCTTTTTTTTATTTTAAAGATTTTATTTATTTGACAGAGACACACAGTGAGAGAGGGAACACAAGCAGGCGGAGTGGCAGAGGGAGAAGCAGGCTTCCCGCCAGCAGAGAGCCCAATGCGGGGCTCGATCCCAGGACCCTGGGATCATGACCTGAGCCAAAGGCAGACGCTTAACGACTGAGCCACCCAGGCGCCCCTTTAATTTCTTCTTAATTATTACCTACTTCTTGTGATAATTTTGTTCATTTTCTCAGAAATTCCCTAGTTGCAAACCTCCACTTATTGCTGGTAGTACTGCTATTAATGTAGTTACTCCTTGCTAGAAGATTCCCTGTTCTTGATTACTAATAAGAATGAACATTTCCCACACAGCTGAGGAAAGAGTCACCTCCATTTATTACCTGCATGTGACCTGGAATAATCATGGAGGCCCACCTTTCTCTACAGTAAACACACCCACACGCAGAGGAACAACTTTTGCGATAGGCTGTACAATGATTCAGTGTGCTTGTCTTTAAAGGTTACTCATATTATCAGTACCATAAACAGATAACAGATACCATAATCAGTACCATAAACAGATTTCTATGTCAAGAAATAGAAAGGAACTGTAAAAATAAATACAATGAATGGATTTAGGATATAGCCCAACAGTTGTGTTCTTGGGCATCTATTCCAGAGAAATGAAGACTTATTTCATGCAGAAACTTGTACATGAATGTCTACAGCAGCTCTATTCATAATAGCTCCAACTCAGATGCCTTTCAAGAGGTGAGTGGATAAACAAATTGTCCATACTGACCATGGAACACTACTCAGCAATAAAAAAGAACTATCGATTGTGCAACAACCTGGATGAACCTGGGAAATATACTGGGTTTAAAAAGTCAGTCAATCCCAAAAGGTCACATGTTATGTAAGTCCATCTATAAAAATGTTCTTGAAGTGACAAAGTGATAGAGATGGAGACGAGATTAGTGGTTGCCCTGGTTTAGGGATGGGAGGGCGGGGATAGGGGTGGCAATAAAGGGGTAGCATGAAAGAGTCGGGTAGGGATGGTACAGGTGAGCACCTTTATGTGATAGTGGTTCCATGAAGCTACCCATGTAATGAGATTGCACAGCGTTACACACACACACACATACACACACACACACGATGAGTGTATTTTTAACTGGTGGAATCTGAATAAGCTCTATGGATTGCATCAATGTCAATCTCCTAGGGCTGATTTAGTACTATAGTTGTGTTAGATGTTACCTCAAACTGAAGGAGGTTGGGGTATGGGAACACTGGACATTAATGTATATTTCTGTGCGATTCCTAGGAATCGATAATTAACAAAACAAAAACAAAATAATGGAAAAAAGTCAGTCACAAAACCTAAAAAATAGCAAGTAAAATATAAATAATCATTAATAAATCTGACCAATTTGCTGGATTTCATGTTCTCTCAATCTGTCCAAGTAAATATTAGCCCCATTTTCACAGAGCACACAGCAAGTTCCAAGGAGCTGAGTAACCTACTCCCAGACAAGAAGCCTGGCATAGTGTGTGGGGGCTGGCCAAGATGACCTCTGCCCCCACATCCCCCCAGGCCTATGAGCATCCTACCCGCCTTCATCCTGGTCTTTCTTTCTGGAAAAGCAGCCCAAATCAGAGCACTCAACGTGCAATCTGAGATTTTCTCTCAAATCATAGCTCTGTAGATATTTTCTGACAGGGGACTTTTTAACAAATTATTCTAGAAAAAGACAATTTGTGCAATTTACAACTTCCTGCTGCCTAGAAGGGTAGATCCCAAAGCAACCCTTGGCTGAACTGGTTGGTAATGATGTGAGAGGGACCAAGACCTGTACCTCAGAGGGAAGGAGGGGTGGAGAAGGGCCAAGGAAAGGCCAAGGAGTCTGGGGAAGGAAGCCTGGAGCCCTCAAAGAGATGGGGAGGCTGCAGGCTGTCATTCAGTCAGTTCCAGTGTGGTACTCGTAAAAGAACAAACAGATCAATGGAACATAGCAGTGAGCCCAGAAATAGAGCCACATAAATATAGTTAACTGATCTCTGACAATAGTGCAAGAGTAATAAAATGGGGAAAAAAGAGTCTGGTCCACATATGGTGCTGTAATAACTGGACATCCACATGCAAAAAAATGAATCTAGACACACACTTACACCCTTCACAAAAATAAACTCATAAATGGCGCATAGAGCTAAACGTACAAAGTGAAGCTATAAAACTCCTACAAGATGGCAGAAGAAAATGTAGGTGACTTTGGGGAGGGTGATGACTTGTTAGATAATCATATCGAAGGTATAATCCACCAAAGAAATAATTGATAAGTTAGACTTTATTATTAAAATTAACAACTTCTGTTCTGCCAAAGCATGAAGAGAATGAGAAGAGGGTCACCTGGGTGGCTCAGTCGGTTAAGCATCTGCCTCCGGCTCAGGTCAAAATGTCAGGGTCCTGGGATCAAGCCCCACGTCTGGCCCCCTGCTCAGCATGGAGTTGGCTTCTCCCTCTCCCTCTGCCCTTCCCCCACCTGCTTGTGCTCTCTCTTAAGTGAATAAAATTCTTAAAAAAATGAGAGAATGGGAAGAGAAGCCACATACTGGGAGAAAATATTTGCAAAAGACATATCTGATAAAGGACTATTGTCTAAAATACACAAAGGACTCTTAGAACTCAACAATGAGAAAACAACTCAATTTAAAAAAGGGCAAGAGACTTGAACAGACACCTCATCAAAAAAGATATGTAGATGAGAAGTAAGCATGTGAAAAGATGTTGAACATCATATGTCATTGGGGAATTTGAAATTAAAACAATGAGATACCACCAGACACGTATTACAATGGACAAAACACAAAATACTGACAACGCCAAATGCTGATGAGGACATGGAGTAACAAGGACTCTCACTCATTGCTGGTGGGAATGCAAAATGGTGCAGCCTCATTGGGAGACAGTTTGGAGCTTTCTTGCAAAACTAAATACACTCTTACCATACCATCTAGCAATCACACTCCTTGGTGTTTACCCAAATGAGTAGAAAACCTAAGTCCACGCAAAAACCTGTTCACAAATATTTATAGTAGCCTAAAGTTGGAATCAATGAAGATGTCCTCCAGTAGGTAAATGGATAAACAAACTGTGGTACATCCAATCGGATGTTATTTAGCTTAAAATGAAATGAGTTATTTAGCCACGAAAGAACTTGGAGAAAACTTAATATTGTGGAACTTGTTGCTGAGTGAAAGAATCCAATCTGAAAAGGCTACATACTGTATGACCACAACTATACGACACCTTGCAAAAGACAAAACTATGGAGACAGTAAAAAGATTAGTGGCTGCCGGGGGTTGGCAGGGATGGAAGGATAAACAGGCAGAGCACAGAGGATTTTTAGGTCAGTGGAACTATTCATTACACATTTGCTAAAACCCATGAATGTACAACACCAAGTGGAACCCGAATGTAAACTACAGAATCTGGGTGATGATGATGTGTCACTGTAGGCTCACTGACTATAATAAATGTTCTATAGTGGTGCAGGATGTTGGCTGCTTGGGAGGTTGCGTGTGTGGGGGTAGAGGTAGCCTGGAAGTGTCTGTACTTCCTGCTCGATTTTGCTGTGAATCTGAAGTTGTTCTAAAAGCAAAGTTTAAGATCCTCAAACTCATAGAATCAGAATAGAATGGCGGTTGTCAGGGGTGGCAAGGAGTGGGAACTGGGATTTATTAATCAAATGCATCAAGTCTCAATCACACAAGAGGAATAAGTTCAAGAGATCAACATTGTCCCTATAGTTAACAATACTGCATTGTATACTTCACATCTTATTAAGAGAGTAGATATGTTAAGTGTTCTTATGACAATAAAATAAAACTTAAAAATAAAGTTTTTCTTAAGCGAACAACAACAAAAATGTTGCTTGTAGCTATCAAGTGTTTTGGGACTCCCCAGGAAACCTGAAGCCAAGGGTGAGAAATGAGGACACTGCTGGAGTGGCAATCAGTGGTTAGTAACTGTAGATGGAACCAACAGTATATAGACACTAAGAAATTCACAGAACAAGTGGAAACTATTTTGTTTTGAAAACTCCATAGCTCTTATGTTAGAATATTTATACCATTATTTTAATTAGAAAGTTCTAGACTTGTAAATAATTAAGTTCTGTAAGAGTTCTATAACTAAATGACAAGGTTTTTGTAATCTGGAAATATAGTCTACATGGTGTTCTCAGCAGGGTACTCCCTAGAATCTCCTGGCTCCCCGACTGCAACGGTGCTCTATCTGCCTGTAAAGTGTGCCCCCTTGGGAGCACACTTCTTTCCCTCTCATCCTGGGAGCTTTTCCTTATACAGGACATGAGTTTCTAGATTGCTGATGCTATTTCTTGATATGAATACAGGCACACCTCATTTTAGCATGCTTTTTGCTTTACTGTGCTTTGCAAATATTGAGTTTTTTACAAATTGAAGGTTTGTGGCAACCTGCATCAAGCAAATTTCTTCGTGCCATTTTTCCAATAGTATCTGCTCCCTTCATGTCTCTGTGTCACATTTTGGTAAGCTTCACAATATTTCAATCATTTCATTATTATTATATTTATTATGGTGACCTCTGATCAGTGATTATGACTTGCTGAAAGCTCAGATGATGGTTAGCATTTTTTAGCATAATTTTTAATTAAGTTACATACATTTTTCAGACACAATGCTATTGTACACTTAATAGACAACAGTATAAACATCACATTTATATAACTTTAACTTTTATATGCACTGGGAAACCAAAAAATTTGATTAGCTTTATTGCAGTATTTGTTTTATCAGTGGTCTACACCTAAACCCGTAACACCTACAACGTATGCCTGTATTTAATAATTAAGTACACATTCTTTTAATACCTGGGAGTATAAGTTCTCATAATGAAATTTAATTTCTCTAGATTTTATTTCAATCAGTGCTATAGTCAATAATAAATCTTGTCAGCAATTCAAAATCTTTTTAAAAGGTGTACAGAGAAAAAAAGTCTATTACACTTGCATAATCAGCAAGATAAAAATATTTCATTTAAAAAAAATTCAAACATAAATACAAAATTGATTAACAAATCCAAGAGCTCTTTATTCAAGAAAAAGCAAGAAAAAAAACCAGTAAGTTCTGGGCTAAAAAGAGAATATACAAAATTAGGGATCAGAAAAGTGAGGTAACCCCATATGAGAAAATTTCTTCTAATAGAGAGTATCACGTGCTTTGCTAAGCTAATAAAATTTGTGTAATTCAATGATACAGACTATTTTGTAAGAAAACATAGTGACAATCTTCTCAAATTGTTAGAAAAAAAATGAATGAAACCTATAACCAAAGGAGGTACTGGGTAAAGCTATGGAAGAATTAAATCCCTGGGAGGGGGGAGGAGCACGATGGCGGAGGAGTAGGAGACCTGGATTTTGTCTGGTCCCAGGAATTCAGAGGGATAGGGATCAAACCATTCTAAACACCTACGAACTCAACAGGAGATCGAAGAAAAGAATAGCAGCAACTCTCTGAATAGAAAAGCAAGCACTTTTTGGAAGGTAGGATGTAGGGAGAAGTGAATCCGAGGCGATATTCGGGAAGACAGATGGTGGGGGAGGGGGCCTCCATCGGCCGCTTCTGGCAAGTGATAGAGCCACGGAGCCCAAATCGGAAATTTTGGAAGTCGGCTCCGCGGAGGGAGGTTGCTCCAGTCAGTGGCTAAGCAGGGGGTGGAACCCTCTCTGGAACACTGTGGTCTCAGGACCCTCGGGATCACAGCAAGACCGGGGGTGCCTGAGTGCGGCAGAGCTCCCAGGTATCGGAGCCAGGAAGCTGGCTGCAGAGACAGAGCCGAGGCATGGGCTCTCAGCTCGGGGTTGCCATAAACCATGATCAGTGGCACAGTCGGGCCACTGCTCCTCCAGCAGGGATGCAACAAGCGGCAGATCCAGGGAGACTTCCCTACCTCTCCCAGGACGAGCGGTGCGGGAGCGCACCGCAGGGATCTCCTGGGTTTGGAGACTCTACAAGGGGTCAGATGCCAGAGACAGAAACGATCAGTCACTGCCAGGGTGAGCACGGAGTGTAACCAGAGACGGGAGTGATTGACTGCTTTTCTCTGGGGGCTCACTGAGGAGTGGGGCCCCAAGTTCTGGCTCCTCTGGGGCGGAGATTGGGAGGGCCACCATTTCCACTCTCCTCCTCCAAAGCTGTGCGGAAAGCTTGCAGGGAACAAAAGCTCCCCAGAGCTAACCCAAGCAGATTACTTAGCCCGGACCAGAAAGGGCAGGGCAATTCTGCCTCCGGCAAAGACATTTGGGAAGCACGGCAACAGGCCCCTCCCCCAGAAGATCAGCAAGAACAGCCAGCCAAGACCAAGTTTACCGATCAATCAGAACGGCAGAACTCCGGCACTAGGGGAATACTGCACATAGAATTCATGGCTTTTTTCCCGATTCTTTAGTCTTTTAAAGGTAATTTTTAAAATTTTCTTTATTTTTTCTTTTTCTATTTTTTTAAATTTTTCTTTTTCCCTTTTTCAACCAACATCTTATCTTACCAATTTTTGAAAAAATCTTAAATTTTTTTAGAGTCATATCCCTTAATTGTAGTTAACCTTATTTTTTGTGTAAATATATGTTTTTCTCTCTTTAAAATTTTGGGATACAGTTTCTTCTAACAGACCAAAATATACCCTAGTGTATGGCTTTGTTATAGTCTCCTGCCTGATCACATTCTTTTTTTTAATTTTTCTTCTTTCTTTTTACAACCAACTTCTTATCAATTCCTTTTATACAATCTTTTATAATTTTCCTCTTTATAGTCATATTCCAGCCCTTCATCATATTGCTCTTAGAAAAACATAAGTTTTTCTTTCCTTAAAACTTTGGGAGGCAGTTTCTTCTAACAGACCAGAATACGCCCAAAATCTAGTGTGTGACTCTGATCTATTCACCTGCATGATCCTATTTTTTTTTCTTTCCCTTTCTTTCCCCCCTGGTTTCAGGTCTCTTCTGATTTGTTTCATGTATATTTTTCTGGGGTCGTTGTTACCCTGTTAGCATGCTGTTCTCTCATTCATCTATTCTCCTATGGACAAAATGACAAGATGGAAAAAGTCACCTCAAAAAAAAGAACAGGAGGCAGTACGGACTGCCACGGACCTAATCAATACAGACGTTAGTAAGATGTCAGAACTGGAGTTCAGAATGACGATTTTAAAGATACCAGCTGGGCTTGAAAAAAGCATGGAAGATACTAGAGAATCCCTTTCTGGAGAAATAAATGAAATCTAACCAAGTTGAAATCAAAAAGGCTATTAATGAGGTGCAATAAAAAATGGAGGCTCTAACTGCTAGGATAAATGAGGCAGAAGAGAGAATTAGTGATATAGAAGACCAAATGAGAGAGAATAAAGAAACTAAGAACATGAGAGATAAACAACTACTGGATCAAGAGGGCAGAATTTGAGAGATAAGCGATACCATAAGACAAAACAATATTAGAATAATTAGGATCCCAGAAGAAGAGGAAAGAGAGAGAGGGGCAGAAGGTATATTGGAGCAAATTATTGCAGAGAACTTCCCTAATTTGGGGAAGGAAATGGGAGGGCATTTAAGTTCAGGAGGCACAGAGAACTCCCCTTAAAATCCATAAAAATAGGTCAACACCCTGACATATAACAGTGAAACTTGCAAATCTCAAAGACAAAGAGAAAATCCTGGGGGCAGCTCAGGACAAGAGGTCTGTAACCTACAAGAGTAGAAACATTAGACTGGCAGCAGACCTATCCAGAGAGACCTGGCAGGCCAGAAAGGACTGGCATGATATATTCAGGGTGCTAAATGAGAAAAATAATGGAGCCAAGAATACTTTATCCAACTAGGCTGTCATTCAAAATGGGAGAGAAAAAGCTTCCAGGACAAACAAACAGAAACTGAAAGGATTTGTGATCATTAAACTACCCCTGCAAGAAATATTAAAAGGGATTCTTTGAGTGAAGAGAGAGCCCAAAAGTAACATAGACCAGAAAGGAATAGAGAGAATATACAGTAACAGTCACCGTAGAGGCAATACAATGGCACTAAATTCATCTTTCGGTAGTTACCCTGAAACCGCAATCAAAAGACACAGGGTATCAGACTGGATAAAAAAACAAGACCCATCGATATGTTGCCTGCAAGAGACTCGTTTTAGACCCAAAGACACCTCCAGATTGAAAGTGAGGCGGTGGAAAACCATTTACCACGCTAATGGACATCAAAAGAAAGCTGAGGTGGCAATCCTTATATCAGACAAGTTAGATTTTAAACTAAAGACTGTAATAAGAGATGAGGAAGGACACTATATCCTATTTAAAAGGTCTATCCAACAAGAAGATCTAACAACTGTAAATATCTATGCCCCTAACATGGGAACAGCCAATTATATAAGGCAATTAATAACAAAATCAAAGAAACACATCGACAACAATTCAATAATAGTAGGAGACTTTAACACCTCCCTCACTGAAATGGACAGATCATCTAAGCAAAAGATCAACAAGGAAATAAAGGCTTTAAATGACACACTGGACCAAATGGACTTCACAGATATATTCAGAACATTCCATCCCAAAGCAACGGAATACACATTCTTCTCTACTGCCTATGGAACATTCTCCAGAATAGATCACATCCTGGGTCACAAATCAGGTCTCAACCAGTACCAAAAGATTGGGATCATTCCCTGCATATTTTCAGACCACAATGCACTGAAACTAGAACTCAATCACAAGAGGAAAGGTGGAAAGAACTCAAATACATGGAGGCTATAGAGCATCCTACTAAAGAATGAGTGGGTCAACCAGGAAATTAAAGAAGAATTTTAAAAAATTCATGGAAACCAATGAAAATGAAAACACAACTGTTCAAAATCTTTGGGATGCAGCAAAGGTGGTCCTAAGAGGAAAATATATAGCAATAAAGCCTTTCTCAAGAAACAAGAAAGGTCTCAAATACACAACCTAACCCTACACCTAAAGGAGCTGGAGAAAGAACGGCAAATAAAGCCTAAACCCAGCAGGAGAAGAGAAATAATAAAGATCAGAGCAGAAATCAATGAAATAGAAACCAAAAGAAAGTAGAACAGATGAACGAAACTAGGAGCTGGTTCTTTAAAAGAATTGATAAGATTGATAGACCCTGGCCAGACTTATCAAAAAGAAAAGAGGAAGGACCCAAATAAATAAAATCATGAATGAAAGAGAAGAGATCACAACCAACACCAAAGAAATACAAAGAATTATAAGAACATATTATGAACAACTATATACCAGCAAATTAGACAATCTGGAATAAATGGGTGCATTCCTAGAGATGTATCAACTACCAAAACTGAACCAGGAAGAAATAGAAAACCTGAACAGACCCATAACCAGTAAGGAAATGGAAGCAGTAATCAAAAATCTCCCAACAAACAAGAGCCCAGGACCAGATGGCTTCCCAGGGGAATTCTACCAAACATTTAAAGAAGAAACTTCCAAACTCATTTTATGAGGCCAGCACTACCTTGGTCCCAAAACCAAACAAAGACCCCATCAAAAAGGAGAATTACAGACCAATAGCCTTGATGAACATGGACGCCAAAATTCTCCCAAAATACTAGCCAGTAGGATCCAACAGTACATTAAAAGGATTATTCACCACAACCAAGTGGGATTTATCCCTGGGCTGCAAGGTTGGTTCAACATCCGCAAATCAATCAATGTGATACATTAATAAAAGAAAGAACAAAAATCATACGATTCTCTCAATAGATGCAGAAAAAGCATTTGACAAAGTACAGCATCCTTTCTTGATCAAAACTCTTCAGAGTGTAGGGATAGAGGGTACATACCTCAATATCATAAAAGCCATCTATGGAAAACCCACAGCGAGTATCATTCTCAATGGGGAAAAACTGAGAGCTTTCCCCCCTAAGGTCAGGAACATGGCAGGGATGTCCACTATCACCACTGCTATTCAACATAGTACTAGAAGTCCTAGTCTCAGCAATCAGACAACAAAAAGAAATCAAAGGCATCCGAATCAGCAAAGGAGAAGTCAAACTCTCACTGTCTGCAGATGATATGATACTTTATGTGGAAAACCGAAAAGACTCCACCCCAAAACCGCTAGAACTTATACAGGAATTCAGTCAAGTGGCAGGATATAAAATCAATTGAAAGAAATCAGTGGCATTTCTATACACCAACAAGACAGAAGAAAGAGAAGTTATGGAGTCAATCCCATTTACAATTGCACCCAAAATCATAAGATACCTAGGAATAAATCTAACCAAAGAGGCAAAGGATCTGTACTCAGAAAACTATAAAATACTCATGAAAGAAATTGAGGAAGACACAAAGAAATGGAAAAACGTACCATGCTCATCAATTGGAAGAATATTGTGAAAATGTCAATGCTACCTAGAGCAATCTACACGTTTAATGCAATCCCTAACAAAATACCACCCACTTTTTTTTAAAGAAATGGAACAAATAATCCTAAAATTTGTATGGAACCAGAAAAGACCCTGAATAGCCAGAGGAATGTTTAGAAAAGAAAAACAAAGCTGGTGGCATCCCAATTCCAGACTTCAAGTCCTATTACAAAGCTGTAATCATCAAGACAGCATGGTACTAGCACAAAAACAGACACATAGATCAATGGAACAGAATAGAGAGCCCAGAGATGGACCCTCAACTCTATGGTCAACTAATCTTCGACAAAACAGGAAAGAATGTCCAGTGGAAAAAAGACAGTCTCTTCAACAAATGGTATTGGGAAAATTGGACAGCCACATGCAGAAGAATGAAACTGGACCATTTCCTTACACCACACACAAAAATAGATTCAAAATGGATGAAAGACCTAAATGTGAGACAGGAATCCATCAAAATCCTTGAGGTGAACACAGGTAGCAACCTCTGACATTAGCCGCAGCCTTCTCCCTAGAGACATCACCAAAGTCAAGGGAAGTAAGGGCAAAAATGAACTGTTGGGACTTCATCAAGATAAAAAGCTTTTGCACAGCAAAGGAAACAGTCAACAAAACCAAAAGACAACCGACAAAATGGGAGAAGATACTTGCAAATGATATATCAGATAAAGGGCTAGTAGCCAAAATCTATAAAGAGCTTATCAAACTCAACACCCAAGGAACAAATAATCCAATCAAGAAATGGGCAGAAGACTTGAACAGACATTTCTGCAAAGAAGACATCCAAATGGCCAATAGACACATGAAAAAGTGCTCAACATTGCTCAGCATCAGGGAAATCCAAATCAAAACCTCAATGAGATACCACCTCACACCAGTCAGAATGGCTAAACTTAACAAGTCCGGAAACGACAGATGTTGGCAAGGATGAGGAGAAAGGGGAAACCTCCTACACTGTTGGTGGGAATGCAAGCTGGTACAGCCACTCTGGAAGACAGTATGGAGGTTCCACAAAAAGTTGCAAATAGAGCTACCCTATGTCCCAGCAATTGCACTACTGGGTATTTACCCCACGATACAAATGTAGTGATCTGAAGGGTTACGTGTACCCCAGTGTTTATAGCAGCAATGTCCACAATAGCCAAACTATGGAAAGAGCCAAGATGGTCATCAAGAGATGAATGGATAAAGAAGATGTGGTATATATATACACAATGGAATACTATGCAGCTTTCAAAAAAAAAAAAAGCCCCCGAAATCTTGCCATTTGCAATGACGTGGATGGAACTAGAGGGTACTATGCTAAGCAAAATAAGTCAATCAGAGAATGACAATTATCATATGATCTCACTGACATGAGGAATTTGAGAAACAAGACAGAGGATCACAGGGGAAGGGAGGAAAAAATGAAACAAGATGAAACCATAGAGGGAGACAAACCATAAGAGACTCTTTATCTCAGGAAACAAACAGTGTTGCTGAAGTGGTGGGGGGCGGAAGGAATGGGGGGGCTGGGTGATGGACACTGGGGAGGGTATGCGCTATGGTGAGGACTGTGAATTGTGTAAGAGTGATGAATCACAGACCTCTACCTCTGAAACAAATAATACATTATATATTAAAAAAAAAAGATAGTAGAAAGGGAAAAATGAAGACGGGGCAGGCCGAGGGAGAGACGAACCATGAGAGACTATGGACTCTGAGAAACAAACTGAGGGTTCTAGAGGGGAGGGGAGTGGGGAATGGGTTAGCCTGGTGATGGTTATCAAGGAGGGCACGTACTACATGGAGCACTGGATGTTATATGCAAACAATGAATCATGGAACACTACATCAAAAAACTAATGATGTAATGTATGGTGACTAACATAATAAAATAAAATTAATAAAAAATAAATTAAAACAAAACAAAAAAGAATTGTATCCCTGAATGACACTGAGCCCAGAAAGACAGACAGGCACTCCCCCCATAAGTTTTCAGAAACAGATAATTATCATAGCGTACCATTTGTGGCAGAACACAGGAAACCAGGGAGAATGTTCAAAATCAAAGCTGGTTTTAGTATAATGGACAAACAGAATCAATATAGTCCCACAAAGAAAATTACCAATGAATTTTAAAATACAAAGAGATGCAATAATCCTGGTTATATAAAAGCAAATTAGGTAGGAATGTAAAATAGTGCAGGTGCTATGGAAAATAGCTTGGTAGTTCCTCAAAAAGTTAAACACAGAATTACCATATGATCCAGCAATTCTACTTCTGAGTAAATACCCAGAAGAACTGAAAACAGGGATTCAAACAAGATACCTGTAGAGCAATGTTTACAGCTGTATTGTTCACAACAGCTAAAAGATGGAAGCAACCTGTTTCCCTCAGTAGATGACTGGATAAACAAAATGTGATACACACATACAGTGGAATACTATTCAGTCATAAAACAGAACGAAATTCTGATACAACATAATGAACCTTAAAAACATTATGCTGCATTAAATAGGCCAAACACAAAAGGATAAATAATCCATAATTCCACTTATATGAGGTACCTAAAACAGTCAAGTTCAAAGAGACAGAAAGTAGAATACTGTTTACCAGCGGCTGGGTGGGGCATGGGGTGGGAAGGAGGAGTTAATATTTAATGGGTACAAAGCTTCAGTTTGAGATGATGGAAAAATTCTGGAAATGGACAGTGGTGATGTCGCCCCATGTGAATGTATTTAATACCACTGAATTGTACATTTAATGGTAAATTTTGTTAGGTATATTTTATACCAATTAAATAAAAATCAAATGCAGGGAACACAATAAGACTCCCAAAGTATGTCCACATAGGTTTTACTACAGAAGCGTAAGGACTGGCCACAGGAATAGTGGGAGGATAAAAGAGAGGTACTAAAAAGGTTAATAAAGTTCAACATGCAGTCCCAATAACAAATATTTAATAAAGGACATTCCCTCAAGATCATATTCATATCTATCTCAAACCAGTAATCAAAAACAAGCAGGACTGAGGAGTAAAACACTAGAGACAGATGATGTTCACTATCAGCATGATTTAACACTGTTCTGGAAGTGTAATTTAATAAAGCATGAGAAAATACAGAAAATAACTATAAAAACTGGAAGAGAAAAAAATAGTTGATAGTTGTCTTCAAAAGACTTAACTGAAAAACCATAAAAAATTAATGAATGAAAAAGTGGCCATTTGCCAAATAAACTCCAATAGCTTTCCTACATACCAGAATTTACAAATTAAAATATGCATTGGAAAAGGTCCATACCACAATTAGAAAAAAGAATGTTTTTAATTCTCCAGTAATCGTCACCACAGAAAATGAGAAAACTATGGAACTTTATAGTCAGGAGTATGAAGTAAGACTGGGTATTATGATGAAATTGTATGTTCCTTTATGAGAAGACTTAATATTACAAGATATCTTTTCTTTTTGATACTATTGTAACTAGAACTGTTTTCTTAATTTCGTTTTTATTGTTCATTGTAAATGTATAGAAATACTACTGATTTTGTGCAGTTGGCCCTTAAACAACATGAGGATTAGCTGCACCAACCTCCTATGCAGTCAAAAACCTGATTATAACTTTTTTTGGGGGGGGGTAGAGCGAAGGAGAGGGAGAGGCTCTACTCCCAGAGTGGAGCCCAATGCAGGGCTGGTTCGCACAACCCTGAGACCATGACCTGAGCCAAAATCAAGAGTCAGACGCTTAAATGACTGAGTCACCTATGAGCCCCTGATTAAAACTTTTTAAAAAACCTGATAATAACTTTTGACTCCCTGAAAACTTAACTACTTACTATTGACCAGAAGCTATATCTATAATATAAACAACCTATATTTTGTATGTTATATGTATTATACACTGTATTCTTACAATAAAGCCAGAAAAAAGGAAATGTTAAGAAAAGATTTTATTTATTTATTTGACACTCTGAAGTAGTCTTTATACCATTTCTGGTGCTTATCAGGCCCTGCGCTGCTCTGCATGACATGGCTCCCCAAGCGGCGGTACCCACACCTCCGCAGAGGGGCAGCGCGCCGCCTAGGTGCAGGAAGCCGGCGGGCTTCCAACTCTGACAAGACTGGCGAGCATGTAAGGACTTGAGGACCTGTTTTTCTTTCTTTAAGCATGTTTTCAGATAATATCTGGACCAGTCTTCTCCCATTGCTTTTGTTGTCTGACTCATAAGAATTTTAATTGTGTATCTCTTTGCACATTTTAAAGTTGACATCTAAAATTTGTTACAAGTTTGGAGTGCCTGGGTGGCTCAGACGTTGGGCGTCTGCCTTCGGCTCAGGTCATGGTCCCCGGATCCTGGGATCAAGCCCGGCATCTGGCTCCCTACTTGGCGGGAGGCTTGCTTCTCCCTCTCCCTGCTGCTTGTGTTTCCTCTTCTCGCTGTGTCTCTGTCAAATACATAAAATCTTTAAAAATAAAAATAAATAAAATAAAATAAAATTTGTTACAAGTTTAACAGGGTGCCTGGCTGGCTCAGTTGGAAGACTATGCAACTCCTGATCTTGGGGTCGTGAGTTCCAGCCCTACGTCGCGCACAGAGATCACTTTTAAAAATAAATAAATAAATTTGTTATTATAAGTTTAAAAGTTATTGGGGTACCTTGCTGGCTCAGGGGGAAGAACATGCAACTCTTGATCTTGGGATTTTGAGTTCAAGCCCCATGTTGGGTGTAGAGATTACATAAAAAATAAAATTAAAAAAATTAGGGAGTAAATTTTACACTAAAGTAAAACAACTTATTTTTCCAGAATTAGAAAAGAGGAGAGCAGGATTAAAACCTGAATGGATACAGAAAGTTGTAGAAGTTTTGTCAAAAAGGAATTTCATGTTGTGTGGTCAAAGCTGGCTAAGACTGGATGAATATATTTATCAATGAGCTTTAGTATCAACAATACCTGAATGCAAAACTAGAGTTTGGTTTCTTACTGTTAAAATTTTCTTGGGCTATAAGTATGCCCTTAATAAGGGACTGTAAAAGGTTTTTCTTTACATTTTAAGTAATCTGCCTAGAAAACAGACTCTATGTCTTATCAGAATACTTTCCTGTGCTTTATTTTCATCTTTATCACATTTTTGACTACTTAAAAGAACTAAGTATTCTCACTTTTGAAACACCTGAGGTTGTTTTGTTACAAACCTATTATCTCCTATAGCTACTTTTGAATTCTTTTACTGTCAATTTGCTTAAATAAGTAGCTATGTATTCTTTCATAGTGACGTAAGATCCTACTTAGCTAAGTGTTCAAACCTTTTTTTTTTTAAAGATTTTATTTATTTATTTATTTGTTAGACAGAGAGAGAGAGAGAGAGAGAAAGAGCGGGGGGGGGGGGGGGGGGGGGGGGGGGGGGGGGGGGGACTATGGCAGAGGGAGATCCCTGCTAAGCAGGGACACGGGCGCAGGGCTGGATTCCAGGACCCTGGAATCATGACCTGGGCCAAAGGCAGATGCTTAACCGAGCCACCCAGGCGCCCCCCTGAGCCACACCCCACCTAAGTGTTCAAACCTTTTGACATTTTTGACAACCTGTGATAGTCTGCCTTCCCCAAATCAAATCTTAAACAAAATCTTGCTCTCAAACTGACTTTGGGATTTCCCAGAGAGTTCCTGGAAAATCACAAAGACTTGTTCTTTTACCTTGTAGAAAGAAAGATGTTGAAAATAACTAGGTTTCGGGCACCTGGGTGGCTCAGTTGGTTAAGCGACTGCCTTTGGCTCAGGTCATGATCCCGGAGTCTCAGGATCGAGTCCCGCATCGGGCTCCCTGCTCAGCAGGGAGTCTGCTTCTCCCTCTGACCCAACCCCCTCTTGTGCTCTCTCTCTCTCTCATTCTCTCTCTCAAATAAAAAAAAAAAAATTTTAAAAAAAAAAAAAAAAGAAAAGAAAAGAACTAGGTTTCGGGTACCGAGAGTATGCGACTCTCGATCTCAGGGTTATTAGTTCAAGCCCCATGCTTGGTATAGAGATTACATAAAATAAAAGCTTTAAAAAAATAGGTTTGATATGTTGAGTTGCATAGAAGCATCATCAGATAAGAAGAAATGTTTAGGAGTTCCTAGGTGGCTCAGTCGGTTAATCATCTGCCTTCAGCTCAGGTCATGATCCCAAGGTCCTGGGATGGAGCCCCACCTTGGGTTCTCTGCTCAGTGGGAGCCTGCTCCTCCTTCTCCTCCCTGCTTGTGCTCTCTCTCGCTATCTCCATCACTCTCTCTCTCTCAAATAAATAAAATCTTAAAAAAAAAAGATGTTTAACCTTCCCTAAGTTATATTTATGCGAGCAAGTATTAGTAATATAAGTATTTCAGAAACTGTATGCAGTTCCTAGAAATGTATCAATGCCCTCACTATCCATGATATGTCCTGATGTAATGTATACCTGGCATAATGTAATGTATATGCCTAGTATAATCAGTCATAACTCTGGTTAAGATTTTAAATGTTATCTGTTATACAAATAACCAAATTTCCTTGTCAATGGTTTTTTTATAATGAACTCTCATCTTATCTTTAACCGTGGCCATTTTAAGTCATTTGTCATTCACAGATAGTTGTTTTACACTGGTTCTTCTCTGAAAGTGTTTGCCATTAGTTACAGTTACAGTTTGACTGGAATGTCATATTTGAGAATGATGCATACGATCACATATAACCAGACAGCTTTAAGGAACTAAGGTCTACTTTTTGGAGCCAGTGCTTACAAAGCTCTCTTGGAAAAACAGTCCTGGTACCTGACTTAAAAGGTCCCAGCCTTACTTATAGTTCACTATCTGGCAGGCCCAAGGACCATAAGCTATTTTGGGGACTTTGAGAAGAGAGGAATTCATCCAAAGCTATAGGTACTGCAGTTCCTGGCTTGCCTTCCTAGTTTTGAGTGTTTTTTAAAAGTTTCACCTGAGATTCCTTATAAAAAGTTCTAGCAAAGTAAACTTAAAAAGGCCTATGTGGGGTGGGAGGGATGGGGTGGCTGGGTGATAGACACTGGGGAGGGTATGTGCTATGGTGAGCACTGTGAATTGTGTAAGACTGTTGAATTATAGACCTGTACCTCTGAAACAAAGAATACATTATATATTAAAAAAAAAATAAGATAGTAGGAAGGGAAAAATGAAGGGGGGGAATCGGAGTGGGAGACGAACCATGAGAGACCATGGACTCTGAGAAACAAACTGAGGGTTCTAGAGGGGAGGAGGGTGGGGGCATGGGTTAGCCTGGGTACTAAGGAGGGCACGTACTGCATGGAGCACTAGGTGTTATACACAAACAATGAATCACGGAACACTACATCAAAAATTAATGATGTAATGTACAGTGATTAACATAATTAAATTAAATTAAATTAAAAGGCCTATGTATTCAATTGGCATTCTTGCTGCACTTTTGTAAATAATCAGGCCAAATCTAATGAGAACTTAATTATTTTGTAAAGAAAAATCATCTTACTTTTGATTATCCTTGATTAAAGAAGGAGGCGACTATATCAAGAAATTTTATGTTTCAACAGAAAACCTTGTAGACTATCAGATTCTGGTTCTGTTCATTATCTCTGAGCTTTTATTATCTACTCATAAACCAGACTGGATCCTGCTCCTTGCAAATTTTGTCAGTCCTTACCAAATTCTCAATTATTCCAGTTTCCTTTAAAGATTTTAAGTAATCTCTCCACGCAATGTGGGGCTTGAACTTACAACCCTGAGATCAAGAGTCACATGCTCTACCAACTGAGCCAACCAGGCACCACCCATCCCCCACCCCCGTTTCATTTAACATGATTACAACCCTCCAATGCAACACTTCTGATTTTTCACCCACCTTCCTGACATGGGGTGACTGAAAACTACAGCCTGGCTGCTCATACCCATACTGGAACTCCAGATTGTTTTATAGTTTCCACTTTCCCCAAGGATGGGAAGCAGTCTTGCAAGTAGAAGCCAATCAACTTGATGTAAGATCCAAAGGGCTTGTCACCGTTAACAGATAGTGTATGGGACAGCACTGCCAAAGATACTTCAAACCAGGAAATCTATTGTGTTGCCACTGCCACCTCCATGCCACCACCTAAAACTATTTCAAACTCAGTGTTTAAAAATCCTCCCAACTGACTGCCCTCTGGATTGAGATGCTTGGGTTCATAATCTGCTCCAGCCATTAATCTTTGTTTTCTGTTTCGCTTCCTTGTTCTATATTCTTCTTTCCTTTGCAGATCTGTTATCTCAACCTCTATATTGAGTCTTTTCTCTGTGGCAAGCAACCAGCCCCTTGTTTGGGAAACTGCTTGGGAAGTTGCAATGGAGGGAATGTGGGGACTGATGACCCATCAGAAATGGCTTAAAGGTCACCTCAAAGTGAAAACATCTGAGCTACAGCAGATGCAGAAAGGAATCTTATCTGAACTTTCCCGCTCTGACTGGAGCAGAGATTTAAGAGAGTCAGTTGCCACAAACTGCCCCTCCAGAGATGTCTCCAGTCGGGGAGATGACTGACCCTGGGCACCAGGATATTCTGAAAAAAAACTGTGTAAACAGGGCTCATCAGAATCCCCTTCCATCCTATAAAGGTTCATCCTAATCCCGCCCCTTCCTTTATTAAACTAGTGTAGAAACCTTTTCCCTCTAGCTGTTCGAAGAAGCTTCTCTCTCCTTAGCGTACTCCCATGTGCATAATAAACTTTTCTCCAGTTAATCTGTCCATTGTCAGTTAACTCACAGGCCCAACCATTCAAATCTAAGCTGGTAGAGGAAAGATTTCCTCTTCTCCAACATAATGAACTCCTTCCAACAAAGACCTTGTCTTTCACCTTTGTCTAATCAATGCCATGCCTAGTTTGTGCACCTAAACCCTTGATCAAAGAATTACTGCCCTATGATCATTAAAGCAGAAAAATGAGCAGAACCATCAGCAACTTCTCCCACCGCCTACAGATTTCCACAATTTTTTTCTATTTCACAGTCTGTGCCTCCAATCAAGCAACTACACTGAAAATTACTCTGGTGACAGTCACTTGGCTATATATTAGAATCTTCTGGTAAGTTCACAAAATACCAGTGCCTGACAAAACAATAAATAATGTTAATAAATACATGTCTATCAATAGTTACTTTGAATGTAATGGACTAAACACTCCAATCAAAAGACACAGGGTGATAGAATAGATAAAAAAAACAAGACACATCTATATGCTGCCTACAAGAGACTCATTTCAGACTGAAAGACACCTGCAAATTGAAAAGTGAGGGGATGGAGAAACATTTACCACACAAATGGATGTCAAAAATGAAGCAGGAGTAGCAATACTTATATTGACAAACTAGACTAAAACAAAGAAACACAATATAATAATAAAGGGGGCAATCCAACAAGAGATATTTACAAATGTAAATATTTATGCACCCACCATGAAAGCACCTAAATATATAAAACAATTCATAACAAACATAAAGGAACTGATCAACAGTAATACAATAATAGGGGACTTTAACACCCTACTCACATCAATGGAGAGCTGATCCAAACTGAAAATCAATAAGGAAACAACGGCTTTGAATAACACACTGGTTTTAAAAGACATATTCAGAACATTCCATCCTAAAACAGCAGAATACTCATTCTTTTCAAGTGCATACAGAATGTTCTCCAGAATAGATCACATATTAGGCCACAAAACAAGTCTCAACGAATTAAAAAAGATCAAGTCACACCATGTATCTTTTCTGACCAAATGCTATGAAGTAGAAATCAACCACAAGAAAAAATCTGGAAAGACCGGGCGCCTGGGTGGCTCAGTTGGTTAAGCGACTGCCTTCGGCTCGGGTCATGATCCTGGAGTCCCGGGATTGAGTCCCGCATCGGGCTCCCTGCTCGGCAGGGAGTCTGCTTCTCCCTCTGACCCTCTTCCCTCTCGTGCTTGCTATCTCTCATTCTCTCTCTCTAATAAATAAAATCTTTAATAAAAAAAAAAAAAAATCTGGAAAGACCAAAAATACATGGAGGTTAAATAACACGTTACAAAATAATGAATGAATCAACCAAGAAATCAAAGAAGAAATAAAAAATTACTTGGCAACAAATGAAAATGAAAACACAACAGTCTAAAACGTTTGGGATACAGCAAAAGCAGTTCTAAGACGGAAGTTGATTGCAATACAGGCCAACTCAAGAGGCAAGAAAAATCTCAAAAAAAAAAAACCTAACCTTACACCTAAAGGAGCTAGAAAAATAAGAATAGCAAAACCCAAAACCAGCAGAAGGGAGGAAATAAAGATGAGAGCAGAAATAAACGATATAGAAACTAAAAAAAATCATAGAACAGATCAATGAAACCAGGAGCTGTGCTGGATCTTTAAAACATCAACAAAATGGACAAAATTCTAGCCAGACTCATTAAAAAAAAAGAGAGAGAGAGAGAGTGCTATAATATAAACAAAATCACAAATAAACAGGAGAAACAACTGACATGATAGAAATACAATTGTAGAAGATATTATTGAAAACTATATGCCAACAGATTGGACAACCCAAAAGAAATGGATAAATTCCCAGACACATATAACCTACCAAATCCACAAAATCCTATGCAAAACACGACTGTATTGTCAGAAAAAACTAAGGTTTTATACACACACACACGTAAGTAAATATATAAATATATATATAAACATATATATGTAAACAAATGAACTTGTCTGGTCTGCTTCTGTGCCTCTCCAGCAGCTCAGAATGAGAAACCTGCCTCAATCACGTCTGTCCCGTCTCTTAATCTGACTTTGTTTTGTCTTTCCTATCTTCTCCTTCTGTGCCTTCTAAAGAGATATGCAAACATAATTAAACTGCTTTGAACAATGGAGACGTTATTTTTTTCTAAGAGGTCTGAGCTGTCCAAGACTTTGTACTTGGACCAGGAGATAGAAAAAATAATGGTACAGTCATTCCCCAAGGTCCCCACCCTCAAAGAAATGCTATTACATCCTCTGAGCAGCTACAGCTAGATATTCTGAGCCAACAGGTATTAAGAAGTGAACCTGTTTTAGACTCTGTCAAGACTAGCAGAGGCTTACTTTCATTCTCTGCTATTACCTCTCACAAAGAATCTGGAAGATTTTAAAGGCCCCAACTGCCTGAGAGGGCTGTTTTGCTCTTTGGGTCTTTGCCCAGTCTCTTCCCTCCTCTGGTAGAGGAATCACGGCAGGTTGTTTGAACATCTGCCCCGGGAATAGTAAGATGAAAAGCCAATGACTTTCGAATGGGAGGTCAGAGGGGAAGCAGGCACCACTCCTCTACCACCCAACTCAGCAGGGCCTTCCGGATTCTCATGCGGTTTCCCGTAGCTGGAGAAGGTAGCTGCGGCCCTTTTGCAGAGGAGTATGTGTTGTTCTTCTGTGGTGCATCTGAGGGATGCTTATGGAGGGGCCTGTGCAGGTGGAGTCAGTCCCCAGAGTGGTGCCTGAAGGCTTCCGGTCCTGATTGTGGGGAGGTGAGCAGGTCTGGGGCAGCAGGGGCTGGCTGAGTCACACCCCCAGGAAAGCAAGGGTGGCCATGTTCTCCACAGTTTTGAGTGTCAAAGCAATGGGTGGGAAAGCTGCTGTCTGGAATCACACAGGCATGACTTGAATAGAGAACCTTGCAAACTCTGGGTATTGACTGATACCTGACCTGGCATCCTGAGGGGAGTGTGAGGGCATGTGCCAGCTGCCCTGTGGAGGGCCCACGGGACGTGCAAACCTCAGCAGTTTCAGGGCCAGGAGCAGAGAGGAACCAGCAGGAAGATTACTGTGGGGGCCTGATCCTGGGGGTCTTTTTCCTTTTCTGTTTTGCAGATGCTATTTGACTGAAAGGTTCTCGATAATACACTTAAGGTATATTTTCCTTTTTCAGCTCTAAGTGCAGGAACTACATTTATATAAACAAGCTGGTTCACTCAAGATTTCCTCAATAAAGATCATCTGTGGGGCTTCCTTGACTCCTCAGTTTGGCTCTACTCTCTCAGGAGAGGGACTCTCATCTACCACCAGAGTTACATACTGTTACCCTCATTTCACAGCTCAGAGTGGGGAAAAAGGACACTGCCTCCTTAAAGTATAAGTAACAGTTTTTATTTGGTGACATGCAATCAGAGATCTTTTAAAAAATAATGCCTTTTGAATTTGCTCAAAGAAAATATTTTGCTCTCTTAGCAGGGAATGGTAAAAATAAAATTGAAGAAATTATAACTTCATCCAACAGGGAGCTTTCTCAGCTTGAGTTGAGAGACCCAGCATTGCTCCTTAAGCATGATAAACTCAGCCTCAATCTTTTTTCAGTATTGCCCTTAAAATTGGGGATAGGAATCTGTGTTTTTTGTGGGTTTTTTTTTTAAGATTTTATTTATTTATTTGACAGAGAGTGAGAGAGAGAGAGAGAGCACAGCAGGGGGAGCCCCAGGGAGAGGGAGAAGCAGGCTCCCCACCGAGCAAGGAGCCCGATATGGGACTCTATCCCAGGACCCTGAGATCATGATCTCAGCTGAAGGCAGACACGTAACTGACTGAGCCACCCCAGGGCAGATGTTCAAACAACCTGCCGTGATTCCTCTACTAGAGGAGGGAAGAGACTGGGCAAAGACCCAAGAGCAAAACAGCCCTCTCAGGCAGTTGGGGCCTTAGTGTGTTTCCCTCTGGGGTGGACACTGCACCAGAGCAGGGCTGAGCTGGCCTGTCACCCCTCACTCCCCACACTCCTAGACAAACTCACTTGGAGCCTCAGTTTTCAATCTACCTATAAGGCCCGTGTGAAGAGTAAATGAGCAAGGAAGTGAAATGCTTAGCTCAGTGTCTTGCGCATGGAGCAGGCAATGTTAACCTGAACAGAGAGGGCCTCTGTGGGGGCTGGGAGTAGGTGAACACATCCTGGCTTGTCCAGCCCTCACTGATAGCGGCCCCTTCCTTGGCAAAATCATCCACCTGAGCTCTAATTTCTTGCTCTGGTAGTTTAAATTACAATTACTCTTAACCACACCAGTGCTTAAAGGCAGTAGTTTGATGCCCAGAAATGACTCCAGTAGTGCAGTGTGCGGCAGCATCAGAAGGGAAGCTAGGCCACAACCAGGCACAGGTCTTGCTGTGGGGTCAGCAGTCTCCTCAGGAGTGGTCTCCGCCCAGCCCCGACAGCTCCCACTCGGACTCTCCTGGCTTCTCCTGCAGCCCTTGGACCTGAGGATACTTGAACCTTCTCCTGACTCAAAGGACCCTCCTTGAGAAGTTTTGCCTGAGTCCCTCCGGGGCATGCCCTAAGCCAAGTGAAGGCCAGGAGGGCGCAGTGTTCTCTGCTACACATGCCTGGTTCTCCCCCACTGTCATCTATTAAAGACGGCGGGCCCATGAGTTCCTCTGCAGAATTCCTGGCAGTGGCCAGCGCTGCTCACCAATTATCTCTGGTTCTCCACCTACTGGGTCCATGGTAGGATGCACGTCCCTACCCCACTGAAAGTTGACTAAGGAAATGTGAGCAAGAAGAGACTTTAGGAGCGGCAGACATGCAATGGAAGTGAGAAACACTCCTGAGAGGCACGGGTTCTGCCACATGACCTGGTCTGTCCTGACCAATACTCTTTCCCTGCCAGGGGACCCTCAGATAAGACCAACAACATGGAGCCTGAAGGACTTGGCAGCCTCCTCAGCATCTCCATTTGGAGTCGCACAAGCCACTCAAATTAACATGTCCAAAACCATGTTCTTGATCTTCAACCCCCTCCTCCCCTAAATCTGCTTCTCCTCCTGGTTCTCCACCTCAGCAAACACCATGTGCCCAAGGCCCACAGCAGGTCCCCAGGAGCCATTCCCAACACTCCCTCCTCACTCCTACCTCCACTTGCAACCCATACCAAGTCTCCAAAATACATCTCAATTCCATCTGCCTCTAACCACCCAAATGCTGTCTCTCTGGGGCAGGCCAACAACACATCTTGCCCAGAGCAGTGGGCCCAAACTTTTGTGATTACACATTCCATCAGCATTTTTTAGGAGCATGCCCTCCATATATATGTACTTACTAAATTATATACATGTGTAATTGGTCTGCATGTGTATGTTGGTTAATTTCTGAATATGAATATGATTAGAAGTCCCAAAATTTCCTTCCCATACCCCACTATGTCTCACATACTCCCTGGGTGAACACACTCCACTTTCAGACCAATTCCCTGACCTTCTGAAAGAACCACCTAAATGGAAACCCCCACCTCACTGTGCCCCTTCGAATCACTGTTCGTATCCTTTGGATAAATACTTAGTGCAATTGCTGGGTCACAGGGTAGTTCTATTTTTTAATTTTTTGAGGAACCTCCATGCTGTTTTCCAGAGTGGCTGCACTCTGCATTTCCACCAATAATGTAAGAGGGTTCTCCTTTCTCTGCATCCCCACCAACATCTGTTGTTTCCAGAGTTGTTAATTTTAGCCATTCTGACTAGTGTGAGATAGTGTCTCATTGTGGTTTTAATTTGTATTTCCCTGATACCAAGTGATGTTGAGCATTTTTTCATGTGTCTGTTGGCCATTTATGTCTTCTTTGGAGAAATGTCTGTTCATGTCTTCTGCCCATTTGACTGGATTTTTTTGGGTTTTTTGGGGTGTTGAGTTTATAAGTTCTTTACATATTTTGGATAGCCCTTTATCGGATAAGACATTTGCAAATATCTTCTCCCATTCCATAGGCTGCCTTTTAGTTTTGTTGACTGTTTCCTTTGCTGTGCAAAAGCTTTTTATCTTGATGAAGTCCCAAAAGTTTATTTTTCTTTTTGTTTCCCTTGCCTCTGGACTCTTCTCTTACAATCATTTTTTTTTAAAGATTTTATTTATTTGGCAGAGAGAGAGACACACACAGCGAGAACAGGAGCACAAGCAGGGGGAGTGGGAGAGGGAGAAGCAGGCTTCCCGCCGAGCAGGGAGCCCAATGCGGGGCTCGATCCCAAGACCTCGGGATCATGACCTGAGCCGAAGGCAGACGCTTAACAACTGAACCACCCAGGCGCCCCTCTTACAATCATTTATTAAGGATATTACCCCTTTGTCTGACATTTTACATATTTAAAAGCATTTCCCTCTACTTATCATTTGTCTTTTTATTAGGAATCTTTAATTACAGGAAAATTTCATTTTTTTCTCTTTAAAAAAGTTTGAGTATAGTTGACATACAATATTACAGTAGTTTCATGTGTGCAACAGTGATTCAACAGCTCTATGTGTTATGCTGTGCTCACCACAACTGTAGCTCCCATCTGTCACCATACACCATTACAGTACCACTGCCTATATTCCCTGTGCTGTGCCTCTTATTCCCAGTTATAGGATAACTTCTAATTTGTATGTATTCTTATTGTATTAGCCTTTTTTTTATGATTTCTTCCTCTACTTTATAGGTAGATGTTCTTCTCTGCCCTTGAGACTGGATAAATATACTCATTTGTCTTTTAGGGCTTGGAACTTCAAATTTAATCCATGTGGGCTGTATCTTGGCACAGGGTAGGAGGTAGGGCTCTGAGTTTATATCCTAAATAGTCACCCGATAGTTTCTCTCTATCTAGAATGCCACCTTGAACACACATTATACAGCTAAAGATGGCAGATTTAACTGTTATCTCCCAAACCCCCACTAAAATGACAACACAGTTTGTTGTAAAAAGCATAAAACCCTAGGGGCAAAGATTGAGAGAAGAGACACCAATATTTTGGAAGTTAGAAAGCAGGAGTCCTGGGAATTCAGCTGATACCTCCAGGAATGTCCTAAGGCAGCATGCAGGGACATAAGACATGTGAGCCAGTAGCTCCAGGTGCATGTGGAAGGGGCTCAGGCTGGGACCCCAATCAAAAGGACAATTTGGAAAAACCCCTCTGGACCCCCACCTCACTGATTAGAGTGGGTCCACTGTTCTATCTCACCAAAAGGCTGAAGATTCATTCTCTGCGAAAGGTACACAGGTTTCTGGACTGCAGAGGGTCAGGTATGCTAAAAGCAGAAAAGATACATGAAAATTTAGAAAAGCATGTTGAAAGTCCCCAGCCTTCTTGCTCTGTTCCCAGAGAGCTGGAAGCTGGAGATGCGCCATGGTGTGCTCAGGAGCAAAAAATGTAGGGCAGCCTCACACTTCTGACTGTCCTTTTGTCAAATGCCCAGTCCCTGATCTACACTACAGCTTGCCATCTGCAACCACGGAAGCCCTATGTACCCAAGACTCACTCATAGCCTTGCATCCTGCCTTCCCTAAAGGACAACTGAGGCAGACAGATCCAGATAGAACTGCATTAAATCTATTTGGGAAAGAAGCATCTTTTCACTATGTAGCCTTTTTATTTTTTAAAAGTGTTATTTATTTGAGAGAGAGAGAGAGATAACAAGAAAGAGCAGAGAGAGAGTATGAGTGGGGAGGAGAGGGAGAAGCAGGCTCCCCACTGAGCAGGGAGCCCGACACAGGACTCTATCCCAGGACCCTGGGATCACGACCTGAGCCAAATACAGACACTCAACCAACTGAGCCACCCAGGCGCCCCCATATGTAGCTTCTTTTCTAAAAACATATTTCCACTTAAGCAAGTATTATGTTACGCTTTCAGTAAAGTTGAATAATTTTATTGATACACATTCTACATATTTCTTATGCTTATTCTCAGATACTATATATTTTTTGTTGCTACTATAAAATAATAACATTTTTCCAGCTGGTTAGTTACTAGTAGATAAGAAAGCCATTAATTGGTTTGTTTGTTTTATTTATTTATTTTGCATTTGAAAATCTTGCTGAGCTCCATTAATTCTGAGAAGTTTCTAGTTGATTTTTATTGGAGTTTTCCAGATAGGTAGTTATCATCTATAAGCAAGCAATGATAATTTTGGCTCTTCCTTATAGGTTTATCTTTTAACTTTTCATCTTCCCACAATATCTACAACATTCAAAATAATATTTTATGGTAGAGGTGAGAGCAAATGAAAAGTCTTGTTTCTTCACTTGAATTTCCACTCATTTACCAAATATTTATCAAACATCTACTATATGACAAGCAGTAAATAAAACACCGATTAACACTTTACTTTTCATTATAACATTGGTTGATGAGATTGTTGTTCTTGATCAAGATTTAATTTAAGGGGGCACCTGGGTGGCTCAGTCATTAAGCGTCTGCCTTCGGCTCAGGTCATGGTCCCAGGGCCCTGGGATCAAGCCCTGCATCAGGCTCCCTGCTCGGTGGGAAGCCTGCTTCTCCCTCTCCCACTCCCCCTCTGCTGTGTTCCCTCTCTTGCTGTCTCTCTCTCTGTCAAATCAATAAATAAAAAATCTTAAAAAAAAAAAAGATTTAAGTGCAGTAGATGGCAGACTTGTCAATAAAACTACTGGAATATGAAGGTATAAAAAGCAGCTTTAGGGGCGCCTGCGGCTCAGTCAGTTAAGTGGCTGCCTTTGGCTCGGGTCATGATCCCAGGGTCCTAGGATCAAGTCCCACATCAGGCTCCTTGCTCAGCGGGGAGCCTGCTTCTCCCTCTGCCTGCAGCTTCCCCTGCTTGTGCTGTCTCTTTCTGACAAATAAATAAAAATCTTTTAAATAAATAGCAGCTTTAGAAGACAGCATTTCCCACCACACGAGAACCTCTACACCCTAGTGGACAAGCCTCCTGCTGCTGAACTTCACAGGGCAGGTTAACAAGAACAGACTGAATGCCCCAAGACCATGCCACCCAGCCCTTAGTCAAGGCCATCCTGAGACTTCAAAGAAAAAGCTCTCAAAATCATTTTCCTTCCATTTTTATTTGAACCAAACAAGTTAAAACTCACAATGAAGCAATATTCTGGAAATTTATCTTCAGATATAAAGGGCTACACAATTATTATAAGATACTTCCTATTATCAAAACAAGTAACATTAAGTTAACATGTAGAAATAAAACAATGAAATTCCACCTTCCTCCATGTTATTTGCAAAGAATAAGAAACTGACAATATCAGTGAGGTCAACGTGAGCAAACACTCAGTGGGACCTGCTCCCTGACTGAGCATCTCCACTCTGAAGGAGTGACTGCATGGACTCCATCATCCCAGTATGTCAGGAAGATTCTATAACAGATGTCCTCTCTGCACCAGTTTCTGAGATGGAAAGGGAATATACTTGCCATATTCAACAGGGATTACTTTTGCATAGCTCTATTCCCTCTCTGATTAACAGATAAATGTAGAAAATTTGCAAGGTGCCAAAAAAGCATTAAAAAGAGAATAAACGTCACCTCATAGCACATGATTTTAAACAACCACTGTCAATGTACTAATGTAGTATGTCTGTATAAGCTCGATTCCATACTGACTATATCTTTCAAAGTTAGGGTCTGTGGTGGAGACAGCTAGCAGACCACCAAAAGTTTGCACTCACCCTCCTCCAGGGTAGAGCTGGTGGTGGGAGGTGGCTAACCAATTGGGACTATACTCCCATCCCACCTGGGGAGCAGGTAGGGCTACATGCACAGAGCTCACCAAGGTAATGTGAGTCAAGGAATGGGTGTCTGGATGTCCTGTTGATTTGGTAAAGTAGCTAGTGTCATCCTAATATGAGATTACACTCTGCATGCTCATTTTTACTTTCAGCTCACCAATAATTTTTTGAGGTCATATATGTAAATAGTTAAAAAGAAATAAAACAATATAAAGTCTCACTGCCAACTTGTCTCCATGCATCCTGTCCCACCTAGTGCCCAGATAATCATTTTTATTAGCTACTTATTTTTCCTTCCAGTGTTTCCTTATGCAAATATATATACATGTTCTCATTTCTTCCTTTTTTTTCCATACAAAAGGTGGCCTGCTACACATTATAAACTGTTTTACACCTTGATTTTTCTCTCTCAACAACATATCCAGGCAATTTCTCCGTATCAATTCATAGCTTTTGTGTAGCTCCATAGTTTTTCACTGGGTTGATACAGCACAGGTGATTAACCCAGTCTCCCACTGCTGAACTTTCGGGTGGTTTCCAACAATCAATGCCACTATGAGTCATTCTGTACACATAAAATTTTTATGTGCAAGTACACAGAGGATGGTCCTAGGATGGAAATGGTTAGATCAAAGAGTAAATGCACTTATAAGAGGCAACTCTCACAAATCCCTGTCTCTCTCAAAGCCTCACTAACGAAGTGGTTGATGAAGATGCATTTTTGCCAATCTGATAGGTGAGAAATGGCACCTTGGTATAGTTTTAATTTGATTTCCCTAATTATGAATGAGTGTGACTGAGCACCCTTTCCCATACTGAAGGGTTATGGTAATTTTTTCTCTATGAATTATACATGTCCTTCACACATTTTTACACTGGTTTTGACCTTTTCCTTTTCAAAAACTCGAAGTTCTTTATTAGGGGAATTAACTCATCTATATAAGCTGCAAATATGTTCTTGTCTTTTGTTATTAGGTATGTCACGCAGATGTTTTCCACGCTTATAAAGTGAAATCTTTTTTAAAACCTTTTACTTGGGGCGCCTGGGTGGCTCAGTCATTAAGCGTCTGCCTTCGGCTCAGGTCATGATCCCAGGGTCCTGGGATCGAGTCCCACATCAGGCTCCCCGCTCTGTGGGAAGCCTGCTTCTCCCTCTCCTACTCCCCCTGCTTGTGTTCCCTCTCTTGCTGTGTCTCTCTGTCAAATAAATTACTTTAAAAAAATAAAATAAAATAAAACCTTTTACTAGAATTCAACTTTCAGATAAAGAGCTGGTATCCAAGATCTATAAAGAACTTCTCAAACTCAACACCCAAAAAAACAAATAATCATGTCAAAAAATGGGCAGAAGACATGAATAGACACTCTCCAAAGAAGACATACAAATGGCTAACAGACACATGAAAAAGTGTTCAACATCATCAGCCATCAGGGAAATACAAATCAAAACCGCATTGAGATACCACCTTACACCAGTTAGAATGGCTAAAATTAACAAGAAAGGAAACAACAAATGTTGGTGAGGATGTGGAGAAAGAGGAACCCTCTTACACTGTTGGTGGGAATGCAAGTTGGTGCAGCCACTTTGGAAAACAGCATGGAGGCTCCTCAAGAAGTTAAAAATAGAGCTACCCTATGACCCAGCAATTGCACTACTGGGTATTTACCCCAAAGACACAGATGTAGTGAAAAGAAGGGCCATATGCACCCCAATGTTCATAGCAGCAATGTCCACAATAGCCAAACTGTGGAAGGAGCCGAGATGCCCTTCAACAGATGAATAGATAAAGAAGATGTGGTTCATATATACAATGGAATATTACTCAGCCATCAGAAAGGATGAATACCCACCACTTGCATCAACATGGATGGAAATGGAGGGGATTACACTAAGTGAAATAAGTCAGGCAGAGAAAGACAATTATCATATGGTTTCACTCATGTGTGGGACATAAGGAATAGCAGGGAGGACCATAGGAGAAGGGAGGAAAACTGAAGGGGGGGAAATCCAGGGGGGGCGGGGAGGCAAACCATGAGAGACTATGGACTCCGGGAAACAATCTGAGGGTTTCGGGGAGGGGGGATGGGGTAGCCCAGTAATGGGTATTAAGGAGGGCACGTGTTGTAATGAGCACTGGGTATTTTATGCAAATAATGAATATTGGAACACTACATCAAAAACTAATGATGTACTGTATGGTGACTAACAGAAAAAAAAAATTCAACTTTCTGATTAAAAAGACCTTCACTGCAAAACTACGAAGAATTTCACTCATGTTTTCTTCTAGTATTTTTGCTTTCATTTTTACATTTAATCCTTTTGAACTTTGATCCTGGTGTATGGTCTAAGATGTGGATCCAGATTTATTTTATTCCAAATGTCTACCAGTTATCCCTAAACCCTTTGTTAAAAATCTAAATCAATTTTGACCCCACTCATTTATGATCTCACCTTTACCCTAAATACCCAAGTGTATTTGAGACTATTTCTGGAATTTCTGTCCTGTCTCACTGGCTTGCTACTCAAAGTTACTGCCACACTCCTAAAACAGAGCTCTGCAACATGGACCAGTCTCTACTCACCACTCTCTCTTTTCTCTGCTGGCACTCCTGCATGCCATTTTTCATTGAACTTCAGAATCAGTTTGTGTAGAACCCAAGAGAAACAGGCTGGCATTTTTATTTGAAATCTTGTTAAATGAATAATCTGATTTAGAGAGATTAGGCTTTCTTATTCAAGAATACATATGTCCTTACATTTGTTCAAGGCTACTTTTGTGAGCTTTGGGAATGTTTTAAAAGTTTTCCTCTTCTGGATTTTGCATATTTCTAAGCATCCTTATAGGATTTTTTTTTTTGTTGATATTTTTTGTCTTCTCCTTCCTTATACTTCACAACCAATTGCTGTTTTGTGTATACAAAAGCTATGGATCACAGCATACTGATTTTCTATCTCCATAATAGGGGATAGGGCATCTGTACACTGGGATGACATGCAGTTGTTAAGAACAAAGAACAGGTGTCTATGCAGTGACAGGGTGTGAGGGTGGAAGGGCTTACAGTCTTGTGAGGAACCGTTCATGTCAGGGAAGAAGAGGTGGGGCACAGAGAACTTACTGCAGATGCTTTGGTATTTTAAAAAATTTTACATATATTTCTTTTATATCATAACAAAGATTTCACAACTGTATCAGCAGGAACAGACCACATTATGTTGCAGCCACAAACCCCTAGCAAATCTGGTGGCACATGGACATGGTTTTCTTGCTCTGGCTCTGTGTCCAGCACAGGGTGTCAGGTGCTTCCACGGACCGTCATCACTCAGGAACCTTCGGGAGGCTCCAGCACTCTACAACGTCACCATCTCCACAAATGGCTTTGGGAAGAAGAGCATGGAGAACCCAACCTGCTGTGAAATGCTTCTACCTAGAAGAGTCACACGTTACTCCCTTCAGACCGTAAGGCTGTATGTCACCGTAAGGTCCCAGACTGGAAACTCGGTGAACAGATGTGCCCACAGGGTGAAACAGCTGAGGCGGGTGCACAGCACTTAGAAAATAGATAAAGTGAGCCACTTCACAAATTTGCACTGAGAAAACCTGCTCTTTAAAAGAGCCCTAAGTAAACTTCTTAACAAAGGACTATTTTTAGATGTAAGTGAACCTGTCCCCACCCACCCACTTTGTTCACCCACATCCACCTTTTTTTTTTTTTAAGTAATTCCCACACTGGGCATGGAACCCATTGTGGGGCTCAAACTCACAACCCTGAGATCAAGAGCTGAGCTGAAATCAAGAGTTGGTCACTTAACTGACTGAGCCACCCAGGCGGCCCCATACTTTTAATTTTCCTACCTGGGAAGACTGAGCTTTCAGACTCTTTATTAAAAGAGTACACACTGATAATACAGAAATCAGTACTTAAATTGACTACAGGTATCCTGAACAGATTCACCCTCCAATGCTTGTAGTTCCCCATGTTGATGACTGGAAGGTCCCCATGATTCACAATCACTCATCAGAGAGCCAGAAGGGGCTCACAAGGTGAGCCTCATGCAGTGCTTTCCTTGGAGGTCTGGTTTCCCCACAGCCTCTGCAGCAGGGACCCAGACCCTGCCAGCCACTCCAAAACTGACCAGATGGGAGGTGCTAAGCTACCGAGAAGGTCCCAAAGGACGCCATCAATCTGAGGAAAGGCTCTGTGGCAGGCCTGTGACCTCAGAAGCCCGCCCCTTAGCACTGTGCTGTGGCCACTAATGTGGTCAGAGAAGGACAGCACCCTGGGTAAAGCCCTGGTTTCCCTCCTGAGACACTGGCCCAGTATTTTCAAACTACCCTATTTCCTTCTTCTAACAGTGTGTGTACAAGAGATAGCCCCAACACAGGCAGGAGCACAGTGGCTAGGGCACAGGCCCTGGGCCTGCCCAGCAATGCCTGCAATGGCCGTGAGACCACAGGCAAGCTACAGACTACATGTGACAGTTTCCTCATCTGGGATAATACACCCCACCTCATGAGGTTAGCTGTGAACATTTCATAAGTTAATACATGCAAAGTGCTGAAGAGGATAGTATCTGGTACAAAGTACTGAATGTTATTTTTACTAATTCTTCTTGTGCCTACTTTTATGGACTGTTCCCTTTTCCTGTCTTCACTTCTTTGGGACTGTTCTGCCTCGACACTCTCTTTCACCTTCCTTTCTCCCATCATCAGCAAACACCAACTTGCCAAATGCTGTTTTTGAAAGACAGTGGCGTCTGGGACACAAGAGATGTGGGCTAATCAGGAAGATCGTGGCTTTAAAAGCTCTGCAAACGCAGCCTTCCTACTGTTGAGGGGCCACGGACCAAGAGCTGGTGTGGTAGCCTCCGCTCCTACAAACAGGCCACTGGGTCCACACAGGCATTTAAGCGCAGTGGACCCATACCTGCCTGCTGCACCTAAGTGGTGGCAGCCACGCATTGGATATCAGGGCCTCACTGTGACCAGCCCTCATAGGCAGAGTCACGGCCTGGAGTCAGCAGCAGGCTCAATTCACCTCTCAACCAACCCCTACCCGCCCTCCCCGACTCCCGCCACAGAAAAACTGATTCCTGCATTTTTGTAGGTCATGAACTAGCAAAATTTTCTGCAAAATGAGGACTGACACAGTGTTGCCAAGTTTTTAATTTTACCAAGTAAGGATTTCTAAAACTAGCTAATCTGAAGAGAACATTTTAACACCAAAAAATATACAAAGGACACTGTCTCAGAATTTAAACACTATATAAATTTACCTTTATGAGATACTCTCTACACTATCCTTATTTTTCATTTCCCCTTCCACACAGCAAAAACTTAGTTCAAAACTACCATGGACCCCAAGCCAGTACTGGGAACTCCTGCTCCTCAGGAAGGGCACCATGGGCTTCCTCCCTCTTTCCTGCCTTCCTCTTCACACCTATTGGTCCTGTTTTCTGTCTACTTTGGTCCAAGAAGGATGTGCTTTCAGGACAAAACCAATTCCAGAAACCCCCGGATCCCACTTCAGGGCTCTTATTCCTGTATCCTCTCTTTCATTTATGGAAGCAGTATTGGTTACAGGCAAGAAGATAAACTTCTGGCCTCATTCCTAAAGGGGGCCAGTGTAATGACATCTTTTTAGCATCTTATATGGGGTTTTGCTCTACCTGGCCCAGGTCAGAACAGCACAAGTCCTGGATTTTTTATGGTGATAAGAGCTAATGCACAAATAGTAGGAAGGTATATTTTGACAAAAATCAATACACTGCTTTTCTTTTTTTTTAATACATTGCTTTTCTATCTTATCAACAGTGCAAGCATAGAATTTTTTTAAAAATTTCCTCATCACTAATAAAAATAAAATTGTCTCAAAGAAAATGTGGTATATACACACAATGGAATATTATTCAGCCTTGAAAGGAAGGTAATTGTGACATATGGCACAACATGGAGGAACCTTTAAGACATTATATGAAGTGAAATAAGCCAGACACAAAAGGACAAATATTCTAGGATTCCACTTCTATGAGGAACCTAGAGTATTCAGAAAGTTTAACAGCTGTCATCAGGGGCTGAGGTTGGGAGTGGGGAGTTAGCATTTAATGCACACAGAGTTTCGGTTCCAGAAGATGAAAAGGTTCTGGAGATGGGGGTGGACGAGTAGTGATGGCTGCACACCTTGTGAATGTGTTTAATGCCATGTAATTGTGCACTTACAAATGGTAAATTGTTACGTATATTTTTCCACAATAAAAAATATTTCCAAAGGCTGTCTCATTTGGGAAATGAGCTCCCTTTTCATTTAGCTGTTCACTCAAGAAGCATTCTGTTTGTCTAGCTCCAGATTTGTTTACCAGAACTAAGCATTCCTTACCAACTAGAACAAGAAACTACCTGCTTTCCAAACCTATTTTCACAGCAAAAAAAGGTATCCAAGAAAGTTCTGAAACCTGTGGCAATGCAAAGCAAAAATACAAGGACTGAACATGTATTAGCAATACAGGTAATTTAGTATCTCAAAGAAACACATAAATACTGGGAAAATAAATCAACATGTAAAATAGGTGTCTCCTGTGACCTTCTTTTAAATTAACTAAAAACGAAGACAGAGAGAGTAGAGAGAGAGAAAAGCATTATGCCACCTTATATTTGTATAATGCTGATCTGATCTTGTTGCAATCTTAGTACAACTCAGTGAAGCAGGGAGGACAGATAACATTCCCAGTATAGAGATGTGGAAACTAAGCTCATAGCTATTAGATAACTTGCTCAAGGTAAGGCCTCAGCTGGGGAATGAGCTCAGGTCCTTGGCCTCTAAGTCTGGGCCACTCTTCCTATTCAACTAAATCCTCATTTGGAATGAATTAAATACTGCCAGATATCCAGAAAATTTTTAGAATGAAAAATAATAAAATACAGTTCCCCTGGGTCTTCTCCTTAGGGTTTCAGATCACCCACCTATGCTCAGAATCCCAAAGGCTGGTGGCAGCCAAACTCATAGAAGTTCCAGGTGGCGGCAAGTACACAGGTGAGAATGAAAGCTGGGGAAAAAAATTTTCTTTCAAAATGCTCATGTAAAAGTTCTATAACATTTGTGTCTTGTTTTGCTTTTAAAGATTTTATTTATTTATTTGACAGAGAGAGAGAGACAGCAAGAGAGGGAACACAAGCAGGGGGAGTGGGAGAGGGAGAAGGTTTCCCGAAGAGCAGGGAGCCCGATGCGGGGCTCGATTCCAGGACCCTGGGATCATGACCTGAGCCAAAGGCAGACGCTTAACGACTGAGCCACCCAGGCACCCCTTGTTTTGTTTTTTTAAACAACTCTAAAATACAACTGATATGAATTGCAAATATTTAAAGTGTATAATTTTGTCAGTTTTAACACATGTAAACACTTTTGAAACCATCACCACAATCAAGATAGTGAACATACCCATCACCCCCAAAATTCACCTTGCTCCCTTTAATTCTTCCCTCCTGCCCCTCTCTGGTCCCCACTCCCCACCCCAAACAGTCATAGATCCACGGTCTGCAACTACAGGATAATTTCATATAAACGGATATCTTTTGACTGCCTTCTTTCACTCAGCATAATTACTTCGAGATTCATTTGTTTGTTCATTATTGCCTGTATCATTCTTAAAAAAAAAAAAAAACTTATTTTTTAGAGTTTTAGGTTCACAGCAAAACTGAGCAGAAGGTACACAGAGATTTATCATAGACCTCCGCCCCACACACATGCACCCCTACAATCAACACCCAGCACCAGAGTGGTACATTTGTTACAACTGATGAAGCAATATTGACACATCTTTACCACCTAAAACCCATTTACTTTAGGTTCATTCTTGGTGTTGTGCATTCTAAAAGTTCTGCCAAATATATAATGACATGTATCTACTGCTACAGTATACTGCAGTCATTTCACTGCCCTAAATATCCTTTGTGGTCCCAGTTCATTCCTTTTGATTGCTGAGTAATATTCTGTGGGGCAATGCAACTCGCTTTTACACACACTTGCTGATGGGTATTGGACTGTTTCCAGTTTTCTTTGTTTAAAGGTTTTATTTTTAAGTAATCTCTCCACCCAACATGGGGCTTAAATTTACAACCCTAAGATCAAGAGTCACATACTGCACTGACTGAGCCAGCCAGGCACCCTGGATCATTTCCAGTTTTTGCCTATTACAGATTAAACCTGCTATTAACATTATTATTTTCGTTTTTGATTTCTTTGATTTGTTTCGGTCTTTATTATATGTTTCTTTTTCTGTTTACTTTGGGTTTAATTCCCACTTTTTATTAGTTTCTTAATACGGAGACTGAAGTCACTGAAGACCTTTCTTCCTTCCTAGGGCATTTGGTACTATAAATTCCCCAAGGATGCTTTAGGAGCATACACTTGTCTTTATTTTCATTCAGTTTGGACTACTTTCTAATTTCCTCTTGGATTTTTTCCATGACCCATGGCGTATTCAAAAGTGTGTTATTCACTTCACAAATGTTTCAGGATTTTCCAGACATCTTGTTTTTACTGATTTCTAATTTAATTCCTTATGGTCACAAAACAGACTTTGCATGACTTAAATTCTTTTAAAGCTCTTGAGACTTGTTTTATGGTCTAGAATATAATCTATCTGCTTTGATGTGCACTTGAGGAGAACATGTATCTGCCTCTGTTGGACAGACTGCCAATCAAGGTAAGTTGGTGGACAGTGTTGCTGAAGTCTATTACATCCTTGCTGATTTTCTGCCTCCTACTTCTATCAGTTATTGAAATCTCTGGCTATAATCGTGGATGTGTCTATTTTCTTCACAGTTCTATTTCTGGTGTACGGATTTTGAAGCTCTGTCAATTACATATACAAATGTTCAAAGTTGTTATGTCCTCTTGATTGATCTGTCATTATGAAATGATTTGCTTTATCTCTCATAATATTCTCTGCTCGGAAATATATGTTGATATTAATATAGCCACCCCTGCTGCCTTTTCTCTTTCTTATGATTCTTCTATCATTTTCTTATATATAGCTGACTTTCTGTAGAAATACAGTATACAATACATATAACATACAAAATATGTGTTAACTGTTTATTAGTAAGGCTTCTGGTTAACAGTAGGCTATTAGTAGTTGAAGTTTTGTGGAGTCAAAAGTTATACACAGTTTTTTGACTGCATGGGACTGGGTATCCCTAATCCTTCATGTTGTTCAAGGGGCAACTTGGTACATAAAATCTATATGTAATATATAACATATAAAGGTTTGCATAATATATATATAGTATCTCATATTCTCTCAGAATGAACAAAAGAGTAAAGTCAGGATTCATTCCCCAAGACTAACAGTTGGTTAAATTCTTCTTAGTTCACAGGTGGAAACCTGAAGAACAATCTTCAAAATCTTATCTGAACACAGTGAATATTGGGGTAATTTCACTCAACAGAATTGAAAAAGTTAAGGCCTTAATAAAATACACAAGAGCAATTCATAAATGTCTCTTTGTTCCCAGAGAAGAAAACAAAAAAATCATGAGGATGTTGGCAGAATTGTCCTGCTGTGAAAAGGCCTTATTCTTCTGCCAGAGACAAAAATGTTTTACACTACAGTATAGCTTGTTTTCAGGTGCTTTACACGCAACTGCATTACCCACTGTTACAAAAAAACAAAAATTCAACTGAGTGCATTTTAAAGCTCTCATTGGCTTTATTCAGCAATTCCTGAATCAGGCAGCACCTAACCCAGCAGACAGGAGCTTGGAGGAACAGTACAAAATGAATGCTTTTACAAGCAGAGAAGTGAGCATGAACAAGGAAGTTACACTGGACAAAAAAGCGGGTTGGTTATTGCCTGGTCACTTTCCTTTAGGGGATGGCAGGGGTCTGTCTGTCAGGCAGATTACCTCGCTTGTTGGTCAGGCAATTCCTGAACGAGTGGTTTAAGATTCCATTTCTGGGAGAGCTGAAGCTGTAATTAAGTTAGGTCTTGGTTTGGCAAAGTAGGGCTTAGCCTAAGGGACTCCACTTGGGGCCTGTTGTCTTATGTTTAACACTACCTTGCTTTATTTTTCTTTATACCATTTTGCACCCCTTGAAATTTTACTGTATATGTAAATGCTACCTTTTTTGCTGCCTTTCTCCTTCATGACAATGTAAGCTCTGTAAAACAGGCTGGGACCTGTCTGGCTCCTGTGCAACATTTTGTCCACATCCTCTTGCACACAGTAGGCCTCAACAAGTATTTGTTAGACGAATGAAAGAACAAACATGCAAGCAATAATTTTGATATATACCACAATGTTAACAGTAATTACCCAGGGAAATTCCACTTTCCCATTATCTTCTCTGTTTTAAATTTTTATTAAGGGGGCGCCTGGGTGGCTCAGGCGTTAGGCGTCTGCCTTCGGCTCAAATCATGATCTCAGGGTCCTGGGATCGAGCCCCACGTCGGGCTATCTGCTCAGCAGGAAGCCTGCTTCTCCCTCTCCCACCCCCCTCCTTGTGTTCCCTCTCTCGCTGTCTCTCTCTCTGTCAAATAAATAAAATCTTTAAAAAAATTTTTTTATTGAGAAATCTTTATTACTTTTGTAATCAGAAAAAAAAATTTAAATGAGAGAGGAACAGAGGAAGAGAGAGGGTTCCTTGAGGGCTGCCTTTCACCATGGTGATCACCATCCCTGTAGATCCTTGCCTTGGTGCCTGCAGAATCTCCCTCATGCTTTCCCTTGAGGCCGTGGGGCTGTAATGGCAGGCTCCCAGTCAGCCTACACTGGCGTAGCAGTCCCTTCCTTCTAGAACCCTAAGCCAAATATCAAATGTCCAGTCTTATATTCCTTCCCATAGGTTCTGGCCATGATATGCCTTGTTGAAGTGTGCTGTGTCCCCACACTGTGAGAATTTCTTTTCTTCTATCTACAGAAACCCTGGTAAGCCAGGGATGCACTGATAGGATGCACTACATCCTGTCAAAGAAGTGAGAGCCTAACCACCATTATCTTGATCCCAAAACCAGACAAAGACCCCATCAAAAAGGAGTATTACAGACCAATATCCTTGATGAACATGGATGCAAAAATTCTCACCAAGGGGGCGCCTGGGTGGCTCAGTCATTGGGCGTCTGCCTTCGGCTCAGGTCATGACCCCAGGGTCCTGGGATTGAGCCTCGCATCGGGCTCCCTGCTCAGTGGGAAGCCGGCTTCTCCCTCTCCCACTCCCCCTGCTTGTGTTCCCTCTCTCGTTGTGTCTCTCTCTGTCAAATAAATAAATAAAATCTTTAACAAAAAAAAATTCTCACCAAAATAATAGCCAATAGGATCCAACAGTACATTAAAAGGATTATTCACCACGACCAAGTGGGATTTATCCCTGGGCTGCAAGGTTGGTTCAACATCTGCAAATCAATCAGTGTGATACAACACATTAATAAAAGAAAGAACAAGAATCATATGATCCTCTCAATAGATGCAGAAAAAGCATTTGACAAAGTACAGCATCCTTTCTTGATCAAAACTCTTCAGAGTATAGGGATAGAGGGTACATACCTCAATATCATAAAAGCCATCTATGAAAAACCCACAGCGAATATCATTCTCAATGGGGAAAAACTGAGAGCTTTCCCCCTAAGGTCAGGAACGCGACAGGGATGTCCACTATCACCACTGCTATTCAACATAGTATTAGATTTCCTAGCCACAGCAATCAGACAACAAAAAGAAATCAAAGGCATCCAAATCGGCAAAGAGGAAGTCAAACTCTCACTCTTTGCAGATGATATGATACTTTATGTGGAAAACCCAAAAGACCCCACCCCAAAATTGCTAGAACTTATACAGGAATTCAGTAAAGTGGCAGGATATAAAATCAATGCACAGAAATCAGTGGCATTCCTATACACCAACAACAAGACCGGAGAAAGAGAAGTTAAGGAGTCGATTCCATTTACAATTGCACCCAAAACCATAAGATACCTAGGAATAAATCTAACCAAAGAGGCAAAGGATCTGTACTCAGAAAACTATAAAATACTCATGAAAGAAATTGAGAAAGACACAAAGAAATGGAAAAATGTTCCATGCTCATGGATTGGAAGAACAAATATTGTGAAGATGTCAATGCCACCTAGAGCAATCTACACATTCAATGCAATCCCCATCAAAATACCATCAACTTTTTTCAAAGAAATGGAACAAATAATCCTAAAATTTGTATGGAACCAGAAAAGACCCTGAATAGCCAGAGGAATGTTGAAAAAGAAAAGCAAAGCTGGTGGCATCACAATTCCGGACTTCCAACTCTTATTACAAAGCTGTCATCATCAAGACAGTATGGTCCTGGCACAAAAACAGATACATAGATCAGTGGAACAGAATCGAGAGCCCAGAAATGGACCCTCAACTCTGTGGTCAACTAATCTTTGACAAAGTAGGAAAGAATGTCCAATAGAAAAAAGACAGTCTCTTCAACAAATGGTGTTGGGAAAATTGGACAGCCACATGCAGAAGAATGAAACTGGACCATTTCCTTACACCACACACAAAAATAGACTCAAAATGGTTGAAAGACCTAAATGTGAGACGGGAGTCCATCAAGATGCTAAAGGAGAACACAGGCAGCAATGTCTTCGACCTCACCCGCAGCCACTTCTTCCTAGAGACATCGCCAACTGCAAGGGAAGCAAGGGCACAAATGAACTATTGGGGCTTCATCAAGATAAAGTTTTGCACAGCAAAAGAAACAGTCCACAAAACCAAAAGACAACCGACAGAATGGGAGAAAATATTTGCAAATGACATATCAGATAAAGGGCTAGTATCCAAAATCTATAAAGAACTTATCAAACTCAACACCCAAAGAACAAATAATCCAATCAAGAAATGGGCAGAAGACTTGAACAGACATTTCTGCAAAGAAGACATCCAAATGGCCAACAGACACATGAAAAAGTGCTCAACATCACTAGGCATCAGGGAAATCCAAATCAAAACCTCAATGAGATACCACCTCACACCAGTCAGAATGGCTAAAATTAACAAGTCCGGAAACGACAGATGTTGGTGGGGATGCAGAGAAAGGGGAACCTTCCACTGTTGGTGGGAATGCAAGCTGGTGCAGCCACTCTGGAAAACAGTATGGAGGCTCCTCAAAAAGTTGAAAATAGAGCTACCCTATGACCCAGCAATTGCACTACTGGGTATTTACCACAAAGATAAAAATGTAAGGATCCGAAGGGGTACGTGTACCCTGATGTTTATAGCAGCAATGTCCACAATAGCCAAACTGTGGAAAGAGCCAAGATGTCCATTGACAGATGAATGGATAAAAAAGAAGTGATACACACACACACACACACACACACACACACACACACACACACACACAAATGGAATATTATGCAGTCATCAAAAGGAATGAGATCTTGCCATTTGCAACAACGTGGATGGAACTGGAGGGTGTTATGCTGAGCGAAATAAGTCAATCAGAGAAAGACATGTATCATATGACTTCACTGATATGAGGAATTCTTAATCTCAGGAAACAAACCGAGGGTTGCTGGAGTGGTGGGGGGTGGGAGGGATGGGGTGGTTGGGTGATAGACACTGGGGACAGTATGTGCTATGGTGAGCACTGTGAATTGTGCAAGACTGTTGGATCACAGATCTGTACCTCTGAAACAAATAATACAATATATGTTAAAAAAAAAAAAGAAGATAGCAAGAGGGGAAGAATGAAGGGGCGAAATTGTAGGGGGAGACGAACCATGAGAGACGATGGACTCTGAAAAACAAACTGAGGGTTCTAGAGGGGATGGGGTGGGAGGATGTGTTAGCGTGGTGATGGGTATTAAAGAGGGCACGTTCTGAATGGAGCACTGGGTGTTATGCACAAACAATGAATCATGGAACACTACATCAAAAACTAATGGTGTAATGTATGATTAACATAACAATAAAAAAATTTTTTAAATAGAGCCTAAAAGATGAGATTCTCTGCAGATAAATCGGCACAAAAAAATGTCAGAACAACGAAAGACAAAAGTGAGATCAGACTAACCATCTCCAGCCATGCCTGTATTTTGTCTTTACTATAGATATCATTAAAATATTTGAGTGTAAGAGCTGATGGCTGCCATGAATAAAAACTGACAGACAACAAACTCCCTGAGAACAGGTACTGTTTCCTTCCATCTTTATGTTCCCAGTGCCTAGCATGCATCTGACCAAAAACCCAAGTATTGTAACTATGTGCTGAGTAAAACAACCTATGGGCACCCACCACTGACATGGCCTTTTTCAGGTAGCGGTGAAATGGTCTTCCAGGGCCAGGAATGGCACAAGAATGAAAGAAGAAAGGGTGGGAAGTCTCTGTTGTACAAGAAAATAGTTAAAAGCCATATATGTCTCTCAGGGACCTGAACCACCGGAACTGCGACTGCATCAAAATGACCTGCTCCAACCCTGAACATTCCTCCTTCCCATTATGAATAGTTCAGTCCATATATCTAAACCTTGCATGGAGATCCCACAAGTCTGTAAGAACTGAAAACAACTTGAACTTTCTTTTCTTACCCTAAAGCTCAGGGCAACTTCTTTCAAGCTTTAAGAACAGATCCAAGAGTCTAGCATTCCAGAGATCCACTTGTATTCCTTCAGTGACACCCCTTCTTTGCCTTCATCTTTGCAAAATGAGGAGTCTTACTCTTCTGAAACTACTCACAATGACACTCATCGACCCTCCCCTCTTTTTACCTTTTAGGACACTTCCATACCTGGTGAACAGAGCACAGATATCAAGACAACTCAAGTCCACAAGTACCATCTCAAGACAAATTCTATTTAGAAACAGTTCTTTGTGTATTAGCAAAACCTGAGAGCTAAATATTCTGCCTGGGTCCCACATAATCACTCTATCTTGACCTCAGTTCATGTTGTTCCTTTTCCTACCTCCACCCCAACCCAGCTATAGCCCCCTCATCATGAGGATGTGTGCAGGAACCTTGTGGAGCCACTGCCCTCCCACTCAGGCCCCCAGAACCAAGCAGCATTCGACTGTGCAGAAACACGTGTGGCTTCTCAGACACAAGCTCACAGCTGAAATGACTTCTCATGGGAGCCATTTCTGAAACATTACATGTCAGAGAGAAAGAAAGAGGAGTCCCTGCTAGGTAGCATGACTGTTCACATTAATGTTTAGCAGTATGGTGGAACAGTCTGTTTAGGTCACGGACAAAGAACTAGGACTGTCCAGGTGGAGAAGTGGAAGGGAAAGACTGCAGCGCCTCCACCACCACCCCTCCTCAGGGGACCATGCTCTTATTTCACAGAGAAAGTAGAAGCATGAAGAAGACAACTTCCAATGCTCCCCCCACAAATCTAACCACCTCCCTGTACCTTCGTGGCCCCCTTGGCCTGTCTTCATGTGTGGGCACCCTCCACTTAGCCTTGGGGTGCTGGAGGCCAATCTATGCCTACTGGACCATCCCACTGAGCACAGCAATGAGCTCTAACAACAGCACTGGTCAGAAGCCTCCTCCCACCCCAGGGATCCCCCTTATCTTTATTCCCTTTTATGGTAAAACTCCTTAAAAAATTATCTGCATTTCTTCTCTCCACCTCTCCCTTGAGCCACTCTGTCAGGCTCTTACCCCCAGCATTCCACTAACCCACTCTTGTCAACCACTCATCTCCATGTCACCAAATCCAACAGCCGATCACACTTTCTCTGCAACAGGCTTCTCCACCCAGCTGCCTTGACCCTTTCCTCCTAGCGCTCTTCCTAATCTATTCCCTTGCTTCCTCCAGGTCTCCTCCTCTCCCAGCCCCTAACCACTGAGGACCCGGGGCCCAGCCCTCAGACCCCCATCATGACTCTAAATACTTTCTGCAGGCTAATGGTCAGAAGTCAACCTAACTCCCCTGAACTCCAGCTCCTCCTACCTACTGCATCAGCAAGAGGAGGCACTTCAATATGCCCCCAAACCAAACTCATCACCCCCCAGAGCACTTGCTCTTCCCACAACTGGCCCATCTCAGCACACGACAGCTCCTTGCCTCCAGCTGCTCAAAAGAAAACTGGTGAAGCATCTCTGACTGTCCTTGCTCTCACACTAATCTACCCCCAAATCTGTTGACATCTCCTTCAAAACAGATCCAGAACGCAGCACTTCTCCCCTCCACAGCTACCGCCAGCCCAAGCCCCCATAATCTGTTGCCTGGGTGACTCCTAACTGGTCCTCCTGCTCCCTCTGGCCCTCCAGTCTGTCCTTGTCACAGCAGAGGGACATGGTAATGACATCACATCAAGGCATTTCTCCACTCTAAAGAGGCCAGTGGCTTCCATTCAAATGTCCTCTATCAGAAAGGCCTCCTGACACCTAAACCATGCACACATCACAGGTGCTCCTTACTGGCCTACTTTTCTCCTCAGCGCCCCAAACACCTGACGCGGCTTGGTTCTCACTTGTTATCTGCCTCCCCTACCAGAACGTAAAGTCCACAAGATGTGACCTGCATCCATTGCTGCGGCCTCAGCACTGAGAAAAGTTACTCTATATAACAGGTACTCAAACTCTGCTAAGTGAACTGGTGAAAAAAAATGTTGAATAACCAAACAGTACTGTTACAAATGTTATAATACCCACAGATAAGTTCACAGATCATGATCATAACTACAGGCACAACTGGCTGAGAAGACATACTGGAATAGTTTGGGGGCAGAGAAGAAGAGGGTAAATTCCTCTTGACCTAAGTTAACAGAGCTTTCTCAGTACTCCCAACTAATAGTAATAACCCTGGGGATGACCAAAGTAGAAGGTGCTACTAATTGGGTGCTCACTGTGCACCCAGCTCTTCTGTACATCCGAGCTTCATCCCGATCCTACAGGGAAGGTATTTCTATCCCCACATCACAGAGGGAGAAACAGACTCAAAAAGTTGAACAAGTCTCCCCAACCCACAGAACCTGAAAACACTGGCATGGAGCTCCGTTATCTATGACAGTGATATCCTCTAAGATATCAAATGATACTACAATGAGGACCACGCCCAAATAATGGTCAGTTGGCTAAATGGATATCTCAGGCAAAGTTTTCTGCTACTGTTCTTCCCTGTGTCAGCATCCCCTCTCCTAACTGACCCTTCCCAACCTGGCCTTCAGTTCAGGACAAGACAAATGACTTACCCACTCCCTGTGCTGAAAGAGCCCTCTGTCAAAGCACAAACCCACCTACACCCAAGTTCTGTGGCATCATCTCTGGGAGAAGAGCACTGACTTAATCTGTCAGTTTTCAAGATCATATTACAGTAAAAATTTTTCCTGTAGACTTCATTTTGTAAAGAAAAGCGCCCTAGGAGTAGGAGGAGGAGGATCATGAGTCTGGAAAGGCAGCCTGTCTCCACTGCTGTCAGCATAACCCTGGCAAGATGACCCATCTTCTATTCCTCTTTCCAAGGCTACCTCCATGATAATGTCCTCAGGAGTCTTTGAGCTACTCAAAAATATCTCCCACATAGAAGCAATGTCTGCCCAGTTACCATACAAGACAGACACTCCCTGGAGAAGGGAGAGTATGCACTGGCTAAAAAGGAACTGAAAGGGAAGCAGAGATACAGGGCACAAAGTCCCACCAAAGAGGGAGACACCAGAGAAGCACCAAGTCTCAGGGTCCTGGGTCCAGGGCTGGAGTGTGGCCTTGATAAGATAAATCGCAATTGGGAAGAGATGGACTTAGCTGGGGGCCTCAGCTGAGGCACCATAAACAAAGCCTGCCCTCTTGCTTGTCAAAGTCCAGGCACAGAATGTACTCTCAGGGAGTGGAAGGAGAAGGGGGATGGAAAAAAAGCCAACTTTAACTACAAAAGCTAGCTCAGAACACACTCTCACCTTCTCAGTATATAAAGAAAGGACAAAGAGATACCATGCAAAGCAGCTCCTAGGGTAAGCTCAGGAAGACTGATGTTGAAGGAGACTGGTGTTAACCTCAGCCACCTGCCTTTCTGGATTATAGTAAAGCCATTAGCACCTGGACGAATTTCCTTGCTTTGGGTCAAGGAAGAACCAAGGATGATGCCTCAGTTCCCCTGTATTTATACTTGAGGATCACCGGCTCTGAAACCTCCCATGCAGCCCACTGGTCTCAGTCACCGGCAGATCCACCTATGAGCTAGGAGTGGAAGGATAAAGACTGCTTCACTGAAACACAAAGACCCACGCATCTCATTACCGCCTTCCTAGAGTCCAAATTAGACCACTTATGCCATTAAGGCATATTCCCAAGAACTCCAGGGTTACTGAAAAAAACAGGAAATGCCTGCAAATCCCTTGTTTGCCAAAAATTACCAGATACTGTAAAAAGTAATATCTAGTCCCTCCTCTCAGGGAGTTCAGGGTCAACACATGAGTTAAACATTTACCTTTAAAAACGACCAACCCAGAAATTTTAAAAAACAAAAAATGTTTTGTTCTGTCTTACTCCAAAGTTATTGTTTTTATCTGAATTAGTTGCAACGTTTACAAAGTTTGAGTTCACACAAACACACACACACACCCAGCTACTCTTCTCGAGAGACCGGATGATCTGGCCACCCTAGGGCCACATTCCTGCCACGGGCAGCAACAGGAGAGGTTCAGTAGCTCCTTTCAGATGGAAGATGTTCTCTCTACTTCTCCAGAACCTTCAGCAATATCCTGGTCTCTCAGAATTAACAAAAAAAATTTTTATTTGGGGGGAAAAAAAAGATTTTTTTCAAAGAAAAAATACTTCAGTGTATATCTGTGTATGAGATATACCATTAGCTAGTCTAAATAATTAAAGGGGAGAAAAGGAAAAAAATGTAAGCACACAAAATTAGGGAACAGGACAGGGATAACAGTCCCAGATACAGAGGCAAAAGCTGGATAAAACAGATGATTTTCTATGAATGTATAAATCAACACTAAACCCAGAAAGAGACAGCAAATCTAAAAAAAAGCACCCGGCTTAGGTAGTTTTACAGGGGAATTCCATCAAATTTAAAGAAACAGATCATTTCAAAAGTATTTAAATAGGCTAAAGCGGAGAAAGCTTTTAATAAAGCTAAGGAAAGCATTAAAACAACTTGATAAAGATTACGTTAAAAATACAAAATTACAGGGGCGCCTGGGTGGCTCAGTCAGTTAAGTGGCTGCCTTCGGCTCAGGTCATTACCCCAGGGTCCTGGAATCGAGCCCCACGTCCGGCTCCCTGCTCAGTGGAGAGCCTCCTTCTCCCTCTCCCTCTGCCTGCCACTCTGCCTACTTGTGCTATCTCTTGTCAAATAAACAAATAAAATCTTTAAAAAAAAAATTACAAACTAGTTTCACAAATAACAATGTAAAATGACTAAGTAAAATATTAATAGAATCTGGCTACACATTAACAGAGTTTTCACTGATGATTCAGTAATAAGATGATTCAATAACATAAAAGCTGTTACTATAATGCACATATTTTTAAATATTTTATTTCTTTATTTGACAGAAAGAGACACAGTGAGAGAGGGAATACAAGCAGGAGGAGTGGGAGAGGGAGAAGCAGGCTTCCCGCGGAGCAGGGAGCCAGATGCAGGGCTCAGTCCCAGGACCCTGGGATCATGACCTGAGCCAAAGGCAGACGCTTAACAACTGAGCCACCCAGGCGCTCCTGTTACTATAATTCATGCTAACAGGTCAAGGAAGAACATCTATATGATAATTTCACAGATGCTAAAATGGCATTTCATAAGATTCAACAACCATTTTTGATTAAAAAAACAAATAGCAACAACGCACACCTTAGTAAAATAACCAGTGTGGCAAAAACACTAAAAGCATTCTCAGTAAAGTAAGGAACAAAATAAGGTACCCACTATCATTCCAAGTATTTAATCTTGTTCTGAAAATACAATGCAACTAAAAAAGAGAAACAAGACAAAAAGTACAAAACATGGAATGATATTCTTATTATTTGTAACTGATATGATGTTATACCTGAAAATCCTAGAGAACCAACTGCAAAAACTACTAAAAACAATACAATTACATAAGTTGCTGCTTACAAAATTAGTAAGTACTGGGGCGCCTGGGTGGCTCAGTCAGCTAAGTGTCTGCCTTCAGCTCAGGTCATGATTCCAGGGTCCTGGGATGGAGCCTAAGGTTGGGCTCTTTGCTCAGCGGGGAACCTGCTTCTCCCTCTGCCTGCTGCACTCCCTACTTGTGCGCTCTCTCTCTCTAATAAAGAAATAAAATCTTAAAAAAAAATAAGTACAATGATAAAAATATGTAATATAAGAAGGGGTCCTACGCAACAACAAAAAAGATCAAATAACTAGGAATAAACTTAAGAAATGTACAGGATTTTTAAACAAACCACATTTTAAAAGACATTTCTGAGACAACTGGAGAAATGTGTATGTAGATTGGATATTAAATTAGTAATAGGCAATAAATTGTTAAATTTGATAAATATAAAAAATTTGGGGGGCACCTGGGTGGCTCAGTTGGTTAGGCGACCGCCTTCAGCTCAGGTCATGATCCTGGAGTCCCGAGATCGAGTCCCGCATCGGGCTCCCTGCTCGGCGGGGAGTCTGCTTCTCCCTCTGACCCTCGCGCCTCTCATGCTCTCTCTCTCTCTCCCATTCTCTCTCTCAAATAAATATAATATTTAAAAAATTTTTGATAAATAGAGCAAATGAGGTTATATATATTTCAAAAGTCCCTATTTGTTCTAGTTCCCAAGTAGTTATGAATAAAATCATTTGTTTTAAAATATTCTAGTCCCACCCCCTACGAAGAAACAGAGGGAGGAGGGACAAGTGGTTCAAGATTGGCAACACATGGCAAACTGTTTAAGATGTGATGGATACATCAAGGTTCATTATATTGTCTTCCTTATTTTTGTCTATTTGAAAATGTGCACAATAGAACCCAACAAAGGCAGGTAATGAGAGACCCAAAGGTACACAACAGGCTTATAAAAATACACAAAAATTGCCACCTAACACTTAGAAATGCAAATTAAAGCTACAAATCAGATGTCATTTTCATCAAATAGAAAAAAGATCAAAATACTTGGTAACATTCAGTATTGGGGGGAAGGGTGGCAACTGATTCTGCTGGGGAAAGTACCCAGTACCCGTCAGTACACTGGAGGGCACTTTGGCCTCACCTTTCAAAATTATAAACACACACTCCTTGGCCCAGGAACTTACACTACAGATACTAATTCAGTAAGTATTTTCCGCCACCTGCTATGGCCATGCACTGGAGACCAGAAAAGTGGAGGAACCAACGCCGCTGCTCTCATGGGGCTTCCATTCTTTTAGGGGAGGAGATAACCAATAAAGCAAGTTAAGTACACAGACAACTGCAAGGTCAAAAGAGATAAGTGTGATGAAAAAAAGCAAACAGAATAAGGGCGTTGGGAGTGGCAACAAGTCTATTTTGGATGGGCCGGACTGGGAGGGCCTCTCTGAGGACGTGATAGTTGGGCGGAGATCTAGGTGAAGAAGAAAACAAAGCAGAAGAATGTCCAGGAGAACATTCCAAGAAATAGGGAAGGAAGCCACAGGATAACACACAAATTTGGCTTTCCTGCCCTCTGCTTTTCTTTTTATTCCCTAATAGTCTTTCATTCCTCCAAAGGATATGAGCACCTCTTGAATGTCTTTGTCCCAATACAAAAATGAAAATAAGCATATCCTTTTAATACAGTACATCTTTCGAGGAAGGTGCCAGGTCAGCACTGTTTCCCCAAACACTATGGTGCCTAACAATTTCATTTCTTCAAAGGAAGAATTCCCAAACTTATCTAGGTATAATGCCAAACCGGTTAACAAAAGTACATTAAAGCTATTCATAAGTTTGTAATGAAGATAAACCTTTCCACAAAAAAAGAGAACAAATTAGTTTCACAAAAGATATCGACCAGTTACTAGATAACTTTATACAAAAAAAAAAAAAAATACTGTCAGTCCCTGACCTTCTGGCAAGAATGTGAACCATTGACTTAGAGGAGACTATGGTTTAAATTCATAACCTTTTAAGCAATGAAGTTGAAATGTTGAAGTGTCTATTTGGATATTTCTATTTATCCAAATACTTATATTTTTATTTATCCAAATATTCATATTTTCAATTTCATCATCTTTTAGGCAATGAAACTGATATTTTTAGAGACTATTTTGATAAATACTTGACACTGAAGTGGCCAGTGTCAATTAAGGGCATTCCAGTTGACCCCAAAAGAAATGACTCTGCAACAGCACCTGAGAATATTACGTACTAACTTGTTCAAAACCGTGAAACATCCAGACTTCAAAATTGTCATGAATGATACGTTCTATGAAGAGCCGGCTTAATTACGAAGCTAGCATTGAGGGAGAGATTTGTCCCTGTGAAATACACTAACTTAATTCTGAAATTAGCTTTACCTGGATGCATTCATCTCCTACTCAGAGGGAGAACGCAAAAAACTAAAAGACTTCCTGCCTCTACAGAGATTCCTAAGGAGACAACTCGTGTAGTCAATTTCAAGCACCACTAGCCATCTGCACAATCAACGGCAGGTTTCCCTCCAACAGCTGACGATGCGGTGTATCCCTGCCCACAGCACACCATTTAACCTTGCCCCAAAGGTCCAGCAGTTCTGAGCAGAGAATGCCACTCCTGACAACTAGTTAACCCGAGAAAAATTACCAAAGTGAGAAACCGGGAAAAAGGTAAGCTTCCGCACACGCCAGCCCAGCAAGAGGGGCGCTCAGTTTGGGGTTCTATGCAGATCTGAGGCGAAGAATCCCAACGCTCTCTGGCTCGGGAGCATGCCCCTTCCGCGTCCCACCTCTTACATGCGGGGCGTCCAGGAGCCTCACATGGGACGCCCCCCACGCCCTCTACTCTCCCACGCAGGGTCGTGATTGCCCGCCGCTCCCAGCCCCTGGGAGAAACGCTGGTCCAGCCCGTCGCGGACGAGGTCCCACTGGCTCACCTGGGAATGGTAGGGGCACGGGGCTGGGCTCCGCGGAGGGCCAGAAAAGGACACCAGGGGAGGAAAGGGGACAGTCGGGGGGCGACCCCGCAGGCAGATATCTGGAAAGGATGCCCACGGGCTGCATCTGCGGGCCAAGCGAGGGAAAGGGATGGAGGAGAATTGGAAGAGGACACCGAAGGATGGAGGGTAGACATGGGGCGCTCCTGCAGGCAAGAAACTTATGGAGGGGCGGGGGGCTTAAGGGCTGCGTGCGGGCCAGGTAGGGGGCCCCGCTCCTGCGCCGTGCCTCACCTGCCCAGTGCCCGCTTCATGCCCGCGTCCGCGGCGCAGCGCGGCTCTGCCGGCCCCTTGCCCGCCAGGCGCAGGTTCTGCTTCAGGCGGCAGTCGGCGTCCAGCGCCTCGGCAGCCGAGCCGGAGGAGGACGAGCCCGAAGCGGCGCAGCGCTCATGCTCCAAGGCGACGGGCTCGGTCCGCTTCCTCATCCCGCGGCCGAGACGGCCAGCCGCCGACGGCGTCCGCTGACCTCGCCCGCCCGCCCGCGCTGCAGTAGCCGCTATTCACAGGAGCCGCTGCCGCCGGGAGCCCGCAACCAGTCGCATCCCAGCGCCAGGCCTCGCCGCCCGGCTCTACGGACCGGCGCCGGGGACCAGGTCGGCAGCGCCAGCCAATCAGCGCCGTGCTCCCACCGGCCCCGCCCCCGGCCCGCCCCCTCCTTCGTTCCGCCGGGAGCGCGCCCGGCATCCCCGGCGCCGACTTTCAGCCATTTTGGAGAAGGGCAGGTGAAGCCTTGCGGGGCGTTACGGTCCGGTACGGGCCAGGCGATCTATCGTTGGTGGTGGCGAAGGGTCTGGGCTCTGTCGCCGCAGGTGGGAGGGCTTCCTTTACCTGGGTGCTCGGCGCCATGAGCAAACGCACACGGTCCTGCCCCAGATCAGTGGCTCGAACGTGCGAGGACGCCGGCTAGAAAGCACCCAACGAACCAGAGCCGCGGAGGAAAGCTGGCTTCTTCCTCTCCCGCCCCAGACTGTGTGATTTTTCCCTAATGCTGAAAACCCAATGTGAATGAACCCTTCGGAAACGATTCTGTAATGGTTTATGAGAACAAAAAGCAAAAGGTAACAAATCACCATTCTCATGATTTATAACTATTTTCCCACAAGATTTTACTTAAAAAAATATGCTCTCAGGTGCTTTTTTTTTTTTAACACAAGCATATAGATAATTTAATTTTTTAAGTTTTGGGCTGAACATTTGAAAACTGAACTCATTAAACAATTTACTTTTTTTAAAACTTGTATTTGATTTTAGATTTTTGTAAAGCAATTATTAGCAGGGGTGGAGGTACGCCTGGCTGGCTCAGTGGGTGGAGCAGGAGACTCTTGATCTGGGGTTGTAGGTTCCAGCCCTAGGTTGGGTGTAGAGATTACTTAAGAATCTTAAAAAAAAAAAAAAAAAAGTGGGGAAAAAAATCTGTTTCAAAGATAAATTTACACTTGTGAACCCAAGTTAAGAACTAATTGAACTTTAGTTTTACAGCTTGGCATTCTTTCTTACAAAGGATCTACAACCAAGAGATTTGCTTACTTATCACAAAGTGAACTTTCGTTCAACATTTCTGTCAGTTGAAAACTATTGGCAACTGATAATTTAAGATCAGTTAGAAATGCCTTTAGAAATTCACTAGCTCCTTCTGTTAGCTTTGTAGTGATAGATCTAAATTGCGAAAGAATTTCATTGACTGTGTTACAAAAAATATCACAACCAGCATTCATATTTGTGTGGATATCTCCAAATACTCTTTTAGAATTGAAATGGTGAATTCTTTTTTTTTTTTAAGATTTTATTTATTCCTTTGAGACACACAGAGAGAGAGAGAGAGAGAGAGAGAGCGCGAGCATGAGCAGGGAGAGAGGCAGAGGGAGAAGCAAGCTCCCTGCTGAGCCAGGAGCCCAATGTGGGGCTCGATGTGGGGCTTGATCCCAGGACCCTGGGATCATGACCTGAGCCGAAGGCAGTCGCTTAACCATCTGAGCCACCCAGGCGCCCCAAAATGGTGAATTCTTTAGCACATACTGGAGATTAGGAATCCAGAAACTGAAGTTTAAAGAAAAAATTGACCCTATCACTCACAAAATCCTCTTTAATAGGAAAAAAAAAACAAGGAAGGGAGGGCTGTTGAGAAGAGAGAAATGTGAGGATTATTGAGTCTGGCTGGCATTAGGCCTTGCCCATACAGTCCTCGACTGTTGGTCCTATAGGGGCCAAGGGCCAGGCAGCTCCAAGGTTGGCCACTTTGTCTTGAAGATTATTTTGAGCTAAAGGCAATCAGGACCCTATGGACTTCCTCCCTATGGAAGAAACTGTTTGCCCCTCCCTTGACTACATAGAAGAATCTAAATTGGGGTCTTTCCCAGAATAATGGTTATTACCAGAAAAAAATTTTATCTGAGTGACCCACCTATATGTCAAAGCAAGCATCTAATTACCAAACATCTCTTCTTATTGCCCTGTGACTTGCATTCTTTCCCTTCTACCCCTACCTGATTCTCCTTAGTTCAGGTTAATATACGTATGTATATTTATATTAATTTATTTATATATTTATATATAACTTTATAATATGTATACCTTATTTTGCCTATTTTTGGAATTTCCATGTCAGTGTGGATTCCCTGTATGTAGGAAACTAAATTCGATTTTCTCCTGTTAATCTGTCTCATATCAATTTGATTCTTAGTACAGCAGAAGGACCTCTAAGGGGACAGGAAATTCTTGCTCCCTAATATTCCACATTGACTTTCTGTATGGTCTTTAAATACTATCCTGCACTGGTGATGCCCACATTTGTATCTCTAGTCCACACCCCTTCCTTGAACTCCAGGCTCCTCTACCTAATGGTCTACTCATCCACTCTGATATCCTATAGGCACCTAAAGTTATTATGTTCAAAACTGAGCTCCCAACTCTTCTCCCACCCCCAGCTCCATGTGTAACCTTCCTCACCTCAGGAATGGCAAACTTACACTTAAATTTCCTTAGGTCAAAACCCTGGGATCATCCTTGAATCCTCCCTTTTTTATGTCTGTATTAGCACTCCTTTCAAAATCTATCCAGGATGCAGTCACTACTCACCAACTCCTCCATCCACACCCTGGCCCAAGCTGCCATCCTCTCTCACATGGATTATTTTAATAGCATAAGTGGTCTCCTGCCTCCACCTTTGCCAACTTTTGTCTACTAAACTCAGTTGTCAGAAAGTTCTTTTTAAAGATGTAGGTCCAGTGCTGTCACTTGTTTGCTCAAAATACCTGTATGGTTTCCCATCTCACTGAAAATAAAACAGAAAGCTTGTGAAAGGGCCTACAGTGTCCTACCTGACATGGCCTCCAGCTCTCACTCTGATCTCAGCCACCAGGGTTTCCCTCCCTTACTCTGCTCCAGTGTCACTGCCTCCTTGCTGAAGCAGTGGCTCCAAGGAGAGGTGTGGGTGGCATGTGTGTGAGTCATCCATCCCCCTCGTTGGGGCCTTTGCACCTGCATTCCTACTGCCTGAAATTCTCTGCCCATCCTATGGCCCCATCTCCACATGGTTTACTCCCTCCCCACTGCAGGTCTGTTCCTTCTCTGAACACTAACAAAACCCTCAGGTCCTCTCATCATCACTCTGTTTACCTGCCTTGGCTTATTCTCCTTAGCACTTTTCACTAATATATTTATCATCAGTACCCCACAGTGGAACATAGACTTGTGAACATAGTTTGTTCACTACTTTATCTTCAGTGTCTAGAACAATGCTCAGTATATAGTAAGCACTTCCTAAATATTTGCTGAAGGAGTAATGAATCACCACAACGCCTCAGAAGTGTGTACTGTTGTCCCCATTGTACAGGTAAAGAAATGAATCTCAGGCCCAGGATCTGAAATTAAAAAGGTTTATGATGAAGGTTGTTTGGATACTGGCGATTTTTGGAATACAATCCTGTAGCACAGTCCACTATAGATCTGTGTATTTAACAAAACTTAGCTAAATTATCCCTGACTGTAGAGCTGAAAAGGAAATGTCACTCCACTTAAAGATTTAAAGGCTTTGTAGGCCATTCCCATGCTCATTCTTCAGATTACACATCTGTTGATCTTTATTTGCAAAAGAGGAACATAGTTTCTAGGGTTAGCTAGAATGAATCCAGTAATATTTCCTTTTTAAAAATACTGCTTTTTAAATACCGCTGATTCTCCCGCGGCTGCAGGGGTTTCCCTAGGGAAGGATGCGCCCCTGCACCCCTCCTCAGCTTTTTAAAAATACTGCTTTTTAAAAGGTAGCCAAATAAAACAAATTGTTTTTATAGCAGTAATTTCCACCTTTGATTCTATATGGTTACGAAAATTTCCATAATCAAGTAGGTAGGATTATGGCTGTGTGAATTTGTGTTAATCTGGGTATTTTCCCCCTTTGTAGACTTCGTGATTAGAGCTATTTCCCAAATGTTTTTAAATGACTCCTTTAAAATCAAAGGTGATTTTGTAGGGCTGAAAGCTTAAATACAGAGTCTGTCACTTTAGAAGCTGAGTAAACTTGGGTAAATTATATATTCAGTTGTTGGGGCGCCTGTCTGGCTCATTTGGTAGAACCTGCAATTCTTGATCTCAGGGTCCTGAGTTCAAGCCCCATGTTGGTCATGGAGCCTACTTAAAAAAAGAAGAGGAATAAGTTCTTTAGCTTGCTTTCTAATCAGTACCAAGAGTCTTAAAAGCCTCCTTAGGGTTAGTCATGAGAATTAAAGGAAATATATGTCACAGTCCCTATCACACAGGAGATATCCAATAAAAGTGGTTTCCCTTTTCTATCGAACAAAAACCCACACTGCAAAACTAAAATGCTGCGTCATTAAGCACACCAAGTTTCTGAGCATTCCTTCTCAACCTCAGGGTAGAACCCCGTTGAACCTAAACGAAAATGAATGAATCGAATGGAAAAAAGTTGCGAGATATGCATATAGTGCGAGCTGCGCTTCAAAAAAAAAGAGCCTCTGCGCAGCCTACAGGCTGGACCCCAGGCCGGCTGATCCTCCCGCAGCTGCAGAGGTTTCCCTAGGAAAGGATGCGCCGGTGCACCCTTCCTAGGCTTTCACCCTTCTTACAGTGCGGCTGCGCAGCGGAGGCAACTGTCCCTTGGCCGTCGCCGTAGGCCGCGAGGCCCGGGAGCGCTTTTCTATTGGCTGGGCATGTTTGGCGCCAAAGAGCGAAGCAGAGGCGGAGGCGAGTATTCGCCCCTGTGCGACTGGAAGCCATAGGATACCCAGAGCGGTGTGCGTGAACCCGGCGACCGTTTGGCGTGAGAGCCGGCGGTTAACGAGACATCGGGACCGGGGCGTGTACAATATGTTCTGCGAAAAGGCCATGGAGCTGGTTCGCGAGCTGCATCGCGCGCCAGAAGGGCAGCTGCCAGCCTTCAACGTGAGGGGGGGACGGGGTAAACAGGGCTGGCCTTGCTGAAGGGGCGGGGTTTGGGAGCGCAGGGGACGGGCGGGAGGAGGGTCGGCGACCCCGCGGGTCTAACCTGCGTCTCATCGGAGCGTGGGTTTTCTCACGGTGTCAGCTCCAAAGTCGGGAACAAAAATTTCGGGAACACGGAAAAACAAAATACAGCAGGAAAAAGAGCGTTCATGTTTATATCACGCAGCAATTTGGTGAATTTCCTGAGTATATTTCCTTCAGTGTTTAACATGTATAGCTTTACTGCTGGTTCCTTTTTTTGACCAAGCGTTTATTGGTTGCCTGATAACAATCTAGCATTTGTTGAACGCTCAGGCAGAAGCTAGGCTGTAGAGCCAGGCTGGGATTCGGACTCCGTTGTGTGACCTTGGGGCAGTTACTCAGGCTTTCTGTGCTGTCCCTTTCTTCTGTAAAAATGGGAAAGAGCGTAACTCAACTCTTCCTGTAGTGAGGGCTCTAGGACTGGCATATATATGTCAGCTTCCCTGGACAATACCTGACACACAAGTAGCAGCGAAGTTAGCGTTTGCTATTAATTTTCTTTCTACCACTGCTGTTACTGAAGTGGGAGCGCGAGGTTCTTGTCTCACGGAGACAAGAATGAATCTCGCGGACAAAGGAGAGTGAGTAAAGCGATAGAAGTAATTAAGTGAGGATACAGAAGAAGTTCTCAGGAATGAGAGGGGTCGGGACAGGGTTACTATTGAGGGCTTTTAGGGTTGGTCTTTTATAGAATGCTAACCAGGGAACTTAAATCTTTTTGACTTCTCTGTTGATAGCACCATTGAGTAAAGACTAGTGAGAACATCTTCAATGGCTTACTTCCTTTTTAGAGTCCCATGATTCTTTGTTGGTCATAAGTAGCTGTTATAACAAGACCCCAGCTCTCACACCTAGGACAGGATGGTCTGGTTTGTTCCCTTATCTCTGGTTTCCTTACACCTCTGCATTTTTGGGATTTTTGTGAGCCCGATCCCGTGGCCCCCTACCTATCTCTTCCTACCTATCCCTGCCTGTCCCTTACTCACTACTACTTATTACCCTTATTCTTATTTTTCTCTTACTACCCCAAAAGGGTGCTAAGCACGTAGCTTATGTTATCTGTTGTTCTCATAAGAACACTTTGAGGTTTAAACCATTTCTTCCAGCCATGTATACAGAGGCTTGGGGAGATTAAGTGTCTTGGCCGTAGCCAGTAAGAGGTGAAACTAGGATTTAAACCCTGGCAGTCTGGCTTCAGACCTGCACTCTAAATTCTATACTTGACTACTTTCCCTAGCATAGGGCAGCCACTGTGTGGATGCCAGGGCATGTTCTGCTGGGAGAAGGGCACAAAAAGGAATATTAGAGTGCAGTGTGAGGACACCAGAGAGGTGTACACAGGAGCATAAGGAGAAATGCTGGTATGAAAAGGGATAGAGGAGGGGGCATTTGGGCCACGCCTGGAAGGATGAGGTTCCCACTCTGAGAAGGAAGATAGGCATTGCAGCTGAAGGATACAGCCATGCAGAGACCCATAGTCACATAGGAAAGGGGGACTGATGTGTGTGCAGAGACTACAAAGGTGGGTTCTAGGCCTAGGAGAGTTGGGTATTTACATATAAGGCATTTGGAAGCTGGTAAAGGATTTTAGATAGGGGAGTGATAGGGCAGTTTTTTTTATGTTTTGAGGGTAATGATGGCAGAACTATGCAGAACAGATTGGAGATAAGAAAGAACAGTGGCAGGGAGATGGTTATGGGTGGTTATCACTCTCTGACAGGCCTACTGTGAGAGCTGTGTATGGTCCAAACTGTCTGGTCGCTGGGTCCAGAAATCAGTGTCTGGGTTTCAGAGATGAGGCAAACAGGACTTGTAACTGTTAGAACAGGGGTGGAGATGGGGTGGGCAATCAATGAGGGAGGAATTAGAGGATCTTGGGGGGATTCTCTCTCAGGTACAACATCAGAGATCAGGAGGAAGAGTGTTTGGGGAAAGGTCAGTTTTGTTTTGAACATTAAAGAGCGCCTGGTCGAACAGTTAGGTCCTTTTGCAGATGAGACTGAGCCAAAAGAAATTACAGATCAAGTTCAGGGACTTGTCTGAATTTAAAGCATATTGGAGCAGAGCCTCACCTTGAACACAGGTTTCCTAGATTCCTGTCTGTTGTTCTTTCAGGACAGTTACTTCATTTAAAAAGTTAGGAGACAATGGTGGGAAGTTCAGCAGAGATGCTGGAATGCTAAGGTGTGTAGGCTCTAAAATATGACTACACTGCATTCAGACAACCAGACACTTTGGAGGTTATCTAACATATGAGTAGACAAGCCCAAAGAGACTCAGACTTGTTCAACAAGAGCTGGTCATGCCAGCCTTGCAACTGGATCTTTGGACCTTTAGTCCATCCAGCTCTCTGTTTCACTCAAATTTTAAGTTATCACTTCTGGAGGGGGTCAGGGGTGGAACTTAGAATTTATAAAATCACCCCTTTTTCTAGGTCTTAGTTTGGCAGGGCACTTTTTGCTGCATGTGCACCTTCCACTGACAAACCTACCACCTATAGCCAGGTGACTCAGCAGCCTGGAAGACTCAGCCTGAGGAGGTTGGCCACTCTTTAACACAGCCAAGCAGGGACAGGCCAATCCATCTGATTGATCTGAGGGCTGATAAGCCCATGACCCACAGGACCTTTCAAGAATCATTCCTCCTAGGAAAATGATAGTCACTGGGTCTAGAGCAGGGACTCTGCCTTGTTCATTCCAGGATCTCTCAAGGTTAGGTGCTGTATTCAGCAAATTGAAATAATTGTCCACTTTCTATATGCAGAACTGGTAATAGTTTAAGTGAGTTTTTAGGAAAATTATCTTGGGCTCCCAGCCTGAGGTGGGAACACAAAACTGCAATTTTTACTATAGATAAATCTAAATCTGAAAACGTGTATTTTATTTTAAGATTTTATTCATTTATTTGAGAGAGAACACGAACAGAGGGTAGGGGCAGAGGGAGAGAGAGAAGCAGACTCCCCACTGAACAGGGAGCCCAACACGGGGCTCGATCCCAGGACCCTGGGATCATGACCTGAGCCACAGGCAGACACTTAACTGGCTGAGCCACCCAGGGGCCCCAGCATGTGTGTATTTTTTTTTTTTTAAGATTTTATTTATTTACTTGAGAGAGTAAGAGAGAGAAAACACAAGCAGAGAGGAGGGACAGAGGGCAAGGGAGAAGTAGACTCCCCGCTGAGTGGGGAGCCCAGTGTGGGACTCAATCCTGGGACCCCGGGATCATGGCCTGAGCTGAAGGCAGATGCTTAACCGACTGAGCCACACAGGCACCCCACATCTATGTATTTTTATAAAATTATTTCACACATTGTGTCTTTTGTATACCTGCAGATCTATTAATCATACAAGAGTTTCAGCTATTCCTTAAAATATTATTTGCTGGTAAAGGAATATTTAACTGAATTCTAATAAGTCAGACTTTTCTATGATTTTTTTAACTACTTGATGAAAGGGAAGATAGAAGTCACGCTTACATTTTTTACTGGGTGGGCAGGGGGGTGTCTGGATTCAGTATGCCAGGAGTTGCCTACTTTTTCTGTAAAGGGCCAGTAGGGATCATACAGTATGTACTCCTTTGTATCTGATTTCTTTTGCTTAGTACAGTATATTTGAGAATATCCTTCATCAGTATGTTGACTGCACAAATTGTCAGTAATTCATTCCTTTTTATTGCCTTTTTTCTCTTTTTTTTATTGTGGTAAAATTTATATAACATAAAATCTGCCATTTTAGCCAATTGTAAGTGTACACTTTAGTACCACCAATTACATTCACATGGTTGTGCAACCATCACTCCTCTATCCAAAACTTTTTCATCAACTGAAACAGAAGCTCTGTAACCATTAAGCAATAGCTCCCCATCCCCCTCTTTCCCCAGCCCCTGGTAACCTCTAATCTACTTTCTGTCTTCAGGAATTTGTCTATTTTAGATATTTCAGGTAAGTGGAATCTCACACTATTTATCCTTTTGTTTCTGGCTTATTTCACTTAGGATAATGTTTCCAAAGTTCATCCATGCTGATGCATGCAGTACTACATTCCTTTTTATGCCCAAATAATATTCCATTGAGTGGATATACCATATTTGGTTTATTAGTTAATCCATATTTGGGTGTTGATGCATATTTGGATATGGATGAATACTGATGGATATTTGGGTGTTTTCACTTTGGGGCTGCCATAAATAATGCTGCTCTGAACATTTATGTACAAAGTTTTTGAATGAACGTATGTTTTCAAGTCTCTTGAGTATATACCTAAGAGTGGAATTGCTGGATAATATGGTAATTCTATGTTAAACTTTTCGAGGAACCATCAGATAGGGCTGCACCATTTTATATCCCTACCTACAATGTATGAGGGTTCCATTTCTCCTCATCCTCACGAACACTTGTTATAGCCATTACCAAAGGTATTGCTTTTTGGTAAGATATATAAATCAAAGATAGAGTAGATCAAACATTGCTACAGACTTGGTGAAGGAATTAATGGATGTGTCAATATCATATGTTCTAGGAGGATGGACTCAGGCAAGTTCTGGAGGAGATGAAAGCTTTATATGAACAAAACCAGTCTGATGTGTAAGTTTTGATGAGATTGATATTTTTTAAAGATTTTTTATTTATTTATTTGAGAGAGAGAGCACGAGCAGATGGGGAAGAGCAGAGGGAGAGGGAGAAGCAGGCTAGGGAGCAGGGAGCCTGACATGGGGCTTAATTCCAGGACCTCAAGATCATGACCCGAGCCAAAGGCAGACGCCCAACCAACTGGGACACCCAGGCACCCCTGATGAGACTGATATTTTAAATTTCTTTTTTTTTTTTTTTTTTTTTAATTCATGAGAGTCAGAGAGAGAGAGGCAGAGGCAGAGGGTGAAGTAGGCTCCCTGCCTAGCAGGGAGCCCGATGCAGGACTGGATCCCAGGACCCTGGGATTATGACCTGAGCTGAAGGCAGACTCTTAACTGTCTGAGCCACCCAGGCACCCCCTTTTTTTTTTACTTTTTATTTATTTTTTTATTCATGAGAGAGAGAGAGAGGCAGAGGCAGAGGGAGAAGCAGGCTCCCCGCCTTGCAGGGAGCCCGATGCGGGACTCGATTCCAGGACCCTGGGATCGAGACTGATATTTTAAAACAGCTTAAGAAATACAATACTGAAGTCAGATAATGTTCCATCAGTTTTTAGATATGATTTTTTTTTTAATTCTTTGTGAGCCTGATCACGCTGTAGCTATATAGGACTGAGGGGATTTGTGTTGATCACCCTAAAACTATGGGATTCAAATAGTGCATGGTACATAGCAGATGCTCAATAAATATTTATTTGAATGATATGACTTGCAAGGTATTAGAGTGAATCTAAGAGATGAGACAGGAGCAAATAAAAATCCTAACAAAGTGAAACCTATAATTTCTACTGCTCATTTGCACTAATAGCTGCCTAGTGCATTAAAGGGGTAACAGGCAATTCGTAAACTTAGCAGTAGCAGCAGTGACTTCCAGCAGCTTGAGTGGAGTTCACGGAGAACCAGTGTGACAGAGGCTACAGCCTGGTGCGTGAGAGGGCTCTAGTGTTAGAGAACATTTAGAGCTGAGCATGGTGGTGGCACAGTGGAGAATTTGGGCTGTGTGACAAACTTCATAGGTTCTTGTGATTTGGTGAAGAGTAAGACACAAGGAGGACCAACTCCGGGATCAGAGGTGAGGTATCCAGACCTCAGCCTAGAGAGACGTCCGTCTGTTACCTGATGTTTCACTTTTGGCCTTGTTTGGTGCGGTGTTTTTATCAGTTACTTGGGCATAGAAATCAGTAACGTGCTGGTAAGATCTGTGGAGAACATGAACAATGGGAACGTTTTCCAACTGCGGTGTTTAAGGAAAGATACAGAAAAATCTTCATAGATGGAATGAGGAACGGAACCATAGCAGGTTTACAGTAAGCGTAAGGCAGATATAAAGTCCTGAACTCAAGTTCCCAAGCAGTTTGTTCATTCATTAATTCATACAACAAATATGTATTAAATGATTATGTGCTGATAAGTAGCTCTGGTATTTCAGCTGTAAACAACACAGGAAAGATATCTGCCCCCATAACCCTCACAGTCTAATGCAGAAGACAGATAATAAATATAGATACACCAAACTGGGATACATGCCATGAAGGAAAACAACAGAATTCTGGGAGACAGAATAGTTAATTATAGATAGACTTAGATTGAAGAGTCAGGGAAGTTCTCTCCAGAAAGAAACCTTTCGGCTGAGATCTAAAGGAGAAGCCGGTTTCAGTGAGGCAGTGATTGTGGGCAGAGAGCATCCTAGGTCGAGGGGGCAGCATATGCAAAGGCCCTGAGTTGTGAAGGTGGGTGGGGTGCTCAGGCCAGTGATAGTTAAAGAAGGCCAGTATGGCTGAAGCTTAGCAAGAAGGCAAAGGTTGACACCAGGTGAGACTTTTAAGCACGTGGGACTGACGGTGGCATGGTTGTGTTTTAAAAGATCACCCTTGTGCTGCATGGACAGTAGACCAGGGGACCAAGAGGAGAGGGAGGCATGCTGGCCATCCAGGTGACAGCAGAGGTGACCTGGACTAAATAGAAAGTGAACAGGTTAAAGACATATTTATTTAGGAGGTGGCCTAACAGGCCTTAGTCCAGTAAGGGAATGATTTTCCTGTATTTGCTATATTTGTACCATTTGCAAATTCGTGATCCAAAATTCTGTGCCCCACCCACCTAGTTTCTTTTTTGGTGGGGGGTAGGGGGCAGTAACTATTACCAGTTTCTGTTAAAATTTTTTGTCAGAGGAAGTCTATTCCTTTTTAATTACTCGTGTAAAAGTAAAATTTTTTAGGAAGTCCTTATGTACTTAATGAAACACTCTGGAGTTAGCTTAGATATATTTTATTTGTACTATTTCTTTATAATCCAGAGCACACTGTAAACAATGTGGAGAACGAGTCACAGAGTGACAGAAGTGTACAGAGCAGATCTAGAAGACATGATAGGACCGGGACATAGATTTTTGCCTCTTTTTCAGGGCCCGGAGCAGGCACTGCAGGAAGGAATCCTTTTCGTATCCAGTTCCTTTTAAAACTCCAAAGTAGATTCTTACTCATCCTGTACATCTGTCTTTAATTTGTTTTTTCCCATGATTTTTATTATGGTAAAATAACAAATAACATAAAATTTGCCATCTCAACCCTTTTAAGTGTACAGTTCAGTAGTATTAAATATGTGCATAATGTTACACAACTATCACCAACCATCCATCTTCATAATCTTTTATCATGGAATACTGAAACTCTGTGCCCATTAATTAATTATACATCTGGTTTTTAAATGTGATACTTGTCTAATATCTAAGGAGATGTACATTTTGTAGGGTAAAACCAACATTTTTCCCTCTCTGTGAACAACACTGCAGTATAAGACACGTACATAGGTGAAGATCAATAAATATTTGTGGGATAACTGAAGGACCATTTTGACTCCATTTTATTCCAAGGATTTGGAAAAACCATCAAAAGAGTAGTACCGTTTAAAATAAAAACATGATATAAGACCATAATCTTATGAACCATGATGTTACGTTTATCTCTTGTTCCAGCCTGATAAAAGAATTCCAAAAAGTGAGTAAATACAATATGTGTCTTTTGAAAATAATGGAGATTAATCAGTGTGCAAAAACGCATAGTACCAAATGGTTAAATGAAATGCTGATAGCATGATCTTAAGTAAATTAGTTTATTTTTGGCTTTCAGCTTTTGGCTTTTTTATCTTTTTAACACACCAGTAAAATCTCTGATGTGGAGCAGGTACTATTTGGTTAGATTAACCGCTAATTATAAATAGATAAAAACAAACAAGGAAGTCAGTTGTTAGTTGGCTTTGAAAGTTTATCTTATGCTGAAGTATATATATTTGTTCTTTTCTTCTTTAAATGTTCTTACCAGGAATGAAGTGAAGTCGGGTGGTCGAAGTGACTTGATACCAACCATCAAGTTTCGCCACTGTTCTTTGTTAAGAAATCGACGCTGTGCTGTAGCGTACCTGTAAGCTTCTTAATTTTTGCTTGGGGTGGCAGGGAACAATGGAGGGCTTTCCATGTGGTTTCCTAATTAACCATTTAAAATGGGTAACAGAAATTCTTAGATTTATTTTTCCTGTATAAGCATTCTAAATACTTTTTTTCCATTAAATTTTTCTTTATCGTGAAAAATTGCAGTGTTCATAAAACTGGGGAGAATAATATGAACCCCCATGGAGCTTTCATATAGGCTTAACAGTTTTTAACATTTTCCCATATTTGCTTCATCTTGTTTTTCTCGCCTGTGTTAAACTAGTCTAGAATCTGATGGCCTTTTACCACTGAATACTCTAAGAAATAAAGACCTTTTGGGCCTTTTCTCCCATGAGCATGGCACTATTCTCAAACCTAGAGAAACAAAGAACCCTTCACTGCACCCATTCAGTCCATACTTAGGTTTCCCTGTCATCCCCAAGGTGTCTTCTTATAGTCATGCAGTCTTGTACCTTCTTTCTGTCCTAGGTATGACCGATTGCTTCGGATCAGAGCACTGAGGTGGGAGTACGGCAGCGTCCTGCCCAATGCCTTACGATTTCACATGTCTGCTGAAGAAGTAAGCTAGTACTGTTGTTCACGTTTCCGAATCTGGAAAATGCTGGTTCTGGCATTGTTCTGTAATAGTATTAATGGTATTTCTCTTTGTCTTTAATGTCTGTTTTTCAGCAGTTTTTGGTCTGTATTTATTTACTATATACTATGATGAGAATGGCAGGAGCAATTCTAAATGCTATGTGGAAACCTCTCTGATTAACAAAATAAAGGGTCCTACTTATTAGTGGTCCATCAGTAGGGTTAAAGAACTGGCATTATTATTTAGGGATTTTCCAAAGAAAGAGTGTGTGTGTGTACTTTCCTAGTCAACATGAATATCTGTAACGAAACTCATTTGACCCATCACTAAGGCTCAGAGCTAGCCCAATATTTAAGGACATAGGACTAGACTCAAGTAAACTTGGGTTCAGATCTTGTTTCTGCTACTGTCTAATCTTTGGTAAGTGACTTGTTCTCTCTATGCCTAAATTCCCTCATTTACACAATGAGGATGGTAGTACTTACCTATTGAAGGCTTGCAGTGACTTCTGACACTCTATAGAGTTAGACCACACTTCACAGGCTAAGACTGCCCTTACTGCAGACACCAGCCTTAGGTTTGGGGGTTCCCAGGGCTTCCCTCCATTCTAATTGGCTACAAATTTGGGGGGTCCTGCCAGCTTCATAGGTTTGGAGCTTTGAATCTCTTGACACCAGTTGAACTTCTAGAGAGGAGAGGGGAGCTAGAGATGGAGCTCAGTCACATAGATAGTATTTTAAGCAATGGTGCCTGTGTGATGAAACCCCAGTAAAAATTCTGGACACCAAAACTTGTGTGAGCCCCCCTGGTTGATAGTACTTTGTGTGTATTGTTACATACCATTGTGCCAGGAGGGCAGTGTGTCATGATTCCATAGGGAGAGGACACTAGTAGCTTCATGTTTGCTTACTCTCAGGAAGCAAGAATGCCCTGTCCCCTTAAGGTCCTTTTATCCAGACTAAGAATCAAACTGACATGAGACAGATTTTTTTTTAAATTTTATTTATTTATTCATTAGAGAGAGAGAGAGAGCCTGCACATGCACAAGCAGGAGGAGGGGCAGAGGGAGAGGGAGAGAATCTCAAGCAGACTGTGCTAAACACAGAGCCCAGCTCAGGGCTCGTTCTCACAACCCTGAGATCATAACCTGAGCCAAAGTCAAGAGTTGGGACACTTAACTGACTGAGCCACCCAGGTGTCTCAACATGAGACAGATAAACAGGAGAAAATCAAATTTCATACATACAGGGAATCCACACAGACAAGGAAATTCCAAAAGCAGGCAAAATGAGGTCTTTTTTGTTGTTGTTAAGTAAGCTCAATGCCCAATGTGGGGCTTGAACTAAAGACTCAGATCAAGAGGATCTAGAGTCATATGCTCTACCAGTGGAGGCAGCCAGAAGCCCCAAGGGTTAGGGGTTTAGGACTTCAAAGGGAAAGAATGTAATCCTCAGGAAGAATGATAAAGAGCAAATGTTTGGTAAACAGATGTTTGCTGGGCCCACAGAAAACAATGAGACACAGAGAGGACTTTGATCAAACAGGCCTTGCTAGGTCCCTCCCTGTCTATCATACCTTGTTCACAGTATAATATAGTTGTTTATGGTGGGAGCTCTCTTCCTGGAGCAGATCCTCTAAATTTTAAGGCAGTTGTTAAGGAAGGTAAAGAGCTTTTCCTGAATCTGCTGGGTTTTAATTGCTTTTTAACTCAAAACAGTCTTCATGCCAAATTGGCCCATCTTGGGGTGACCTGCCCTTGGTCCCTATAGTACCTTCCCACATCTCACCCTGGGTCTCTTCCTTCGGCTGGTAGCGATTCTTATTCCTTTCACTATGGTAAAGTTGTGATTCCTGCACACACACACACTTTCTGATGAGGATTATGAAGACGTTTTTCTATGGACTCCTTTAGGAGCTGTATTGTTTTACCTTTCATGAGGAGATCTACAGTACTGGCATTGATTTCTGTGTATAATGTTGCATTTTGAATACAGATATTGAGATGATCTAGTACCATTTTAATTGAAAAGGTTCTCCTTTCCCCATTGCTCTATGTGTGGTGCTACTTCTGTCATAAATTGAGTGTCAATATATCTGAGGATTTGGGATAGGGGACTTTCTCTTCTGTTCTCTTAATCTGTCCTCATACCAATTCTACAGTGTTGTAATTATTGTAACTTTATTAAGTCTTGAGTGTGTATTACCATCTTGTTCTTTTTCAAGTGTCTCAACTATTTTTGGCCCTTTGCGTTTCCATGTAAATTTTAGACTCAATTTGTCAGGTTCTATTTTTTTTTAATTGAGATTTTGACTGAGATTGAATTGAATCTATAGGTGAGTTGATACGATTATAATACTGAATCATGTATGTGGTAATCCCTCCCTATATTTAGGTCTTCTTTAATATCAAAAATGAAAAAAAAAACGGATTTACTGAGATATAACTTATATACCATAAAGTATGCCCTTTTAAAGTATACAATTCAGGTTTTTTTGTTTTTGTTTTTGTTTTGGTATATTCAGAGTTGCGCATCTATTACCACCATCCTATTCCAGAACATTTTCACACCCCCAAAAGAAACTCTGTATCCATTATCCGTTACTCCATATTCTCTCCAGTCTTCCCAGCCCCTGGAGGTTACTAATCTTTCTCTGTATATAGATTTACGTATTATGGATTTTTCATTTAAGTGGAATCATGCAGTATGTGGGCTTTTGTGCCTTTCACTTAGGATGTTTTTAAGGTTCATCCATGTTCTAACATGTATCAGAACTTCATTCTGATGTATGGCTGAATAATATTCTATTGTATGGATATACATATCTTATCCACTCATCAGTTGATGGACACTTGGGTGTTTTTCTCGACAGGGTTTTATAGTTTTCAAAAAAACTGTCAATGCAGAGTTTGGAGAGATCATAATTCTGTAATGGTGTTTTTTTTCATGGTTCTGTATCTGGTCAAATGTTCCTTAGGTCTGTGATTAAGTGTGCTAGTATGTAACTTCTGTGAGCATAGAGATTTTTGTTCACTTTGTTAAATGATCCATCCTAAATCCCCAGACTGGTGCCTGGTTCATAGCAGGCAATTAGTAATACTTGTAGTTTAAATGAATGAATGGTCAGTAGTGATCTATGTGGGGAAATGGGCTATTTATGAAAGGATGAGTATACAATTTCTGCAAGTTTGTTTTCTTATAACTTTGTCAAATGACTGTCTTTATGTTTACAGATGGAGTGGTTCAATCATTATAAAAAGTCCCTTGCTACTTATATGAGGTCACTGGGAGGAGATGAAGGTTTGGACATCACACAGGATATGAAACCTCCAAAAAGCCTATATATAGAGGTAAATATACCTTTTAAGATGGATTTTTCTTGGCATGCCTGGCTGGCTCAGTCGGTAGAGCATGTGCCTCTTAATCTCGGGGCTGTGAGTTTGAGCCTTACGTTGGGTATAGAGATTAGTTAAAGATAAAATCTTAAAAAAAAAAACTGAAATAAAATATAGATTTTTCTTCAATGCATAGATTATGCTTACTTCTGTCTAAGAAGAGGGGGGTATATGACTATGTATATATTAACTTACATTAAAAAAGAAAGGAGGGCGCCCGGGTGGCTCAGATGGTTAGGGTCTGCCTTCGGCTCAGGTCGTGATCCCGGGGTCCCGGGATGGAGCCCCGCATCAGGCTCCCTGCTCGGCGGGGAGTCTGCTTCTCCCTCTGCCCCTGCCTCTCCCCCTGCTCCTGCTCTCTCTCTCTGTATCTCTGTGTCTCAAATGAATAAATAAAATCTTAAAAAAAAAATTAAAAAGAAAATAAAGGACACATGTATCCAAGCCAAAAATGTTACCTCTAGGGTGATGATGGGAATAGGATAGAGTAGCTAAAATTTTCTGAATTTGCATTTGTATTTTAACAGGGTTAACTTTGGAACCATATACATACTTTACATATTATTAAAAAAATTAAAGTGGAAAACCAACCCACAGATTTTGAAAGCAGAATGAAACATATGAACCTGTGTTTCAAGTTGGTAGATTAGTCACACAGGAATTATTTTAAATCACTTTAAAATACATAAATTGATTGTATATCCCTAGTGGATATGTTCTAAGGATGAAAAGAATTACAAAGAAATCTTAACCTGTTTTTAGTAATCCTATTATGATTAATAATAATATCATTAGTGTTATTTGGAACAGTTTATATATTGATAAATCAAGCAAAAAAGTAGTGGCACCAGGAACCAAGATTTTCAAAATAAAAGTGATTCAAATATTAAAATGAAAAAGTTAAGTGAAAATCCTACATTCCCAAACTGGAGTTAGAAATATCAGCATGGGCTCATGTTGAATCATCTCTCTTCTTTAAAAAAAAGTGTTTTTTAGCTCTGTCCACGGGACAGACGTAGAAACAACCACCAGCCCAATGCCATAAGCAGCCAAATTCTGGAGTCTAAATCCCATTTCCCACTAAAAGAAACCAGACTTAACCAGAGGGGGAGATAAAAGGCTGATTCCAGGTCCTAAATAAAATGCACAAGCTGCGCTTGGAATACCTTGTTTTCCTAGAAAGCAGAGTGTTTTAAGGACTACAGTGGGGAGTGCTAAAAAAGTGGGAGCCGATTTGAAGGAGCTCTCACTGGCCAAAGAAGGAATAATCCAAGCATCAAAATGATTAACTGCAGTGAATTGCATCACATCGGTTATGTTAGAAGCATGAATGCATAATGATATCAAATAACAATAACAATTCAAAAAATAAAATCTTTTTGGTCCCCCTTGGAGAATATGAGGGATGCAACTCATTTTGAAAAGTGGTGAATAAAAGTATAGGATCAAGCATCTATCAGCCTTTACTGTATAAACTGTATTTCAGGGTAGCCAAATTGTTTACAAGGGAAATTTCTTCTTTATAGAATTCCAGCTAACAAATGCAGTAGAATAAGAGAACTAAATTAGTGACATTTTGTAGCCATAACACATAGAGGCAAATAGCTTCTAAAACCACTAGGTGAAAAGTTAATGGAGATGAAGATGATGTTTATGGATGGGTACAGGTAACACCTAGACCCACTGATCAGTCTTAACATCCAGAAAGGAACAACCAGATATTTTGTGCTTCACAGGGTCTTGTGAGAGGAAGTGTATAACACCATTTGCCAGAAAATCAAAACTGATCTGATCTAGCCTCTAGACGAAACTTCAGTTTGTAGGAAATTCAGGGACCGAGGAACATGCTAAGTGACCCCACAGGGATCCACAACAAAATCTAGTTTGTGGGAAACTACCAAAGTACCCACTTTCTTTATCAATAGATTGCCAAGGGGAAGGGGGAAAAGGGAGAGAACTGTATAGATTAAAAGACGTGGAGACATGTCAGAAATGTGTCATGTGTAGCTCTTGTTGGATTCTGATGTAACATGGCAGCTTTAAAGAAAACATTCATGAAACAGATGGGGGAATGTGGATATTAACTGGGAATTTCATGACAGTAAAAAATTATTAAGATGATGTGATAACAGTATTGAGATTGTTTTGTAAAAAGAATCTTACACCTGAAACTAATATAACACCAACTGAAATTAAATAAAAACTTAAGAAAAAAAGATATTGAATGAAACCAGAAGCTGATTCTTTGTGAACAAGAATAAAATTAATAAACCTCTAAAAAAATAAAAAGAATCTTATTTTGTAGAAATAGATACCTAAATATTTACAGATGAAATGGTATGTAGGATTTGCTTAAAAATAATCCAGAAGTAGATGAGAAAGCAAGATTGGCCACATGTTGATAATTGTTGAAGCCAGCTGATGGAGTTTCATTATATTAGTCTTTTTTACTTCTGAATATTTGAGATTTTCCATAATATAAGTCTATTTAAAGAAGCAAAAAGGTCGTAGTGGTGGTGGAGATTTTTCTTAAATGGTATTTCTTGAACTAAGTAAAATACCAGAGGAATCACAGGGCATGAAATTATCTAGGAAAAGTAGAAGACTGGAACTTGCTGGTGGGGTTGGCTTCACTCATAACCAATGCGAGACCTCGGGAGCACAAACTCCTGTCATGGGTTCTCATGGGAGAGGAAAACTGAGAGCTACAGTCTGTCGGTGATCTTCTTGGCAGTTACAGAGGTGGTTATCAAAAGGCTGCCTTACCCCTCTTACCTTCTGACCAAGAACCTCTCTTGATTCTTATGATGTGAGTCTGTATCTCTTCTTTCATGGTGTACTTCTACATATTCCTGGGAGACAATCTGAATATTGAAGAAGATTGGAAGAATCCCTTTAAAACAGAAATTGTGGAGATTTACCTATGTTCTGTTCTCAGATACTGATATTTCATGGAAGAATCTGTAAGAGGCAAGTTGGAGTCAATAAAACATTCTCTTTTCTTTGTAGATACTATTTTGATTTTCCAGGATTTGCAGAGGGAACACAATACATGATGTTGTGGGCGCCTGGGTGGCTCAGTTGGTTAAGCGACTGCCTTCGGCTCAGGTCATGATCCTGGAGTCCCAGGATCGAGTCCCGCATCGGGCTCCCTGCTCAGCAGGGAGTCTGCTTCTCCCTCTGACCCTCCCCCATCTCATGCTCTCTCTATCTCATTCTCTCTCTCAAATAAATAAATAAAATCTTTAAAAAATAAAAATAAAAAATAAAAAAAACAATACATGATGTTGTCTCCCCTCACCAGCTCCCTGGGTTTCTTTGCTGTCAGCACAGACATACACATACTTTGGAGATCCTGCCATTCTCCTTCCTCCCCAAACAGGACAGTTGGCTCCTCGGTAAGGAGTCCTAGGCCCAGGTACACAGAGAAGAAACAGACAGACAGAAAGCCTAGAATTTGTACTGTGTGGGTATTTTTATAACCCCTATTTATTTTATGGTCACTAAATATTTAAACCAATTTAGATAAAACAACAGTTTTTCTTTTCAGGTGCGGTGTCTAAAAGACTACGGAGAATTTGAAGTTGATGATGGTACTTCAGTCCTATTAAAAAAAAATAGCCAGGTATTTCTCATCTTGAGATACTTTAAATCTTATGAGAGTGTTGAATGATGGAAATGTTAGACTCAGTAGCAAAGTTAATGTTGCCTTGTGATGATCATTTGTATCATAAGCATTATGCTTAGTATAAGACACCCTGTTTTGTCTGTTTTCTAAAATAAAGACTTGCATATACCAAGAAAAGGTTAATTTACTAGGTTATTGCTTGTATTTAACACTAAGCATGTTCCTGGGAAATTATCACAATGGGCCTTATTCTAGGTAAGTGGGCTTATTCTAGTTAAGGGCCTATTAAATTGTTGAATTTAACTGCTTTTTTGAATTTATTAAAAAGGTGCTAAGCGCTCATTTTCAGCTTGTAGGTTACCTTTCAAATCCCTGTTCTTTGGCAAATAGTGATATGGATCAAAAATTTCTAAGTATTTAACATATAAACATAACAGTTTAACAGAGAAAGATTGAAATTGTGGAGCCGTAATTTAAGCTAAATTTTTTCTTTTTTCTTTTTTTTTTTAAGATTTTATTTATTTATATGAGAGAGAGAGAATGGTAGAGAGAGAGCATGAGAGGGAGGAAGGTCAGAGGGAGAAGCAGACTCCCCGCTGAGCAGGGAGCCCGATGCGGAACTTGATCCTGGGACTCCAGGATCATGACCTGAGCCGAAGACAGTCGCTTAACCAACTGAACCACCCAGGCGCCCCAAGTTAAATTTTTTCTTACAAAGAACCTCAATGTATTTATTTTCTTAGACATCTTCAAGTTCACATTGGATGAATTCACATTAGCTAGATTTATTTTTATCCTGTCTCAATTGTTTGTAGTCACATTAGCATAGGAGGAAGAATGACCTAATAAAAACTCTCTTTCCCATTTTGTTTTCAGCCAGTTAGTATCTAATGACCTTGAGACATTGATGTCTTTGTTTATGCCCTGTTTACTAGTACCCTTTAAATAGTTTCCTAACACAAACGTTGAACATTCTAAAGGACAGATTTTTCAAGGGACCCTAAAATCTTTGGTTGTTAGAGCAAAACTTTCCCTCCCAAGTATCCTCTTGGAAGTAGGATACTAATGAATAGAAAGCAGATGGTGAAGAAGTGCTCTCATAAACATCTGTATTTCTGGAGGACATAGCAGGAAGCTGTGGTTCACAAGAACAAAGCTATCCTCATAAAGGAAGATAGGAAAAAACGTCATCTCAAACACCGTCATCCTGTGCATCCTGTGTTTGAATTTCTTTCTCAAGCTCTTTGGCTGATCTCTCTACTAGAGTGCCCATGTGGGGCTAGGGCAGGTGGAAACCAGTTGAGGCCCCCCCCCCCGTGCTCCAGTGCTAGACAGTTGTCACTCTCTCTGCACCATCAGAAGCCTTCCCCTTGAGATGCTTTTAACTTGTCTCTCAGTATTGCCCTACCCTCAATTGTAAAAGTAGAGGACAATTTTATATGCCTTTTACTTACTATATATTTATCTACTTCTAAAATGTCTAACCACATCTAAAACCAATTTTCTACAGAATCTGGTGTAGATCATCCACATAATATAAAACAATAGGGAAGCATTTTTTTTACCATAGATTTCTTTATACTTGTCCATATGGCAAGCATGATTGTATTTGTCCAGAAATCAGAAACTCCTCCCCCTTTGCAGTAGGAATTGGAATAACTTAAACAACTCAACATTTTTTCCCCTTTTTTTACACTTTACATTCTTAAGGCATTTAAAAAATTCATTTAACAAGTTAGACAGCAGGGTGTCTTCCTGAACTGGTCGGGAGGGATTTATTTGGTCCTGGGCCCCTCGATAGGCCCGCGAGCTGGTGAGGAAGGCCCGTCAGGTGTGCGGGGCCGTGGAAGCACGGCCCGCTCCCCCAAACTAGTATGATAATCCCTCATGCTGTGGTTATTTTCTAAGATCATTTGCTCTGAACTTCCTAACATAGAGTTTTTGGTTTTTGCCCAAGTATGTCTGTCTTTTCTTTGAGATTTCTTTGGTCCTCTGTGAGCCTGGGAAGTTTTCCTGCCTTGCTGCCTGCACCCCCCCCCAACCCCAGACTTCAGTAAACGCTCCATTTTAAGACAGGGAGACTCCTTTCGGCCTCAGAACGAGAGTGGTTTCTTCTCAGGGGACACTCAGGGTGAGCCTTAGCTGGGTCCCAGGGTATTCACACGTGTGAACAGCACCCACACTGCAGATTACAGATACTTTTAATCCTTGAAAAATTCAGGAGGAAAGAGGCTACTGTTGTTATGATAAGAATAGATGTTTAGACTCAATACTAGAGAAGCTTAATCAAGAAGATGCTCCTTTCAGTGGTCTTCCCGACAAGCTATTGTCCCACTTGTGGTGCACTGCTGCAGAATCCCACCCCTGGGTTTTCTGTGCGTAAATCCCAAAGTGCAGACGCCAAGCAAAATTCCTGCTGGAATGCAGAAGTCTTCAGTTAAGTTTAACTGAAGCAAATTATGAATTTATTTATAAAAATCAGAATTCAGTACAGTTTTAAGTGGCTTCAATTTCAGTTGACTAAAATAGCAAATGTACTTAAGTTTAGCTTTTAGCTACTTGGCTGCTTGAAAAGTATGTAATTGGTTGCTGCTTTTTAATGATGCAAAATGTAACTTTAAATTCTTTTCCAATTGTCTTCCTCTCCCCCTCATTTCCCCTCAGCACTTCTTGCCCAGGTGGAAGTGTGAGCAGCTGGTTAGACAGGGCGTTCTGGAGCACGTGCTGTCCTGACCTTGTGCTGAGGCCCCGCCAGGCGGCCCTGTGGTGCAAGGGGGGCCACACCATGGAAGAGTGCTACACGTCCCTCTCCAGCCTCACCTCTTTGGTTTTAAAGGTCGCAGACGTTCTTTACAATAACCAGGAGTATCTGGCTAAGGAGTGGGTTTTTCTTTTGTACAGGATTCATCCTCCTCTTTGTAATAAACTGTAAGCTGTTAGCTATAATTACAACATGACTACAGTTACTACAATGGTTTTTTGACAATGTTTTTTTTTAATGAAAGTAAACTTTTGTTAACATTTGACTTTTTTCCCCCTGGTAATGACTTTATTTTTTCAGTGAACATTTCCAGCCCACGGCATAGCATACTGTCTTAAAGTACAAATCCAAGGAAGGTAATACCTTTCCTAAGTTACAAAACTTTGGCAAATTAATACAGTATTCTTTAATGTAATAAAATCCTTTTTTGTTGTTGCTGGGGTCATGTGTTTATTAGTGATAATTTTCACTCCAAAAATGTCATTTAAGTACCAAAACAAAACACTGTGCTTTGTAATGGTGCTTTATAGCAGAACAAGTTATTTTATACAAATTAATATGTCTTTTAAAACTATGTAATTTCTCCTTTTATTTATTTATTTATTTGGAGGGAGGGGAGGAGCAGAAGGAGAGGTAGGGAGAGATAATCTTAAGCAGGCTCCACGCCCAGCGAGGAGGCTGATGTGGGGCTCAAACTCTCGACCCTTGGATCCTGACCTGAACTGAAATCAAGAGTCAGACACTTAACTGACTGAACGAGCCAGGTGCCCCTGTAATTTCTCCTTTTAAAGAGCATTCCCTCAGGGGCTCCTGGCTGGCTCAGTCGGAAGGGCATGTAACTCTTGATCTCAGGGTTTTGAGTTGGAGCCCCACAGTGGGTATAGAAGTTAAACTGAAATAAAACTTAAAAAAAAAATAAAGAGCATTCCCTCATACAAGTTTGTGAGGTTTACCACAGCAGGGTCATTGTATGTGTTCAGGTGGCTCTGCTTTGTAAGAATTCCAATGCATGACAAGTTTTAAAATTCTACCTTAAAGGAGATTATTATGCCAATATGATTTCCAAGCACTTTTCAAAAATTATCTAATTTTTGCATAAATACTGGAATCCTCAAAATTAGGTGGTCATTTCAAACACTACTACTTTCAGATGGTCCCTTTTATTTAGAAACCCTGTACCTCTTTGGTTTCATGAAAAGTCATATAGCTTTTCTTCAGCTTATTTAAAAAGAAACTCTGCCTAAAATATAGTTGTTTTTTTAAAGATTTATTTATTTCAGAGAGAGAGCCAGTGAGTGTGGGGGAGGGGAGGGGCAGAGAGAGAATCCCAAGCAGACACCCCACTGAGTGGGAGCCCAACGGGGAGCTCAATCCCACAACCCTGAGATCATGACCTGAGCCAAAATCAAGAGTCAGACACTTAACTGACTGAGCTACCCAGGTGCCCCGCAACATTTAGTTTTTGTATTAACCATTCCATTGCTTCTCAGCCCAGTATTATTAGCAGTCAAAGATACTGTACTTGCCATCAGTCCTTCAAGGTAACTGCTTAGACTGACTCCTTTCACAATAATTATGTCTTCTTGAGTCAAAATGGTGTTTTCTGTGTCCTGAGGATGTGGTTTGTATGTGAGTTTCAACTACTGAAACCGTATTTGTAAATAAAAGATTAGTAGATTCAAGTTCCATTGTTTTCTCTGTAGGATCAAGTACAGAATGTTCTTGCACCTGTGTTTTAGTTCTTGCTGCATCCAGTAAGAGATTTCACAAAGGAAGGCAGTCCTGTCTGTGCTGAGAAGTGTACTGCTGTGCAACTTTCCAGGGGGATCTATAAGTCTATCCAATAAATCAACTCCAACCACACTTGGAGGGTTTGGGTATTTCTGCATTGCAGCTGTGGTAACAGTTTCCCATGGGTGGTCAAAGATGCTCTCTGAAGTCCAGATCTTCATGGTGCTGGCAGCCAGCCTGATGTCTATGCAGCGCTGGGGGAAAAGGTGGCCAAAAAATGACTTGACCCCACCCCGTCCCCAGCCGCCCTGCTGCCATTTGAATTTTTTAAATAATTTCTTGCTGCATAGTGAGAAGGTAGGTCTCTGCATCTTGTGTTGTTTCTGGTGGTGTGTCTTGGGCAAGCCCAGAAGCTGGGTTTCTGGGATACACATTTCCAAATCACATGGGCAGGTGGAAATGATAGTCTGTCCAGATTTTCAGCGTATGTAGTGTTTAATGACAGTAATTTATCATCTGGCTGTTTGGGAAGGCAGAAAGGAAGAATACTGGATTTTGCCCATTTCCAATAGCAATTGATCTGGCTCTTGCCTGCCTGTGAGCTTGTGGGGTACAAGCCAGTATCACCACTTGGGAGAGGGGACTAGAAACTGGGGCTAGAACAGAAACTTTGTGCAGTTTCCCCCCAGATTCACACTGACTGAAAAGACACATGAAGCTGGTCAGCGAAGTGGAGGGCACCCTGTGTTGTCTGATGAACTCTGAATGGTACGGGCTAGAGAGGCACAGAGCGCTCTTGCCTGGTGGGCAGTGGCTTTTCCCCACCAGTCCCCTCCACGACCGCTACAGTAATCCGTAAGAAGCATTCAAATTTAAAAGTCCAGATAAGCCCACGACCTGGCACATACTAAATGTGCAGTTTCATTTTACATAAGGGAAATGTTTCTGGCCAACATTATATTCAAGAAATCAGTTTTCTATAAGAAAAACTTCACTTGGGATGTGCATCTGTATGTTTTCATACCTACTTTGGTCTGTAGGCTGCCCTTTACAGATTATTTTCATTATTGGAAAAAATTTCTCGATAGTTTTTGTAGCCAGATCAGATTTTCATCTAAATCTCTGCAGATAAACAATAAGGACAATTTCCCTAGCGAATGGGATGGATGATGTTGATACTTTTAACTGTGGGTCTGTAGTCACCTACCTTGTTCTACGCCCAGAGCACACGAAAGCATGCAGCTGGGTGAGGACTGCAGTCCACGTGAGTCCCCTGTGAGGATGAGCGGCTGTGAAGGTTGTTGCTGTGTTGCCAGCCCACCAGCATTCCCAAACTTACATTATACGATACACTTTTGTATTTAATTTCCCAAATAAAATAATAAGTATAGTCCTTATTTGAGATGAATAGCTGGAAATCTGAGATTTTGGATGTTGTATTGACTTATACTGATTGCCTATTTAGAATTGTGGTTAGAATTTTAAACATGTTTTTTCTTATGATGGTAATACATATGCAGTTAGAAAAAAATGTAGGAAGTAAAGGTAAGTGCCCCCTTCCCACCACCCAGTGTGCTCACTGCTAACTGATCACACACAAAATCCAATCCCATTTCTAAGTGGTTTCCCAGTTATTGTCTAGATTTTGTTCCTAATGTGAATGCAGTCTTTTTTCTATTATATTTCCTAACTAGCTTTGGCTGATACATGTAAAGAGCTGCAAATCATGACGACTTGGCCACATTCTAATATTTATATAACCTCATTGTTTCATTTTGATTTTGCTGACCATGTGAACACACACAGAAAAGGTGTGTGTCTGCAAGCCAAGGGGAGAGTCCTTAAAAAAACAAGAACAACCTGAGTTCCAGCCTCCAGGATTGCAAGAAGATACGTTTCTGTTCCAGCAACCCAGTCTGTGATTTTGTTATGGCAGCCCTAGCAAACTAATACAGGGTGTTAAATACTTTTTCTTAAAAATCTAGTTCCCTGTTGATGGACACTAAATTGTTTCCAGCCTTTTGCTACTACAGACAAAGCTAATGTGAGAAAGCTGGTATATATATCATTTTATACATAATGCAGCTTTATAAGTAGGATAATTACAACTTTTATTGCTCTTGTCAAAATACATAGGAATTATAATAATTTGCATTACCATCAGAAATGAATGATAGTAACTATGCCCTCCCCCCCTCCATCCTTGCTAATAGTGTGTTGTTTCCAGTTTTTGGCTATTAACAAAAAAAAATATGCCAGGACATTTGCATACAAGTCTTTAACGGACATATATTTTCTTTTGGGCAAATGACTAGAAGTTATTTTTTAAAGATTTTTTTAAAATTTGAGAGAGAGCACGAGCAGAGGCAAGGGACAGAGTGAGAGGGAGAAGCAGACTCCCCACAGGGAGTTCAATGTGGGGCTTGATCCCAGGACACCCAGATCATGACCTGGGCTGGAGGCAGACACTTAACCAACTGAGCCACCCAGGCATCCCTATATATGTTTAACTTTTTAAGAAACTGCTAAACTGTCTTCCAAGGTGGTTGTGCATTTTTAATTCACACCAGCAACGTATGAGCTCCTGTTCCTCCACATCTTAGCTAACACTTGGTATTCGTCTTTTTAATTTTAGCCATTCTACTAGTGTGTCATGTGTAATGCCATCTTGTTGAGGTTTTAATTTGCATTTCCCTAATGACTAATGATGTTGACTATCTTTACATGTGATTATTTGGAATCTATCTTTGGTGAATTTTCCAAAAATGTGTCCTTTAAAAAAAAAATCTGTGTTGTTTTCTTACAGTTTTGAGAGTTCTTTATATATTCTGGATATAAGTCCTTTATGAGATGTACGCTTTGCAAATATTATTTCCCAGTTTCTGGCTTGTCTTTTCATTTTTCTTAACAGTATATTTTGAAGAGCAAACATTTTAGTTTTGATAAAAATCTGATGTATTCATTTGTTCTTTTATGCTTTTGGTGTCATATCTAAAAAATCTTGTCCCAGCCCAAGGTAACAAGGATTTTTCCTTTATCTAGAAGTATTATAGTTTTAGGCTTACCCTTAGGTCTAGGATCCATTTTGAGTTAATTCTCGTATGTGGTACAAGGTATGGACCCAAGGTTACTCTGGGCGGAGGAAGGAGGAAGCATGTGGCCATCCTCTTCTAGCACCACTTGTTGAAAAGGCTATCCTTTCTCCACTGTAAACAACAAAATGTATATGTGTGGGCTTATTTCTGGACTCTGTTCTGTTCTAATGATCTGTTTTTCTATATTGACACCAATACCCATGCTATTTTTATGTAGTGTATGTAACTTTTATAATAATTCCTCAAATAGTGTTAATGGTCCAAATTTCTTCTTTTTCGTATTTGTCTTAGGCATGCAAAGTCTTTTGCTTTTCATATGAAATCTAGGATGTTTCTGCCAAAATCAAACCTATTGTAATTAAGACTGCACTGGATCTGTGTATCAGTTTGGGGAGAATTGACATCTTAACAATATTGAAGATATTCTGGCCCATAAACAAAGTTCATCCTCCCATTTATAAATAAATAAAATCTTAAAAAAAAAAAAAGTTTCAGGGGCCCCTGGGTGGCTCAGTCGGTTAAGCATCTGCCTTTGGCTCAGGTCCTGGGATTGAGCCATGCACTGGGCTCTCTGCTCAGCAGGGAGTCTGCTTCTCCCTCTTCCTCTGTGCTCTTTCCCTCTCTCACTCTCTCAAATAAATAAATAAAATCCTTTAAAAAAATTGTCTACATCTATGGTCATGTTTTCGGTGAATAGAGTTTTACTCCTTCGTTTCTAACCTGGATGCCTTGTCTTTCTCTTTCTTGCCTGACTGCACTGGTTAGAACCTCCAGGAGAGTACTAGATAAAAGTGGTCAAAAGTCCGCATCTTGTGTCTGATCTTAGGAGGAAAGCATTCCGTCTTTTATATTAACTATAACTTCAGCTGAGTTTTTTGTAGATGCCCATTATCAGGTTAAGGAAACCCCCTTCTATTCCTAGTTCCCTGTGAGTTTCTATCAGGAACGGATGTTGGGTTTTGTCATATCCCCTTTATGCATCTAATTGAGATGATCATGTTTTTTTTTTCTTTTAATTTGTTAATATGGTGAATTTCAGTGGCTGATTTTCCAATGTTAAACCAACTGTGCACTCCTAATTGGTCATGATGCACTGATACTTTTTTGTTGGATTTGATTTGCTAAAATATTGAGAATTTTTGCATCTGTGTTCATGATGGATATTGGTTTGTAGTATTCTTGTTATGTCGGAAGACCATGTAACCCTGTCAGAGAAAGAGTTGGGAAATACTACCTCCTCAGTTTTTTGAAAGAGTGTACAGACTTCATATTATTTCCTTCTTAAATGTTCAGTAGAATTCATGTTTAAAACATCTGGGCCTGGAATTTCTTTGTGGGAAGGTTCAATTTCTTTTATAGAGCTGTTTCTTCCTCCAGGATAAGCTTTGGTATTTTCTGTCCTCTGCATTTTGTCTAAGTTGTTGAAGTTATTGTCATAATGTTCATAATATTGCCTTATGATTTTGTAGATTCTGCAGTGATGTCACCTCTCTGATTCCTAATATTGGTAAAAATTTTTTTCTCCTTTATCCCAATCATTCTGGCTAGAGGTTTATCAACTTTATCAATGTTATCAAAGAACCAACTTTTGGTTTCATTGGCCTTTTTTTTTTTCCTGTTTTCTATTGCAGGAGTCAACAAACTTTTTCTGTGTTTTAGACTTTGTGGGCCACAGTTTCTGATGCTGAGCGCAAAAGGAGGTGTAGTTTGCTGTGCCAATCAAACTATTTACAAAACAGGCCCCAGGGCTAGGCTTAATTCCTTGCATGAGGGTTCCTGTTCTATTCCTTGACTTCTACTGTGATCTTCATTTTTTCCTTTCTTCTACTTACTCTGGGTTTCATTTGCTCTTCTTTTTCTAGTTATTTAAGGTGGAAGCTCAGGTCATCGATTTGAGACCTTTTTTCTAATACAGGAATTTAGTGCTATGAATCTTCCCCAAAGTAATGCTTTAGCTCCACCCCAAAATTTGGCATACTGTATTTTCATTTTCATTCAATTCAAAATATTTTCTAATTTCTCCTCTGATGGTGCTTGGGTTATTTAACAGTGTATTATTGCCAAATTTTGGGGATTTCCCAAATAATCATTCTGGTCTTGATTCCTAATTTAATTCCTTTGTGGTCAGAGAATATACTTTGTATGACTTAAATACTTTTGATTTTTTTGCAGCTTTTTTCAAGTTCCCAGAATACGGTCTTTTTCTTTTTAAAGATTCTATTTACTTGACAGAGAGAGACACAGCGAGAGAGGGAACACAAGCAGGGGGAGGGGGAGACGGAGAAACAGGACTTCCGCCAAGCAGGGAGCCCGATGTGGGGCTCGATCCCAGGACCCCGAAATCACGACCCAAGCCGAAGGCAGACACTCAATGACCGAGCCACCCAGGCGCCCTTTTTTTTTTTTTTTTTGAAGATTTTATTTGACAGAGACACAGCGAGAGAGGGAACACAAGCAGGGGGAGTGGGAGAGGGAGAAGCAGGCTTTCCACTGAGCAGGGAGCCCAATGTGGGGCTTGATCCCAGGATGCTGGAATCATGACCTGAGCCGAGGGCAGACGCTGAACAACCGAGCCACCCAGGCATCCCGAATATGGTCTATCTTGGTAAATGTTCAGGTGCACTTCAGCTGTTGTTGGGTTCTATAAATGTCAGTTGTTTGATAGTGTTGTTCAGGACTACTAGATCCAATCTCCTTGTTACTCTAGTCCCAGCCAGAAGCCCACAGTGAATGAAGAAGTGTGCCCTTTGATGAGTTTTGACAAACGTATACAACCATGTAACCTAAACTTTATTGAGACCGTTTTAATAACTAGTAGAACTAGTTCGCAGTCATTGCTCTTCTTTTTTCAATTTTCTCTATTATTCGCTTATCTGGCTGTACATGTAAACTTTAGACCTGTCTGACTCTGGGACAAGGGGTCAATGGGGCAGGGAATACCCACTTGTATTTTTATTGGGGCTATATTACATTAATCAGTTAACTGAGAAGAACCAACTTTATGCTGTTGAATCTTCCTATCCAAGAACTGATCTTTCCATCTATTCCAGTCTTTTTTTTAGGTGACTCCATGCTCAACATGGGGCTTGAACTCACAACCCCTAAATCAAGAGTTGTATGCTTTACTGACTGAGCCAGCCAGGCACCCCTATTCCAGTCTTTTGTGCCTTTCCATAGTGCTTTAAGGTTGTTCTTATGCAAGCACATATAGTAAATGTACAGACAGAAGGGGACAGAGCACAGCAACTTCAGGGTAGTGGCTGCCTGCAGGAAGGGGAAGGAGGTTGAGAGCAACAGAGCAGGGTCTACACCTCTATCTAATACTTCTAATTGATGGGCACAGGAGTGTTTCTTATTAAACTATTTTTCTATTTGTTTGAAATATTTAATTAAAAAAAGTTAAACTTAGGGGCGCCTGGGTGGCTCAGTCGGTTAAGCGTCTGCCTTCAGCTCAGATCATGGTCCCGGGGTCCTGGGATTGAGCCCTGTGTTGGGCTCCCTGCTCAGTGGGCAGCTTGTGTCACCCTCTCCCTCTGCTGCTCCCCCTGCTTGTGCTCTCTCTGTCAAATAAATAAAATCTTTAAAAAAAAAAGTTAAACCTAGAAGTTAAAACAATTTTAACAGAAAAGAGTTTTTGTAAATACAGTGACTCTTCATAGTACAGTAGTTTATTCTCATAAACCAAATGACCATACCTATATATATTTTGGATATAAAACTATAGTTCTTTTTTCTTTACATTTAATACAATTTCCAGTGTGATGACATTTCATTGAGGAAAAGATTGCATTCGCAATAAATACTATCATCCCTGAGTCCACAGACTTAAAATAAGCCCTCCCCAAACATCTTCCTGTGGAGCAGGGCTGACAGGCACAGCGAGTAGTCTTTCTAGAACGTCTGTGTAGCCACACTGAGAATGCTAATGATCCGAACCCAAAGCAGTAACAGTGAAAGGGTGAAACTGTCCAGAGCACTTATTTTTCATTTTACTCTCTGCAGCCAAGGTCAAAAGTACAACACTGAAATTGATTTTACCATTTTCTTTTAGTCTTTCTTCGCTGAAAGCTGCCATAATCTGTTTCACCCATTGGTAGCAAAACTGGGAATTTTACCTAGAGAAATTACCCAGGACCACTAATAAAAATGTCATCTTTTCCAGCATGTCTATTTTCTGAGCATCTGGCACAACAGATATTTTTAAATGTGTGTGAGGTGAACAAAGAAGAATCAGAAACCTCCTATGCCCGGGGCATGGCCAATGAACCCTAGAAAATTATGGCACCACGGTGGCTTAATTTTAAAAGATGTTCTTTTGAAATGAATTCCAGGAAAACAAGCAGCCTTCACACAGAGAGGGAAGCTGAAGCGATCTTACTGATGAGTCTGTTGAGAGCTCTAACTTTTTCTTCCAAGATGCGATTTTTCTTCTCTGCACCTCGTAGCTTCTCTTCGGTGACCTGAAGTGCCTTCGTCAGGTGAGCATTTTCCACATAAAACTCCTTGAGCAGCAAATCGGACTTTGTGTTCTTTTCAAACTAGAGAGGAAAGAGAACCACACTTTCCTGTGACTTTTTTTGAAAATTTTTATTGTTATGTTAATCACCATACATTACATCATTAGTTTTGGATGCAGTGTTCCATGATTCATTGTTTGTGCATAACACCCAATGCTCCACGCAGAACGTGCCCAATTCCTGTGACTCTTGTGCAGAAATGCTGCATCACAGCTTGGCCCTCCCACCCTTTCATGTGTTCAGACCACAGATTTGGGGCTCTTACGCATCTGAGACAAACCCTGGGTGGAATGACGATTTTTCTTACCCTGGCATGAAAGAGGAAATTGAGAATCTGATGAATTATGTGGTAGAGAAAATTGAAGTCAAGTTTGTGAGAGTAGATTTTACCATGAAATGAAGATATAAAAAGACTACAATCACCAACCTCAACAAGGACGATCTAGCATAATGTAAAACATGTCATTCTGGTTCATTTCTGTGTGCTCTGCTGACCCACCGTGTCACCCAGGACTTACCTCAGCCCTGCGTCCACCCTCAAAGCACTGGGTGCATGGGCTGTGTCACCACACACCCCAGCCACAGCAGTGGGGACACAAGGCCACTCTAGCTACAAAGGCACAGGGGGCCTGGCCTTGGGCTTCGAAAGTCAAAACTGCATTCACTCACTGAACAAGTAGTGCCAGGACCTCGCAAGGGCCCTGCTCTCAGGAGTGCGTACTCTGATGGAAGCAGGCAGGCCAGAAACAAACATGTAGTGTGGAGGCATGACAAGTGCTAAGAGAAAACTGTGAAACCAAACCCAAGTCCGCCTGCCCGATGCACAGCGAAAATAATCCCTGAGCATGGAGTGCGTGGCGAGGAAAGGAGAGAGACGGGAGGGCAAGACTCAAATCTGTCTCCCCCAAGGAGTCAGACATGTTTACAGGCAAACAAAAAAGGTCAGGGTGAAAAGTTACAGCTGCATTTGGCCGTCCTATTAACTCTCTGGTTACTGGTTTCACTGGGAGGGGACAGACAGCTGAGGAGGGAGTTCGTACTTTTGTTGGGGTGAACAGGGAAGGCTTCTCTGTTGACACATGAACAGAGATCTGAATAAGGCAGGGAAAGAGTGCTGAGGCTGTTCGGGCGTGCATTCCAGGCAAAGAGAGAAGCAGGTGCACAGGCCCGGAGGCTGACCAGGCTAGGGGGTGGCAGGAATGGCCAGAGGCCTGTGGCTGGGGGGCACGGCAGTGGGAGGCCCACTGAGAGGAGGTTAGAGCTGTCACACTGACTGCACAGGCACTGAGGGGAGGGGGCTAGAGCCCGCAGAGCCTTGGAGGCCCCTAGAGGATCTCTGCCTTGTACTCTGCGGGCTGTGGCAGGCTTGGAGGGGTGAGGGGCCAGCACCTCAGTCATGCTGGGAAAGCGCTGCTGCCATTCCCGTGCTGAGAACAGAGCACAGGAGGAAACAAGGACACTGCAGCGCTCAGAGGATGAAGGTGGGAGTGCTGGCAGGTGGGGCGAGAAGGGGCTGAGCTGACAGGCTCACTGGGGACACAGTGGGGGCATCCATCACAACCCCCAAAATCGACCTGAGCCAGTGGCATGGGGGAACACAAGGGAGGGCAGGTGAGAGTGTGCAGACAATCCTTCACAGGTACTTCTGTAAAGAGGAGCAGAGGCAGGGCCAGGGCTCCCTAAGCTTTGGGTTCGGGGGCTGAGGGTCCCTGAGAAGGGAGGGGCTGGGCACGGTGGTACATGCGCAGACACAGGCGGCTGGTTCACTTGGCCAGAGCACAAGCTAGTTCGGCGTGGGGGGGCGGCGTGGGACTATGGACGGGACCTCACAAGGACAGGGGTGCAGGAGCCACAGGATTTCACCAGGACTGAGGATTTGCCAGACAAGAGGAAGCAAACTGAGGGTGCCTGCAAGAAAATGACTGTAAGGTGAGGGGCAGAGGTCACTGAGAGTCTGTGACACTTGGCCAGGGACACAGCTAGGGAGTCCATGAATGGCAGCGAGGAAGCTGCAAGGCCAGGAAGATGGCCAAGGAGGGGGTTGTGTCTCCCCCCAGGACTTCCTACTTCCCAGGGAACAAGAGGTGGTGCAAATGTTTCATCCCATTTGGGCTTAGTTCAGGCACCCTCTAAACATACGTGATTAGTGTAATAAAAATATTTCTACAGATTCTCACAATTTCTTCCAGCTCTGAATAGAACTCTTCTAAGACTAGCTGGTGTTTGGCTAAGCCTTTTCTCTGTATCTCCTGCCTGTTTCCAGCCTTGTTCCCCTCCACCCCCCCCCCAGCACCCTCTGTGCTGGCTGCTCCGTTGCCCATTCTTACCAGTGGACTGTGCTGGCTGAACTGGACTGTAAGCTTTCATCAATCACAACAGCTCTAGCCTTCTTTTTTTGGTCTTTGCTCCCTATAGCAGCCCAAATTTTTCCTTTCTCCCCCAGAGTGATTTATTTAAAAATATATAGATCATATCATGCTCTTGCTTAAAATCCTCTGGTGGCTTCTAACTGCAACTAAAATAAAAGAAAACTCCTGACTTTGAGGGAGTCCTGCCTACCCATCAGCTACAATAGCCTCCCTGGAGGCCTGCTGACGTGCTGCACTTGGTCCCGTCTAAGGACACTGGCCTGCACTGCAACTCTGCCTGGATGCCCCTCCTTGTCGGGGTTCTGGCATGTCCCCCGGCACACATGGAGACATGAGGGTGCCTACACTGCGTAGCAAAGTCCCACCCAATGAGCACTTATCCCTTCCAAAAAGCCAACCTGGCCTCAGCTCGGGGGCACAGCCACACCCTCCATGGCGGTCGTTGGTGTCTGCCCCACCATGTCTGAAGAGAGTGATCCCCAACCATCCCCACCACTTCCCATCCACCACCATCTCTTCTTCTTCAGAGCGAGCATTTCTCACAACCTGAAGTCATTTCTCTTGTTATGGTCTGTCTCCACCTCCAGAATGTAAGGCCCATGAGGGCCCATCTCAAGGTCTTCCCAGAACAATGAATGCCGGGACACATGACAGGTGCTCAGTAAATACCTGCCCAATGACTGAACAAATGAATGAATGTCCTGAGATTATGTGAACACCTCTCAAATGTACCTTAAAACAATTCCCAAAACAAACACAATGTACACAAATATAATTTAGGGTACATATTTAACAAAATCAGTTTTTCTATTGATTGCTTTTAACCGTTCATCTTCTGAAAAAAATCTGTATATTCAGATTCTCAAAGTTTAGATGAAGCCCCAGGTTCAGTAGTTCCAAACGAACATGGGGCTCTCTCCGTGTTCTATGAGGACAGACTCACCCTGGGATAGTTACTTGAATACCACAGAAGGAAAAAGTTCAGAAAGTACATGTGGCAATGACAGACGCCCGTCACTGACCTGCTCTTTCAGCTCGGCCACTTTTTCTTGTAGGAGCGTTTCCACATTCTTCAGAACCATTCCCACCTCTTCTACCTGCTCTTTGGTGTCTTTAAGCTCTTTTTCATGTTCTTCCTGCCACAAAAGGTTATGGGCCAATAGTTTACATTTCAAAAAGAATCGTTATCAGGCTTACTTACTTCAGAATGGAAATTAGCTAAAATGTACAAATCTGGGAGTGACTGGAGATAACCCTTCATCTGCAGAGAGAAACAAAGAATGTTCTACCACAAGCCAAAAGCTGACACCACTCTTTGTAGTTCAAGGAGAATTAGTGGCCTGCTTTCCTGAGAATTTAATCATAAATGACTCCAAAGTGTGTTTCCCCAAATGTGTTACTGAATATTTCTAAAGGACTTCTGATTAAATTTCTTTGTGTTGTCAGTATTCTATCATGGCTGAGCTTATCTCCTGCTTAACATTTTTGCACAAGGCTGAAAGATTATTCTTCTATAGAATTTATGCTTCACAAACACTGAATCTTACACCTTTCGAGTCTTGCTCTAATTTCTTCCTCATGGAGCACCCCGACCCCGTGACCTCGGGCTCCTACCTCCACACCCTCTCCCACCCAAGGTTTCCTCATGAACTGCACTGTGACATTTCAGGAGGGAGTTTTCTCAGCCTTTTAAACACTGACATAGGGTGCACACAGGCCAGACTATTCGAGCACGTCAGAAGTGCTAACTGGCGGTTGCCTTACACTAATGCTCTGAGGTGGGGACCACTGGCCTCCGACGTTTACAGACGAGGAAACTGAAGCAAAGAGAGGTTAAGTAGCTGGCCAAGCTCACTCAGCTGGGAGGTGGTGGAGCCTGAATCCCAACCTCTGCAGCCACAGTGTCCTGCTCCCCTTTAAGGCAGCGGCTCTGTTTCTAGGTCTCCAGATGCCTAGTGCAGTGCCTGGCGCACAGCCAGGGCCCCCACATGTGTGCCACTCCGCCCTGGCCTCTTGTCCCACCACCCTCCTCCTGCCTCCCTCTCATCCTCCTTAAACATGCCAAGTACATACCCACCTCAGGGCCTTGGCACATGTTGCTCCTGCTACCTCTCAAGCACTCTCCCCAGGTAAGTGGAAGCCTTGCTCCCTCAACTCCTTTGAGTCTTGGCTCAAGTAACACATTGGGGAGACCTTCTCTGGCCTCCTATTTTAACTGCAAAGCATCCCGCTCCATAGCACTCATCAACTCCCCACCACCTGACATGCTATCCTCATGACTCAGGTTTTCATTTGTCTCCCCCCACCCTACCACTAGAATGTAGGCTCCAGGAGGGCACAGGTTTTTGCCGTGTGTGTTCATTTCTATATCTCCGACACCTAGATCCGTGTGCACCCAATAAATGACTTCTGCAGTCCTTGTGTGCCTGTGGGTAGGTTTTTTTCATTCTGCAAAATGATTTAAGATTCTTTTTAAATCAGATGCATCATTTGGAAACTGGCCTTGTTCATGTAAAAATCCAGTTTCCAGCTTTCCTTTGAAATCAGGAGAACTCCCACAGGGCTCCACGGGTGGGACCGTTGCCCCCAGCTTCACTCATGGCCTCAGCATCACCGCATTTCTGGCCCTGGGCACAGCTCGAGCATGTGGTCATGTGGCCTACCACAGAGCCTCGCAGCCCCCGTTGGCTGGAGAGACCTTTCGGGTCAGCTGGCTCATCACTCCCTGAGTGGGTGGGTGCCACCCCCCCGACCCCGATCCATCTTTGGCAGACGACAGAGTCCCGCACTGTTCAGAGTGAAAATTGGGATCCTGGGGCTGCTGTACGACCAGACCACTAGGAGCTGGGACGGCAGTTTTCGGCTGCGTGACCAGTGATGCAACCTCACCACTGCCATCATCATCAGCAGGGTCTCAAGGCCCTTGTCCCCACTCACCCACTGTGTTTCTAGCCGCCGCCCTTTCTCCTCCTGGAGAAGGCACTCCTCGCGGACCCGCCGAGCCACCTGCCGTTCCTCTTCCAGCAGCTGCTGCAGCCTGTCCACAAGGTCCCGAGGCACCAGCCACTGCATCCGCTCCTGCAGGCGATGAACCTCCTCGGAGTGCTGGGACTGTGTCAGCCTCAGCCCCAGGCTGGCTCTATGCAGCTGCCCCAGGAGAGAAGGCCATGCCAGGCCTGGTGTGACTGCTGAGCGCTACGGGGTCATTACCAGACACACAAGACTCCGTGCCTACAGACAGCCTACAACTGGAAGCGCACACAAGGCATCCAGCCTCCTCTGGTCCCTGCATCTGCAGCTAAAGGCAGGGCTCATGAAGAACCCATTCATTTGAATTCTGACAGCCAAATTCCTGTGTGGCCAGAGCTTCTGTACAGAGACAGTCAGGAAGACTCAGTTCTGTATCCTCAAAGTGGTTATCCTGAGCTTCCCACTGCAGCCAAGGGAGAATCGTGCTATATTCTGTCAGGTTTACCCTTCAGCAGGCTTCAGAGAGTCCAAGTAACTACTGCAACCCACGCAGGCCATGCGTGATTTTCCTCAAAGCAGAGAGCTCACACTCCTGAGACAGCTGAGGCCAGAGCCACAGAAGGCAACGGAGCACACGATGAAGGCCAAAGGGACCCTGCCAGCGAGTGCAGAAACACCCCAGCACCCCGCTCCCCAACCACAGAGGATGGCAAGATTTCACTGGAGTTGTGCAGGACCATTATTATTGAACTGTGCGTAACGTGGCCAATCCTTTTATTAAACACCATTTAAATCACTCTGATTCTGGAGGCTTCACCTAGAATACCCAGAATTTCCTTGGCACTCTAACTGGCCATGTCAGCCCTCACACACCTCTGAGGCCCCACAGATGGGGAGAGGGAAGTGGCTCCGTCAAGGGTCACACTTAGGGCAAGTCTGAGGTGGGGTCAGAGAGATGGGGAGGGTGCCAGCTATGGCAACTCAAGAGCAAGAGCGAGGTTGCAGGCCTCAGGTCACTGTGTCCCCGTCTCTGATGGGCCGTCTCGGGGGGCCACGTCATCACTGTAACGTGTGGCTATTCTTAGGACAGGGTATTATCCTAGAGAAACACACCCACAGTTTCCAGAACAGCTACCATGCTCTTTTGAGAGAGTGCAATATAATGATTTATAAAATCAGATGACCAAAATACATTTCTCAGAGATACCTGATCCTGAAAATGCTTCAGAGGCAGAGAGTTGAAATAGGTGTCTTGTTATTAATGAAGGTGATTTTTGGACAGCACCCGAGGTGGAGGGGGGCAGGGAGCTGGCTGCCAGGAGGGCCAACCACGGGCTTAAGGGTTGAAATTTTTAGTCCCACCCCCACCTCCCTAGAGGGAAGAGGGGCTGGAGGTTGAAAGAGCCAATGGCCAATGACTGGGTCAATCACAACTGTGTAATGAAGCCTCCAGAAAAACCCAAGAGGACAGGCATCTGGTCCCTCTTCTGGAGATCTTCCATGCTTGGGGAATCAGAACACTTCCATGTGCCACCAGGCAGGGCCCAGGCTCCATGAGGACAGATGTTTGGGACCTTACCCTACGTATCCTCTTCCTCTGGCTATTGATTTGTTTCCTTTATTATATCCTTTAATGAACTGGTAAGTGTTAGTGTCTCCCTGAGTTCTGTGACCACGCTAGCAAATTAGTCAAACCTCAGGAGGAGGTGGTTGAAACCTCCAATCTGTAGCTGGCTGGTCAGAAGCACAGCTGGCTGGGCCTGGGGATGGCCTCTGAGGTGGGGCTGGGGGTGGGCAGTCTTGTAGGACTAAACCTGTCACCTGTGGGGTCTGATGCTGTCTCCAGGCGTAGGGTCATAACAGAACTGAATTCTCAGACACCCTGCTGGTGTCTGATAATTGTGTGCTGTGTCTGGGGAGCCCCCTACATGATGTTGGAATCAGGTCTGGGAACCCTGAGAGAGAGGAACAGAGAGGGGAGAACGAGTTCAAAAACACACCCCTACACATGTAGCCTCCTCCTGACTTTCATGCTTCAGACAGTGATCCTGCAAACACCCAAGCCGGAAGCTGAGCCCCAGACCAGGCCCTAGTGACACCATGTCAGAGTGCCCACCCATCCCAAAGGTGCTCCTGCTCTCTACCAGCATTCCCCAACGCCCTGATGCCGCTCTTTCTTAAAACACTCTGTCCCCATGCCCCTCGCTGCCACCCACTACAGCCACCCCTCTGCTCTGAACCCTGGGGCTGGGTACAAGCTCCCACGTGAAGGCCGCTGTCTGGCCCAGCGTGAGGTCCCTGTGTCTGTGGCCCTGCCCTGCGGCTCTCTGTGCAAGGCAAGCAGCTGGTAACACCCCCCGCCCCTCCCCCCGCTGACTGCCTCCTGAGCCCCCTCATCTCCCTCCTCATGGAAGCGAGACTCCAGCTGGAGCCCGGACCAGCTCTGGAGACCCCACCTCCACTATCACCTAACAAGGAGAAGATGTCTCCAGAGAGCACTGGGGCCGCCACATCCAGGAAATGAGGGTGGCTGTGTTCTGGGACCTGGAGCATGGCAGTGAGCTGCCTAGGCCATCAGCTCTGCCCACCTGTGCTCGTAGGCTCTCTTCCTGCCCCTTGAGGAATGGGGGCTCTGCCCTCTTTGTGTTGAGAGGTGAGGACTGTGTCCTCCCCCATGGAGGGGTGGGCTCTGTGCCCTTCCCCTGAACACAGGCCGGATCAATAGAATGTGGGGAATAATGTTCTGGAACGCCATAGCACAGTCCTGAGGAGCCTGGCAGCTGTGTGTGCTCCTCTGAAGGCGCCTGGTTGCCTCTCCTATCAGAGCTTTGCTGCTGCTACTGCGCTCAGAGAACCCCATGCCACCGAGAGGCCAGGTGTGGGGGCTCCAGTTGACAGCATCCCGGGCCCCCAGGTACCCGCCAACCCCACGTCCCAGCCCTGCGAGCCGAGGGCTCTCACACAGCTGATCCAGCTGTGCCTTCAGATGACGCCCGCCCCAACCCCACTGCACTGCAACGCCCCCCGAGACATCAAGTGAAAAGAGCCTAGGTGCGCTAGCGAGCCCACAGACTGTGATGAATGGTAAACAGTGCTAAAGCTGCCAAGTTTGGGGGTGGCACCAAGCCAAGATTCCCAGGGGCGTGCGATGTGTGCAGCATTCTGCTCCCCCACACCCCACTCTGAGCTGCGCAAAGTCCTCTGCCAGGCCCTCTAGATGCACCCCCCAAGCTGCTCCACCTCTAGGCCCTCCTCCTCAGAACCACCCCCAAGTGTGCCAGTGACAACCCTGGCCCCTCCATTGGGGCTCCACGCCACCCTTACCACGGCCTCCCCTTACTTCCCTCACGGGAACTTTCACTGTGGTTTTGGGGGTCCTTTTCTGAACCACGAAGAAGGGGAAACCAGCTCATATCACAGAGGGACTGCTTAAGTAAGGGATCTTCTGCCTGTGAGACTGGCTGCCTCCTAGCCTCCAAGGGCTCAAAACTGGCAAGGCAACTTCTCAAGGTTTCTTTCAGACTTAAAGAAAGACAGAGAAGAGATCCCCCAAATGCTCAGAAGGACCTCTGGGACAGTGCTTGTTTGCCTTGGGAAGGTGAGAGCCCACATGAGCCCCCAAAAGCATGTCTTAAGGCCCTGGGTATGTTGGAGGGCATAGCAAGTCCAGCTGTAGAGCCAGGGCCAGTTGGGGAGCCCGTAAAGAGGCTCAGTGAGGGAGGTATGCAGGTGCCACACTCAAGGGAGGATGGTCCCACGGCCCCTCTTTTCTTCCTGCAGCCCCCAGTCTCCTAAGTGCACCCTGCATCTAAGTCCACACTGGGCCCTCAGGCACCTCCTGTAGTCACACACCTGTCATTCTCCCTCCTGCTCCCCCAGGAAGAACCAGCTCTCCCTCTCTTGTGTCCCTGCACCTCACGCTGTCAGGGCACCCCAAGGTCCTTGCTTGGCCCGTCCTGCTCACATTTACTTGTCCGAGACTGCTAGCTCTCCACCTTCCTATCTCTGCACCTTGAGAACCTGGCGCACTGGATAAATGCTGGAGCAGGAGAGAAGGTGGGAGGAAGGAGCTCAATACCCACACGTGCGTGCAACTTCAGGGCTTCTGTGCACACATCAGCCCAAGTGAGTGTCAGACAGGGTCACCAAGCTTGCCAACTGCTGGGACTACTCCGCCCTGTGTCCTTGGATATGACACCACCCCCTATCTCAGAAGCCACCTGTCACTCTCCTTTGCTCTTCTGTTTTGCAGATGCCACACCCAAAAGCACTGCTTACCAGCCTCCTTCCCTTGTGCATAAACCGAAACACAGCTCGGCCCACAGATGGCTCAACCAATCCTGGACAAGGCTCGACTTCAGTCCTGGACTGTAAGCGACCAACCAGCTATGTAACCTCAGGCCAGGCTAATAACTTCTGTGGGCCAGACCAGTCCTGGCCAGGCTCTGTCATCAGTGCTAAACCATGTTGACTTTCTTCCTGGCTGAGACCCAGCCACTGGCCATTATGCACACCTACCTGGTCTTGACTTTCTTCGAGGGTCTCTCTCACCTGTGACTGTGACAGTCTTAGGCTCTGACATTCCTGATTTTTGTGTTCGAGTTCAAGTTCAAGTTTTTGGATGTGCTCACTCTGTTTTTAAAAAAATCAATTTCACAAGTATAAGAAATATCTCAGCATTGATATGTTTCATGCAGAAACTTCAGAAATGTACAGAAAAGCAAAGATTATGAAATTTAAATCACCCATCATCCCAGCAGCTGAGGACCACACCTGACACTGTGATCTCAGCCCTTCCTCCAAACGTGCATTTCTAGCGGTAAGATAAGCACAGCTTCATACCCTATGCTTTCCTCATTCTATCTTGAGCATTTCCCCACGACATTAAATATTATTTGAAACATGATTTTTAATGGCTATACCATAATTTGCTTATTCATTCAATATTATTGATGATTCAAGCTGATTTGAATTGTTTTGCTATTATAAATACCACAGCAATGAAAATACTTCAGCTAAGTCTTTCCAGGATGATCAGATAAAATTCCCATAAGCAAAATTCTAGTCAGAGCACACCGACATTCTTGAGGTACTTAATGTATATTTTGCCCAAATGTCCTCCTGAGAGGTCTACCAATTTACTCTCCTAGCATCAGGACTTAATTCCTTTCTGCTATGTTTTCTCATATTGAGGATTTGCAAAAGCTGCTGAAGTCAGACAAATTTTCCAAGGCATGTACTTACTAAGTCTCTTTACCTGAGGGATGAGTCTGCCTCCAGGCATTTTTAAGGCTGTTCCTGATGTTCTACTCACCTGCAACCCCTCCCTCTGCCCCACCTCCTCCAGTCTCCGTGTTAACAGCTGAATGGTGAAGCAGTTCTTCTCATTCTGGGCCTGGTGGATAGAGGCCTCTTCTCCAAGCTGAAGGATCTTGTGATTGAGCTGGGACACTTCATCCTTGCATTTCTGACTCTGGAGCAAAATGGATTAAAATACAGATGACAAAGTTATTTTTTTAAAACCAGCAGCTCAATTCAGATCATTCCAGTGGCTCCCGACCAGGGACGATTTTGTTCCCTGAGGAACATGGGGCAATGTCTGGAGACAAAGCTCCTTATCACAGCTGGGAGGGGATGGCTACTGGCATCTCGTGGGGGAGGTGCTCAGCGTCCTCCAGGGCAGGACTGATACGGCCCCTGACGGCCACAGTGCCACAGAGGAGAAAGCCCGCTCCACTCCCTGGAACAGAGGAGACACATCTGGACCATCAGGGGTGGTCACATGAGGAACATACAAACCACTGCTCTGAAAACCTTCCACGTTGTTCTCATTTCTTTCATGGTTATTTCCAATTATTACTTGAAGCAATCTGAAGGAAAATACCCAATTAAACTTGAAGTATATGAAGCTCATCAAAGTCTCCTCTGATCTCTGTCATTGAACACACAGACATAGCTTTCAGCAGGGCGAGGCGGTGATTAAACTGCGTATTCTGCTTTTTCTCAGTACCCGCTGGCCAGCAGGCGGCGCATGCTCAACAGATGCCGGCCGGGGGTGGGGGCGGGGCGCAAGCGAAGGCGCCACGAACTGAAACAGCAACGAGAACGTTGCTCCTACCGTCTCTCACCGTGCAAATGCCAGTTACGTTCAACTCTTTGTCGTGCATATCTTCATAGACACCGCACTGCTGCTTGTTTGCTTTTCCCCACAGCCGTCCGTCCATTCTCGAGGCCAAGCATCGGCAGCCCCAGGTGTCTGCAGAGCGGCATCGCGGGAACGGCTTCCCGGCGCAGCTCTCCATGCACGCACGCCACTCCCCCGGGGCGGCGCTAACCACCACTGTGTTATTACGTTTCTGAGGACTTGAGAAGCAGATGATGGAACCCTGAAGTTGTTTCAATTTGGATTATTCATGCTTAGTGAGTCCACATGTTTTTCTTGTGATCACTGCTCCTTCTCCTCTGTAAAGAGATTGCCCCCTCGTCCTGTCCTTAAAATCTCAGTACTGAGGGTAAAGAGGTGTTTTCCAAGCATCATAAGCTCATGGCCATTATGTCTGGTATGGAACTCTCTTGTGTTTATTAAATTTCACTGTGAAAATTAAAATTGTTTTTCACTATTGATACACACTCATCTTGTTCTCTGGAGGACAGCCTTGATTTTATGAACAGCCAGAAATGGAATCTTCATTCAGTTAATTTTCTTCTGTTTACCTTTAATATTTAGTCTTTCTTTGGAAATAATTTCAAACCTCTACAACACAGGCAAGGCTACAACAGAGAACACCTATGCACCCGTCACCCAGGCTCACCGGCTGGCAGCATCCCCCGTGTGCTTTGTGGCGGATGCTTTCTGCAGGTACATGCATGCACGCATGTACACACAACACACACACACACACACACGAGGCCCTGCACTAGGTGTTTCCTAAAGAGGTATATGTGTTTTCACATACTGTCATGCAGGTCTGGCTTCAGGACATGAATCACACCACCTGCATCCCAGTTTTGTCAACTGGCCCATTATGCCCCTTCCTCCCCTCAGGCAGTGCCTTTACCAGGCAGGCTGTTTTAGCCTCCCTGAATTTGGGATATTTTTGTGGGCTTTGTCTTGTGTGATACCGAAAATTTTGACGGATACAGTCCCTCCGTGCCTCTCCCCTTTAACACTTCCTCACTCGGGGCTTGCTGGAATGCTCCCTGTGACAAGGCTCACGTGTGCCCCACAGGGCACCCTCCTGGGAGCATGGGGCACCCTCTGCCTCCCCATGTCTGTGTCCATCACCTCCTTAATTCTAACTTACACTCATCTGGGTTTTATTGCAGAAGACAACAAGATGCTAGCAGTCATCTCCTGGTCACATTTTAAAACAAATGGATGTCTGTGCTACATGGGCTTACTGTGAATCTGATCAGGCCTTTAGGCCTAGTTTCCAATTTATAGGAAGTATAAGGAACAGAGAAGCAGACTGAACGACACTATCAGATTCAGAATGTGGGACGGCCTACAGGTCTCTTCAAAGAGACAGCCTTGTGGGGGTGAATCAGGTGTTCCAGGTTAAAAAGACTAAACACATCGAGGCAGGCTGACCATATTTTCCATACACGGCCTCAACGTCCTCTCCTGCCCCACATCCCCTTCTGCAGTGGACACTCCCCACCCAGAGGAGCCTGTGTCCGTCCCTGTGCCTTGTGGGGGTCTGGGTGAGGATGATATGCTCCTGAGGTCAGAAGCCTTGTGCCTGCCCTGTGGTCCTCCTGGTGCCCCCTTGTGACACTCCCTAAAGGAGCCGAGCCCCACAGAGAGGAGCCACATGTGATTCCAGCCCTGGCCTCTGGGTCACCCCAGCTGTCCAGTCTTCCCAGCCCCCATGATGGAAGCAGAGGCGGCGGGGGGCATCTGTCCCGTGCCCTGTCTGAAGCCCTGACCCACGGTTCTGCGAGTGTAATCAAGGAGCTTTTTTCTGCCACGAGAATAGCATTGACAGTTCAATGCATCACCCTCAAATGAATCCTAATTCCAAAAAATTTACCACAGAAGACATTTTTGAATAATTAGAGAAATGTAAATATGGTCGGAATATTGGATAGTGTTAGATGATTACGATTAGGTTTCTCAGGTGTTACAGTAGGACTGTGGTTAGGCAGAAGTTGCCTGTGAACTATTTAGAAGCAGAGTCTCACGGTATCTGTCACTTACTTTCAGATGGCTTGAAAACACACACACATATACACACAGTACACAGAGATACAAAGACCGGTATAAACAAAAACTATACTTACGGTACTTCATGGTATTGTTAACAATACTATCAAATTAAGATTGTAGTATGGGGCTGATCAGTGCACATTATGTCAACTTTTCTGTGTGTTTAAAGCTTTTTATACTAAAAAGCAGAGGGAAAGAAAATAAATGGATACCTAGAATCCATTTACAAGCATGTCCTAGAAATAAGCCCGAAAGGGGACGGGAGGCCCAGGAAAGCCCTAGATGGGTCGTTTCACAGGAAGTTGGTCTGCAGGCAAATGCAGTCTGAACTTCTCATCCTAAATCAACCCAGCAATTGCTCTCCTGATGGAGAAGGCCTAAGCAAGGCCACCACACACTCACCATGGACACAAACACCCAGAGCTGGGAGCCCAGACAAGCCACCTTCTCACCAGTGGTCTGAGGCAGTTCCCACGGCAGAGCCACTCAGTGGCCACATGTGGGCAGAGGCGGCACTGGGAGAGAAGAGCTGTGGGACTGACCTCAGGAACGGCACAGGTTTGAGAAGCCACGCGTGGCAACTCCTCCCCTCCCCTGCCCCGAGAACTAATGAGTGAGTTCAGCAAGGTGGGGGGACTGGCAGTTGAAAACCCATTTTATTTCTGTGTCCTAACAGTGAACATACAGAAACCCAAATTAAAAAAATAATACTAGGGCGCCTGGGAGCTCAGTTGGTTAAGCGACTGCCTTCGGCTCAGGTCATGATCCTGGAGTCCCGGGATCGAGTCCCACATCGGGCTCCCTGCTCAGCGGGGAGTCTGCTTCTCCCTCTGACCCTCTCCCCTCTCATGCTCTCTATCTCATTCTCTCTCTCAAATAAATAAATAAAAAATCTTAAAAAAAAAATAATACTGGACTGACATGTAAAAAGCTCCATCTCCCCAATAAGAAAAAGGCTGGGTAAACTGAAATCAACAACTCCTCTTTGAAACCTTAGAGAATTGTGGTCAAAGGGCAAACCAACACCCTGAAAACTGGAGAGACAGGCTAAGGATTCAGAGTTTACCAGGAGCAGAGGTTGGAGCCTGAAACTGGAAGGGAAATGGGCACCATAAGGATGAACACTGGAGGCTGTGTCTGGCTGGCTTGAGAGTTAACATGGTCTCAGAGGAGCCCCCAATTTTCCTGAGACATACCAGGTTCCTGCCCTTAACATCAGAGAAAATCCCCTCAAGCTTCCAGCAAGTGGGGGTAAAGTAATTGCTATGAACTGAACTGTGTCCCCTCCAGATTCCTATGCTGAAGCCCTCAACCCCCAATGTGACTGTATTTGGAGATAAGGCTTTCAGGAGGTAATTAAGGTAAAATGAGTTTATATGGGTAGGGTGCTAATCTGACAGGACTATGATCTTTTAAGAAGAAGTAGAGCACTATCTCTCCCTCTGTGTGGCCCTGTGGAGGAAAGGCCGTGTGAGGACCTAGTTAGAAGGCAGCTGTCTGCAAGTCAGGAAGAGGGCTCTCACCAGGAACCAAGGCAGCCAGTCCCTCATCCTGAACTCTGGCCTCCAGAACTACAAGACAATAAATTTCTGTGAAGTCTCTCAGCTTACTGCACTTTGTTACGGCAGCTGAAGCCATTCTGAAGGACACTCAGAGCTTTCTGTTCCCCTCCTGCCCTCAAGAGAAATTACTATACTGGAGCTTAACCAACCCCAGCCCCTCCAGCCTTTCTGTCTTAGCACACACCACGGATCAGAGTGGCTAAAGTATGAGTGACAACACCAAATGCTGGCCAGGATGTGAGGAAACTGGATCAAGCATAGATCGCTGGTGGGAATGTAAACTATTACAGCCACTCTGGATACCAGTCAGGCAGTCTTACAAAACTAAACATGTAACTACCATACAACTCAGTATTTGCACCCTTGGGCATTTATCCCGGTGAAATGAAAACTTATGTTCATTAAACAAAACAAAAAAACAAAAACAAAAAAACCTGCATAGGAATGTTCAGAGCAGCTTTATTTGTGACAGGCCAAAACTGGAATCAGCCCAGCCGTCCTTTAAAAGGTGAGTGATAAAACAAACTGTGGGACATCATCACCCAGAACAACATTCAGTAATAAAAAGAAGCTAACTACTGTTCAGGCAATGCTTAGATGAATCTCCAGGCAAGTATGATGTGTGAGAAAAGTCAATCCCAAAGGGTACACTCCCTATGAATTTTTTAATATAACATTTTGAAATGACAGTTTTAGAAATTAAGGACAGATGAGTGGATGTCAGGGGTCAGGGGCTGGGGTGGGTAGGCAAGAGGGGTGTAAGTGTGGTTATAAAAGAACAGCATGAAGGATCCTTAGGAGTTGGAACTATTTAGTATCTCTCTCTTTTTTTTAAGATTTTATTTATTTATTTTTAAGATTTTTTTTATTTATTTATTTGACACAGAGAGAGAGAGAGCACAAGCAGGGTGAGCAGCAGGCAGAGGGAGAGGGAGAAGCAGGCTGTCCGCTGAGCAGGGAGCCCGATGCGGGACTCGATCCCAGGACCCTGGGATCATGACCTGAGCCAAAGGCAGCCACTTAACGGACTAAGCCACCCAGGCGCCCCTAAGATTTTATTTATTTATTTATTTATTTGAGAGAGAGAGAGAGAGAGAGAGAGCACAAGCAGGGGCAGAAGGAGAGTGAAAGCAGACTCCCCACTGAGCAGGGAGCCTGACATGGAGCTTGATCCCAGGACCCCAGGATCATGACCTGAGCCGAAGGCAGATGCTTACCTGACTGAGCCACTCAGGCGCCCCAGAACTGCTCAGTATCTTGACTGTGGTGGTGGATGCATGAATCCACACACCTATGAAATTGTATAGAACTCAATACACATATATCACACACACAGACACATATACACACATACACACAGACCTACATGTAGACGCACACACACATGCACATACACACACACATACACACATGCACACACATACACAAATGAGTACACAAGTAAAACTGGGGAAATCTAAGTAAGACCCATGGATTGTATCAACATTAATAGCTTGGTTATATTTGTTATAGGCTGATTTCTGTCCACCCAAAAGTCATTCTCAAACTCCCAATACCTCAGAATGTGACTGTATTTAGAGAAAGAGTCTTTAAATAGGTGATTAACATAAAATGAGGTCCTACAAGTGGGCCCTAACCTAATATGATAGTGTCCTATTAAAAAGAGATTAGAACACAGACATGTAAGAGAGAAGGCCATGTGAGGACACAGGAGAAGATGGCCATCTGCCAGAGAGGCTTCATGAAATTAACTTGCTGACCCTTGACCTTGGACCTCTAACCTCAAGAATTACAAGGAAATAAATTTCTGTTGTGTAAGCCACTCAATCTGTGGCATTTTATTATGGCAGCCCTAGTGAGCTAATACAGATATTACACTATAGTTTTATGAAGTGTTACCACTGGGGGATCCAAAACCCTTGGGATACAGCAATAGCAGTCCTAAGAGGGAAGTTTATAGCAATACAGGCTTACCTCAGGAAACAAGACAAATCTCAAAGACCCCTAACCTCATACCTAAAGGAGCTAGAAAAAGGACAAACAAAATCCAAAACCAGTAGAAGGAAGGAACTAATAAAGATTAGAACAAAAATAAATGATATGGAAACTAAACAAACAAACAAAAAAAAAAAGACCAATGAAACCAGGAGCTGGTTCTTTGAAAAATTAATAAAATTGATAAACTCCTGGTAGGCTTATCAAAAGAAGAGAAAAGACCCAAATAAATAAAATCACAAATGAGAGAGGAGAAATAACAACCAACACCATAGAAATACAAACAATATAAGAGAATACTATGAAAAACTCTATGCCAACAAACTGGACAGCTCAGAAAAAATGGATAAACTCTTAGAAACATATAAACTACCAAAACTGAAAGAGGAAGAAACAGAAAATTTGAACAGACTGATAACCAGCAAATAAGTTAAATTAGTAATCAAAAATCTCCTAACAAACAGAAGTCCAGGACCAGATGGCTTCATAGGAAAATTCCACCAAAAATATAAATTAGAGTTAATACCCATTCTTCTCAAACTATTCCAAAAAGTAAAAAAGGAAAGAAAACTTCCAAATTCATTCTATGAGGCCCATATTACCCTGATAGCAAAACCAGATAAAGACACCACCAAAAAAGAGAACTACAGGCCTGTTTCTCTGATGAACACAGATGCAAAAATCCTCGACAAATACTAGCAAACTGAATCCAACAATAGCAAAAATAATTCATCACAATCAAATGGGATTTATTCCTGGGTTGCAAGGTTGTTCAAAATTTGCAAATCAATGTAACACATCACATTAATAAAAGAAAGTATAAGAACCATATGATCATTTCAATAGATGCAGAAAAAGCATTTGACAAAGTACAACATCCATTCATGATTAAAAACCCTCAACAAAGTAGGTTTAGAGGAAACATAATAAAGGCCATAGATGAAAAAGCCAAAGTTAGCATCATCCTCAATGAGGGAAAAGCTCTCAGTTTTTCTCAGGTCAGAAACAAGACAGGGATATCCACTCTCACCACTGTTATTCAACACAGTACTGGCAGTCCTGGCCATAGCAATCACACAAGAAAAAGAAATAAAAAGCATCTAAATTGGCAAGGAAGAGGTAAAACTTTCCCTGTTTACAGATGACATGATATTGTATATAGAAAACCTGAAAGACTCCACCAAAAAACTGCTAGAACTGATAAATGAATTCAGGAAAGTTGCAGGATACAAAATCAACATACAGAAATCTGTTGCATTTAGATACATCAATTATGAGGGAGGAGAAAGAGACCTTAAGGAATCAATCCCATTTATAATTATACCAAAAACAATAAGATACCTAGGAATAAACCTAACCAACATAGTGAAAGACCTGTACTCTGAAAACTATAAAATACTGATGAAAAAAATTGAAGATGACACAAAGAAATGGAAAGACATTCCATGTTCATGGATCAGAAGAACAAATATTGTTAAAATGTCCATACTACCCAAAGCAGTCTACACATTTAATGCCATCTCTATCAAAATACAACAGCATTTTTCATAGGACTAGAACACGCAATCCTTAAATTTGTATGGAACCACAAAAGACCTTGACTAGCCAAAGCAACCTTAAAAAAGAAAAGGTGGAGACATCACAATTCAAGACTACAAGTTATATGACAAGACTTTAGTAATCAAAAAAGTATGGTACTGGCACAAAAACAGACACATAGATCAATGGAACAGAAGAGAAAACCCAGAAATAAACCTACACTGTATGGTCAATTAATCTTCAACAAAGCAAGAAAGAATATCCAATGAGAAAAAGTCTCTTCAAGAAATGGTATTGGGAAAACTGGACAGCAACATGCAAAAAGAATGAAACTGGACCACTTTCTTCCACCACACACAAAATTATACTCAAAATGGATTAAAGACCTAAATGTGAGACCTGAAAACCATAAAAATCCTAGAAGACAGCGTAGGCAGTAATGTCTCTGACACTGGCCATAGCAACTTCTTTCTAGATATGTCTCCTGAGGCAAGGGAAACAAAAGCAAAAATAAACTACTGGGACTACATCAAAATAAAAAGTTTCTGCACAGCAAAGGAAACAATCAACAAAACTAAAAGGCCGCCTACGGAACGGGAGAAGATATTTGCAAATCACATATCTGATAAAAGGTTAGTATCCAAAATATATAAAGAACTTATAAAACTCAATACCCAAAAAACCAACTAATCCAATTTAAAAATGGGCGGACCACATGAATAGACATCTTTCTAAAAAAGACATCCAGATGGGGCCAACAGACACATGGAAAGTTCACTCATCATCAAATACATCAAATACAAATCAAAACTACGAGATATCACCTCATGCCTGTCAGAATGGCTAAAATCAACAACACAAGAAACAATAGGTGTTCGCGAGGATGCGGAGAAAGAGAAACCCTCATCGCTGTTGGTGGGAAGGCAAACTGCGGGGCCACTGTTGAAAACAGTATGGCAGTTTCTCAGAAAGTTAAAAACAGAACTACCCTATAATCCAGCACTCATACTACTAGGTATTTACCCACAGAATACAAAAATACTAATTCAAAGGCATATATATACCCTGATGTTTATAGCAGCATTATCTACAATAGCTACATTATGGAAATAGCTCAAGTGTACATCCCCTGATTAATGGATAAAGAAGATGTGAGATACACATACACACAATGGAATATTACTTGGTCATAAAAAAGAATGAAACCTTGCCATTTGCAATGACATGGATGGAGCTACAGTGAACAATGCTAAGCGAAATAGAGAAAGACCATACCATATGATTTCACTCATATGTGGAATTTCAGAAACAAAACAAATGAGCAGAGGGAAAAAAAGATAGAGGCAAACCTAGAAGCTGACTCTCAACTACAGAGAACAAATTGATGGCTACCAGAGGGGAGGTGGGTGGGAGAATGGATAAAATAGGTGATGGGAATTAAGGAGCGCCCTTGTCATGATGAGCACTGAGTGATGTATGGAAGTGTTGAATTACTATATGTGCACCTGAAACTAATATTACATTGGATATTAAGTAAGTAAAATTTAAATAAAAACTTAAAAAAAATGTTACCATTGGGGGAAAATGGTCAAAGTGTTTTAAGAATTTCTCTATATTTCTTACAACTACATGAGTCGGCAATTATCATTAACAGTATCAATTAAAAAAGAATTAAAAAACCCAAGAATGATACACCGCAGCTTGTGTGCTTCCTCCTTAATAATGCATCCAAAGGGCATCTGGGTGGTTCAGTCAGTTAGGCTCCGCCTTCGCCTCAGGTCATGATCCCAGGGTCCTGGGACTGAGTCCCACATCAGGCTCCCTGCTTGGCGGGGAGTATGCTTCTCCCCCTGCCTCTCCCCGCAAGCTCATGTGCTCTCTCTCTGTCTCTCTCTCTCACATACATACATACATACATACATACATACATACATAAATAAATAAATAAATATTCATCCAAAAGCCAGTAAAGGAGACCAAGTATGAAAGGCATCTATGTATGGGGGCAAAAAGAGGACCAGTGTGGGGTTAGTGCAGAAACAGAGTGGGGTAAGGGGAGATTAATCAACAGTAAGTAGATCTTCTGAAGACAGAAAGCAGGCTTCTCACTGCGGGAGATAGGAGTTACAAATATGGAAAGGGAGAAACTAGGATCATCATTAAGTGGGAATTGCATATATGGGGTTTGAATTCATGATTTTCAGTAGATATATATATATAATACTCATGCAACCATATGCATGTGAGTGTGTATGTATATAAGAACATACACACTCCTTAGCTCTATCCATTAATTGTGTCTGGAAGTAGTGACACCCCAGGAGCGGTGGGCACTCTTGGTGCCCAGGTCTTAGTCTCCAAACACCATTCCACAGTAAAGGTGACTGGGGGCTCCTTGTGGGAAGTAGCTGATTACAGGCTGAGGCAGGGGAAGTATTAGATGAACATGGAATATCCAGGGGTACCAGAAAGTAAGGAACTGCTCAAAAAATGATCAGGATCTGTCTGGAGGACCCAGAAACCACTGTGAAGGGACTTTCATTAGCCAACTCTGGGACAATTTGAACACGAAAATAAATACTGATGGTAATGTATTATAACCCACTGAATTAAACAGGATCCTAGGATAATAATATGATGATGGAATGAATAAATAAGTGAACAGAAAAGAAAGCTCTTCCTTATACTAGAATACCAATAAGATTAATTACCAACTGGCTACCATCACAGCAAGAAACAAAGGATGCTAAAATAAGGGGATGAGAGTTTGATGGGGAACAGGGTATTTACATAATGTCAAAGTATCTACCCATACAATACTCACCAATTACAAAGGGAAAAGTAACCTCACTGCAGAGAAGCCCAGCCAACACCGCCTAACCAGTAATCAAAGCTGACATCACAAGGAATGGGACAAATCATGCTAAAGAGGCATAATCTAAAGGGAATGTCATACAAACCAAATGGAGGGCTTCCTACAAAATAACTGCTTGTAATCTTCAAAAGAGACCAGGTCCTAAAAACCAAGGCGTAACCGAGGGAGCCAGGGGACAGCTGGCAAAGCTCAGTGGGGTGGGGGCTCAGATGGCACTTTTGCACCCATGTTAACATCCCAACTTTGAGCCGGGGAAGGGGCGGATGGGTTGGCAACTCACTCTCAGATCTTTCAGAAAAGAGTTCTGTCTTTCCTTTTTGTAAGTGTGAAATTATTTCAAAATAATGAGAAAAGGAGAGTGGTGTCAGCGTCATGCAGGTATTGATACCTGACCTGTTTGTTGAGCTCTTCCACTTCAGAGCAGGCCTTTTCCCTGTCTCTCTTTAAAACCTCCATTTCCTTCCTGTTGAAGAAGCAAAATGTACAGTATCACTGACCAGTCAGTTTCTTTTCTTCCCTGTCACTGCCCCCGTAACAGTGGTGGCTCGGGGTGTGCAGCCACAGAAGAGACTCTCACGCCTGCTCCTGGGACCCCAGAGCCACCACTCTGCCACTATTCTCCACCACTGCTGCTGCCCACCCAGCTGGGACCCCAACCCTGGGAACCAGAGGAACACTGCCAGTACTGTAAGAACCTCCAGGGAATTTCTCAGTCGCACACAGTAACATCTCATTAGCAAAACATGTGACCGTTCACACCCAGCGGCATAAATAGAACGACAACAGCCTCGTATCTGCTGGTGTCTCTTGTAAAATGTAAAATTTCCTGACAGCAAATGAGGGAAACAATTGTTTCTTTTTTTTTTTTTAAGATGTTATTTATATATTTGAGACAGAGCAAGAGCACAAGCACTAGCGGGGTAGGGGGGTGGGTGGGGACAGAGGGAGAGGAAGAAGCAGACTCCCCGCTGAGCAGGGAGCCTGATGCAGGATCGATCCCGGGATCCAGGGACCATGACCTGAGCTGAAGGCAGACACTTAACCGACTGAGCCACCCAGGCATCCAGGGAAACAATGGTTTCTAGAGGGGAAAAAACTTTTAGATTTCAGAAATGCTGTAATATAATAGCAATCACTTGTTGACCACCTGCTCTGGATGCCATATTTTAATAATCTTTAACTTCATAGTTAAAAAAAAAAAAAGGTCAAACTGTCCTTGTATAAGACTATGGTAGTGAAAGTAGAAAGTCACTCCCCTTCCACACCAAGGCAGACACTCAACTGGCTGAGCCACACAGGCGCTTGAACATTCCCCACTTTCCACAGCAATACCTTCAAAGCTCATTGTACAGAGAGCAAAGCGTGTTGTAGACTGGAGTCCAGGCAGAACCACGGAGCCCAGGGCCCTTACCTCTGGGCATCATTTGTCCTTTCTGCAGCTTCAAGCTCTTGCTGAATCCTTCCCAGCTCATTTTTCAACAATGTGTTTTCTTCAGAAAGCCTATCCAACTCGATTCTGCATGAAAAATTGAAAACAACCAGTAAGAGTGGGGACTCTAGGAGCTGGCCACCATATGTAGTTCACATGAGTATGGTCTTGCAGGTGGAAGTCATGGTGGACCCTGCATCATCCCTGGATGGAACAGAGCGCACGGTTCCTTTTCCTTTATGCACTGCTGACATGCTATGGTTTGTGTCTCCCAAGCAACAAGCCACAGAAAATAAAAGCATTCTTAGCTTCTAAAACTATCAATCACACAATCAACTCATTAAGAGTATTCAGCACCTCGGTTCTGTTTACTTCATGTTCACAGCTGACCTGTTACCACATCTCACAACCACTAACTTAAATGAGTGTGCTCGTGGCTGGTATCAATGCACAATGCTGGCTGTGGGTCCTCAGGTTACTGCAAAGGATATTCATCCCCTACAAGAGAACTCTAGCATGGAGCTAAGGAACATGAGGAATCAGAAGACCAAAACATTTTCCTCTTTAGTGAGAGCTACCTGCATTGTACACTCTTCAGGTCACCACTAGGGAGAAGAAAACTGGGGAGATACCCACATCCCTTGTACAGAGAGAGACCTGATGCAAGGTGGATCCCTCAATGGGAAAAAGCAAGCATGAGTAGCTACTACATGAACCAAGTCTGCTTGGAGCCACCTTTGCTTTCTGATACCTTAGAGATCTCCACTTGGGTAACACCACTGACATATGACAGATAAGCAATTTACCAGTAAAGATCACAAATGCAGCTTAAAACCCATATTTGCTGCCCAAGAAATTTATTCTTTTTTTTTTTTTAGATTTTTATTTATTTGAGAGAGAGCGCGTATGAGCAAGGGGAGGGGCAGAGGGAGAGGGAGAAGCAGACTCCCCACTGAGCAGGGAGCCCGACATGGGGCTTGATCCCAGGACTGAACTGAAGTCAGACACTTAATGAACTGAGCCACCCAGGTACCCCCACCCCAGAAATTTATTCTTAATAGACACTGGTCTGACATTTGTTCCCCCCCACCGCCAATAAGTCCCTACTGGCATTAGCTTCTAATTTTTTCAATCTAAAAATACTCAAAGCCACATGGTCTTGTTATGTTTATCTAATGTAATAGGCTTATAATACCAAGCATAAGTGTGTCCTTCATACACATTAATATAACTTCATTTTATCTCATGAGGAACTAAAAAGACAAAAATAAAGAAAGGGAAGTCATTGGAATTTTTAAAGCAGCAAACGGTTTCAAGCAGAGGAGAGAAACAAATGAGGTGTGTGTTTGGGAACCGCCACTCTGGCTCCAGGATGGAAAACAAACTGACTCAGTGGCACTACGTGTGTTGGGGCAGTTTCCACTTCAGCTTCCTGGGCCTCAGAGAAGCTGATGGCTGTCCCACCCCATCCCCCTCACCACACCAAGCAACTAGAGCTGTGTGAGACTGACCATACAACGGGTGACTATCCTCACAGAAGGTAAGGGAAACCTCCAAGGGCCCCCTAATAAAACAAAAGTCCAGATGCTGAAACCCCGGCTGTGAGCAGTGAGCCACACAAATAAAGGGTTACCCTGGCAGCACTGCCATCAGCAGCGTGGAAAAACCACACCGGGCACGCCTACATTAAGCCAGTGCCCTAGAAGGAAGTTCAAGTGGTCCCAGATTAGCAGCTCCCAAGTCTCAGCAAAAGCAGTATCCGCCCTTTCTTCAGAAAGCATCCTCTATTACAGTTCCAGAGATTCCCAGAGATGAACAGCATGTAAACACGAGCTCACAGTCACAATCACCACAACATACATGGAAAAAAGCCACCTCCCAGCAGCAGCAGAAGCATAACAGCAGACTGGATCCCATAGGAACCTCAGATATTGGAATTGTCAGACACAAACTAAGGATAAAATTGTAAAATGTTCACATAATAAAAAATAAACAAGAAACAAGAAACTATCAAAAATGATCAGACCAAACAGGACAAAACAGGGCTTTTGGAAATGGGGGGGGGGGCGGGGGAGGCAATGTCAAAATAAAACCTGAATGAGTTAAATGGCAGATTTAAACAGAGCTGAAGGAAGAATTACTGATTTGGTACACAGAGATAGGAAAAAAAGTACCCAGAATGCAATGAGAGAAAAGAAGATAAAAGAGATGGAAGGGAAGAAATGGAGGAAAAGTGAAAATATCTAACATCATACATCTAATTGTAGAGTGAGAGCAGAAGCAATGTTTTAAAAATAATGGCTGAGAAGTTTTCATAAGACACAAATTCAATGGGTACAATGTTTTTCTAAGCAGGATGAGTAGAAAGAAAACCACACCTACACCCTCTAACCTGACAATTCCATTCTTAGGTACACCCCAATGTAAATGCTCCAAAAGACATGGATAAGAACTTTCTTAGCAGTACTATTTGTGATGACCAAAACTAAACACTATTCAAATGCCCATCCACAAGTGAATGAGTAAACTGTGTTATATTCACACAACAGAACAATCCACAGCAATGAGCTGTATGAATGAACTACAGCTAGAGGTCCTGGATCATCCAGGTGTGCCCAATGTAATCACAGGGTCCTGAAATGTGGAAAAGGGAGGGAGGGGAGTGGGTGTCAGAGTGATGTGATGTCAGGTGGACCTGACCAGTCATTACCAGCTTTAAAGATGGAAGGGGGCCAGAAATAAGGAATGCAAGCAGTCCACAGAGGCTGGAAAACAGAACAGCGATTCTCTTCCAGAGCCACCAAAAAGGAAAGCAACCTTGCCAGCATCTTAATTTTAGTCCAGTCATAACCATTTCAGACTTCTAAGCTCCAAAACTGTAAAATCATAAATTGTGTTGTTTTAAGCCACTAACTTAGTAATAGTGGTAATTAGTTACAGCAGCAATAGGAGACTAATAACAAATACAGAGCAACAACTAGACAGAGTATACTATCCAATGTAATGGTTGAATCTTCTTTGTTTTTAAAGATTTATTTGAGAGAGAGCATGCTCGCAAATAGGGGGAGGGGCAAAGGGAGAGAGAGAATCCTCAAGCAGATTCCCCACTGAGAATGGAGCCAGACTCGGTGTTCTATCCCAGGACCCTGAGGTCATGATCTGAGCCAAAACCAAGAGTCGGGCTCTCAACCGACTGAGCCCCCCAGGTGCCCCCTACCAAACATTTAAAGAAGAAAATGCTAATCCTTCTCAAACTCTTACAGGAAAACTATAGACCAATATCCTCGCCCAAAATTGATGCTAAAATCCTCACAAAATACTAGCAATGATTACTGTTTAATAGATACAGAGTTTCTGCTTGGAATGATGAGAAAGTTTTGGAAGTAGAAAGTGGTGATGGTTTACACATTGTGCATGTTTAATGTCACTAAATTATGTGGTTAAAATGGTCGATTTTACATTATGTATACTTTGCCATGATTTAAAAAAAGTCAATATCCATTGACAGAAAAACTAATTTAAAAAGACTGGTATACTCTTAAAGGATATTAAAGAGATATAATAACTAAATGCACACTATGATCCTTGATTAGATCTGGGGTAGGTGAACAATCTAGAAAAAACATACTGAAACAATTGGCAAAATCTGGAAGTGGAGTGCAAATTAAAAATAGCAGTGCATTCGAATTAAATTTCCCACATGTGATAACAATACTGTGGATATGCAGGAGAACGTCCTTGTTCTTACAAAATAACATGTTGAAATATTTAGCAGTAAAATGTCATAATGTCTGCAATTATCTCCAATGATTCAGAAAGAATTTAAAAAGGGTGGGTGTGGAATTGTGTATAGAGTAAAAGAGCAACAGAAGAGGTGACCGTGGATGAATTCGGTTACGTGGGCATTCAGGCCACTTCTCTTCTCTAAGCTACTGGCAGAGATTCTTTCACAATCCAAATCTGGTCGTGTCACTCTGTACTTTGCTTTCTCCTTGATAAAGACCCAAATCTTCACCATGGCTTTTAAGGTCCTGCAGGTCTGAGCTCTGCCCAGCCAAGGGGCCTATGGCTGGTGTGGGTTTGGAAGGTGGTCCCATGTGTTTTCTGAAAATCCCATCCTCCTGTAACCCATCAACTTGGCCTCGACACTCCTGCCAGTTGACTCCCTGCACCTCTGATGCTATCACTCTGGTCCCCAGCAACTGTCACTTCTTACCTGGACATCTGCAGTAGCCACCTCCCCCGGCCCTCCACCCACCTCTTCCTACACACCCACCCCACAACCCCTGCAATCCACCCTTCTCGGTTTCCCTGGCTAACCAAGAGCATGTTTCCACAGTTGCCCGGCTCAGGGCCCCAGCAGCCTGCCTCTCAAACACCCTCCCCATGCCCACAAGAGCTGGTTCCTATCCACATTCCCCTCTGCACAGCCATCTCCTTATTCCCCAAAGCCCTCTAACCTGGGCAAAGCCTGCTCCTGCCCCAGGTCCTCCTCCACCTTCCCAGATCTGAACACCTCACCTCCCAGAAAACTACCAGCTCGAATTTGGGCTGGTCATTTCTATATATTCCCTTAGGCTTTCACCATTTGTGCACATGTCCCTAGAAAATGTACATGGTCTCAGCAGCATGGCCTTTAAGTTTCCTCATATTTGAAACAGGGCAGCGAGTTTCTTCCTGACACTGAGACATGCAGCAAGCACGGCACCTCCCCCAGAGGCTGAAAGCCGTAAACCTGTCTTGCACCCTGCTGCTATCCCTAGCTGGACCCCCACATAGAAGATGCCCCGTAATCACTGTCAAGGAGTGAAGACCCTCCTGAGACTACAACTGTGACTTTAGCTGTGGGGTCAACAGGAAGGGAGTGAGACTCAAGGTGCGGGGCTGCTTCTGCGCCTAAGGCCCCTCCATGTGTGTGCCTGGGGCCTGCCACAGACTTGTGTGCAGAACAGGTACCCACAGTGTGTCCGCAGGGCCCAAGACCATCCTCTGTGTGTCAGAGACTTGCTATGGAGCATCCAGGATAGTAAGTGTTCTACATTCATTTCATGCTCCATGCCCTTTGGGGGCACGGCACCCTCTGCACTTCATGGGTGACAAAATCTAGAAGTCAGGCCACTATAAACAAGGTGCTCTGGTTTAGAGACACCCACATAAGAGGCAGGGACATCAAGTAATGGCACCTCTAGGAGGTGAGGAGGTCTGGTGCCTAGGAGGTTTCTAGCTATGCTAATATTTTTTCTTAAGCTGGGTGGTGCCTTGACATTTCTTCCTTTTGGTTTCATGTCAATCCCACATAATCTTTTTTCTCAATGAAGCTAACTGCCCGTGGTCACCCAGCTAGCAGGAGCTGATGCCTGAGGGGGGCTGTAGGGCTCTCTGAACTTGGCCCACATACCAACATCTCCAGGCCATCTCCCCAGCTTGAGGCTTCCCCTGAAGGCATCAACTGCAGCACCATCTTGAACCCCCCTGGGCACTCATGCCCCACCCCCAGCCTCCCAGGAGGTGTCTGGGCTGGACAGCCTCCTCTGTTGCTCCACTCAGAAAGCTCAGGAACTTGCAGTTCAAGGACAGTGCCTGGCACACATGCTGGCAGGGCAAAGTAGTGGGTCCTGCTCAAAGTCAGCAGGAAGAGGGCTCAGGCGACCCAGAACTGAAGCAGGGTTCCAAGCACAGTCTGTCTTTGTCCTTGTGAGACCAGCTAGAACTTCCTAAGGACAGGAGCAAGGGACACCAAGGCCAGCTGAACTGCCCAGAATGGCCCAGCTCTGCCCTCACCTACTCACTGGGCGTGTGTGGCCTGTGGGATGCCCCAGGGTCGGGGCCAGGCTTATGACCCCTGCACAGGCATGAGGGTTACATAACCCCCATCAGCAGCTGTGACAAGGCCCATGCAGTGGAGCCAGAGGTGAGAGGTTAGAGGGTATATAGCCTGACATTCTAAGAATGGGTAGAAACCAAACCTGTTGTTCTCTCTTGAATCTGCGTCTTTCTCAAGAGCCCGAACGACATCTTCCAGCTGCAGAAGTTTGGTTTTCATGTCATCCTTCTCTCTTTCCATGGCTGTGTTGGCCTCTTCCTCCTGCAGGGCCTCAAGCTGCTCCTGCCCGGCCACTTGGGGGCCAGTGAGGTGGGGTTGGGAGAGCGAGGTGCCCTCCTTGGCCTTGTCCCTGCTTTGCTGCAGCTCCTGCTCCAGGGTGCTCTCCCCATGCTGGCCCTGCTCCTCCATGGCCTGCCCCTGGCTGCCTGTGGGGGCCAGCCCCTCACTCAGGTGCCCAGCTTGCTCCAGAACGGCCAGCTGCCTCTCAGTCTCTCCTCTGCCCACTGGTGGGGGCTGGGCTGGTGAGGCATCTCCTTCTGTTCCCCAGAGGAGCTCCTGGGCTTCAGTCTGGGTCACACCAGCTGAGCTGCTGGCAAGAGGCACTGGCTCCTCCAGAACCGCTCTCCTGTCCACCCCACATGGGTGCACCTGTGCCCGCCTCTCGGGGGGAGCAGAAGCCACCTCTTCAGCAACGAGCACATGCCGACCATCCTCTCTGAGGCCAAGGCTCTCCAAGGGCCCTCTGCGGGCCAGAGCAGGGGCTAGGGCTGGGCTCTGCCGGGCATCCACATGCCTGCACCTGGTTTGCCCATGGCCACGTCCATCGCCAGGTTCCGGCCAGGCCAGTGGCTGCTCCCTCCTGCCTGCACCCTCCTGCTCACGACCTGCCACAGCTGGCCTGTCCCTCCAGCAGGCCCACAGCATGTCTGTTGCCCATACAGGCCTTCCTACTTGTTTCCTACAGGTGAGCTCCAGCTTCTCCTCCTCCAGGGCAGAGAACCTGCAAAACTCTGCCTGTTCCTTGCCTACCAGCTCCTGCAGCTTCCGCTGCTGACTTTCCCAGCGTGGGTGGGGCTCCTCCCCCCTGCCCGCCCTCCGCTCCTTCTCCTGGTCATGCTGCTCTGTCACCTCGTGGACTTGCAGCAGGGCTCTCTGGAGCACCTCTTCCTTCTCCTGCTGAGGCTGCAGCGCAAAGTGCTTACAATGGGCAGCCTGCTGGGCTTCCATCCTTGAGAGCTCGTAGTTCAGAGCAACTTCAGCCTCTTTCCTACAGAAACAGAGCATGTCACAGGCACTATGGGCACAGCTCAGGCCCAGTCCTACCCCCAGGTTGGAAAGGCCTCCCCACGGGCTCCTCTTGTCCTGACCACAGACCTCCTCTTCCTGGCCTGCTCTGTCCCCTCACCCCCATGCACCCCAGCGTTCCATCCATGCCCTGCAATCCTCCATAGAGGGTCTATCAGAAGATCTGCCCTCAGTAGGGATGGGTTCTACATACAGAAGCTGACACGAAACCATTCACACATATGACTGTTAAGTGTAAGTTGATTATAAGTAAACCGGATAAAAATTTAGTATCTGAGTCATATGGGCCACATGTCCAGGGCTCAGCAGCCACGTGTGGCCGGAGGCTGCCATCATGGACAAAGAAGATACAGGATGTGTCCCCCATCACAGGAAGTACTAAGGACAGTGCTGGTCTAAAACTTTCATGAGATGTGTGGCTCTCACCTACAGTTAAAAGCTACCCTTGAAAATTTGGTAAGTTGCTGGGCACCAGGCCTTCACAGCCCTGGGAGAACGGAGTCCCAGCTGAGGTGAGGGCACTAAGGACATGCTCTTTGTGGCTGGTGCCAGCCTGAGAACAGGACATGTGGCCGGATGTGGCTCTAGGTCCAGCCTGAGGAAGGACTGTGAACAGCAAGCAGGTCGTCCAGATGGATGGCACAGGCTGGTGGAAGGGGCTACCCTGCACCGGCCCATCTGCTGCCAGTAGGGTCTAGAGGGACTTGGGTCAAGTCCCTTATTGCATAGCTCTGGGGTTTAAGAGAAAATAACTTAAAGCTCAGAGGAAGCACATGACTTAAAAATGACCTTTATCATCCTGTAGGAGAGTGACAGTTCCCGTCAGCCCCCAAGGGCCCAGGGCCCTTCCACTGGCGTCATATGGAGTACAGGGAGGAAGGAGCACCCACAGACTTGGGGGGGCAGTCTGGTTCTTTCATAGCACATCCTACGTACTTGGGCTAACTCCAATCACTGAGCCAAAGGGGAGAGCGCACCCCACAGGTTGGAGGGTATGGTCTCTACATAAAGGCTGTCAACATCCTGCAATCAGGGGGTGAATGAGGCCACATGCACTCAGCTCCAACACCAAACCCCACCAAGCCCTACATAAGCCCTCTGTGAGGAGCACGGTGCGGTGGGCTACTCCACTGTGAGCTATCCACTCAGCCCTGGGTCAACATATGCTGGGTGTAGTGATCCCCTCCTGAACTGGATGGGTCCAAGACTCCCCACAAGACACGGAGGGGCTGATTGACCAGCGCCACGGCTAAGATAACTGGTCATTTCACCCTACCAAGTCAGACCCACTTGACAAGGAATGAACACATGGGTATTTCTCATGTCACTATGACACTGTTTGACACAAAATGCCATATCCCAGTTTTCCAAATAAACCTTTCCTCTCCTTTGCTCACACCTTTTGTCCTTTCCAAGAATCTCACCAACCCAAATTATTTGTTTTTCCCATTGTTTTAGGGGTTTTAGGCCTTCCATCCATCTGCTCATGTGCTAGAAAATTAGAATGAGATATTAAAGGAAGAACATACTGACCTTTGCAAGTGTGAGGCAAAATTCTACAAGGAATTTTAACTCTTAAGCTCTAGTTAACAGATATTTTTAATACGAAGGGACAATCCTTACCTGATGACCTGTTCTTTCTTTTTTTGAAAAAATATTTTATTTATTTATTATTTTGGGGGGGGGGAAGTGCACTGTGAGCATGAGGAGGGAAAAAGAGAGAGGAAGACAGAGAATCTCAAGCAGATGGCACTGAGCATGAAGTCTGATCTAGGGCTCGATCCCGTGTCCCTGATATCATGACCTGAGCCAAAACCAAGAGTCTAACACTTAACTGACTGAGCCACCCAGGTGTCCCTGACCTGTTCTTTCAATGCTCACCTACCTGCCCTGAGAAAAAGCACCCCGTTAGCAGGTGCTATGATTCTGAGCAGTTTCCTGATGCAGTTTCAAATCCGGGTTCTTGGCAGGAACCCCTAACCGTAAGACCCTGAAAGGACGCAGTGCCTGACCTGACTCGCTGCAGCTCGTTCCGATGCCACTGGTGCTGCCCCTGCTCCAGTGGGTCCTGCTTTTGGGCCAGCCGCCCGGCAGGGCCAGACAGCGCCTGCATGCAGCACTGCCCCAACCCCGCACTCTCCGGCGGAGGGCCACAGGCCGCCCACTGGAGCTGGTCCTGTAGGCCTCGGATGAGCTCCTGAGACTTCCCGAGCAGCACCTCCAGGTCGGCCCTCCGGCACTCCAGCACGTGGACCTCAAGCCTGAAGGCCTGCTGCATCTGCTCCCTCTCCTTCGTGAAGTCTCTCCTCATCAGCTCCATTTCCCTCTCGTAGGAATTTACCTGAAAAGAGAAATGTGAGCAGTGTCCATCAGGAGGTCCTGAAAATGACTTACCGGGCAACACAACACAGAAATACCAGACTTCTAGGCATGACACCCAAAGAATGGTGGCCCAGACCCAAAGCAGTGCACAGTCCTGTGAACCAGAAAGAGCGGCGCTAAGGACAGTGGAGTCTCTCACACGGCACAGTGTGGCCTTGGGCTTCCCTTGTCTCCCATAACCTTCAGAAGGGCCCCAGGAGGCAGGTCCAGCAGGTGGGGAATGGAGACTGGGATCACACTGGGCCAGGCGCTTGGCCAGGCCACCCGGAGGGCAGACAGTGGGACAACTGAGAGAACTGGGGAGCCTTCATGAGACCAGGGGTGGCTCTGAACATCCTCCAGCCCCCAGGGCACGGCTACTGCAGGAGTTTCCAGCTAATGCATCCCAGGGAGCCCAGAGGCACAAGCATAGGACAGGCACTCCCACCTTGCTGCTACTCTTACACCTGATAACAAATCATGGAAACAAGTCGTGGACATGTCTCTTAACAAAACCCCACCACGATCTGCTAACAGAGAAGAAGACAAGTTCATCCAGAAAGACAGACTCAGCCAGGGTCCTGGTCACAAGGCCACGGAGTACCCCACAAAGGACAACCCCAGGGTCGCATCAGCTTAGAACACAGATGGGAGCTCTGATTCCCTGATGGCAGAGTGGGCAGCAAGGTCTGGCCTCAGTGCAACGGCCCCTATGACACTTGGATACATATAACCCCGTTCCCTCCCTTTACTGGTCATTCTTTATCTCCTGCCTCCTTCCAAAGAAGGTGTGAGGCAAAATGTTCATTTTCTTTACATTTCCCCACAATCTCCTGTTCCCCTGAGAGGGCTTCCTAAGGGGCGCAGGATCTAGGACACACGTGTGCATGCGCAAACGTGCACAGCCGAGCAAGGCTTCCCAGCGCGCAGCAGGAAGCTTCTCTGTATCCCTGTGGCCGCCCTCACTCCCCCTGACCTTGGTCTCCAGCTGGATCTTGAGGTCTTGGCAGTGTTCCTTCACCTGCTCCATCATTATCTCTGTTTCTAAACTCACTGGAATGGAATCACCAACAAATGAGATGATGCCTGCAAACAAGGAGACATTCCTGTTTCTGTCCTGCCGAGGATGCCACAGGCCGTTCCCAGCCCTCCAATCCAACATTTGGCCGGCACTGAGTATTCAGCCCAGTCATTTGCCACCATGCCCCTGACCATGCACAACCCTCCATGGGCCTTTTCTGCAAGAGGAATGCTGTGCTGGCAGAGACAGCCAACCCTCGTGGGTTTCCACAAGCAATCTACTATGCTTAGCTCTCAAGGTAGGAGCTCTTCAGAAATCAGCATTCCGAGCCTTTGCCAGAACACACATTACCCAAAGATATAACCAGGAGGCTCCCTGCAAGATCTGTCAGGCCCTTGGATTCCCTAAAAGATGCTGTACACGGTACGTTTACTGCCCCCTAAATTCTGTTCCCCGATGATGCCAAGCACACACAGGAACTGGGAAGACCGAGCAACGAGTGTGACCTGTGGCAGACAGTCAGTGCTTTACGATGAGACACTATGAGCCTTATTTTTTCAAGCTTTTTATTCTAGCTATGCCCTTTTCTTAGAGACTTTATGCTACTATTACATGATAATAACATGGGTTTTCAACAAATATGTTAAACACAGTAAATACTCATAGAGCCAAAGTTCTAACAGATCACAGGAAAGAGTATATGAGTGACCCCTTGTTCCAGAGGATTCTCCTCACTGACCATGTCAGACATCCCTGCAGCTCATTTTGCGAGGAGCCTGTGGAACCGCAAGTACCCCCCAGGGCACCAGGCATTTCTGGTGCTACTAACAATGCCAAAGGGCTGACTCAGAATGTGAGTTTTGGCCACTGCTCAGGTTTTGTGCTGGTCTGGGGCTGGGGAAGTGAAGGGAGATGACACATGCCTTAACGATTTGCCATGAAAAAAAAAAACGACAGAGTGAGGGCAATGGGGCTGACAGAAGTCAGGATAAGCACCTCAGGAAAGCAAGCAGCCCCTGTCCTGTAAACCGGAGCTGCCACCTAGTTCTGGCCAAGTAGGCCCAGGTGCATAGGCAGCTGGTAGGAGTGGCTCCAGCTAGAAGCACTGAGGGCACAGCCACCAGGACCTCACAGCCCTTCTACCAAAACTCTCCTGTGGCAGCAGAGCCCTCCTCCTTTGAAGGGGCAGACGGGATTTCTGTGTTCAGATGGAGGGCAATGGGGGTGCAAAGGGGAAGAGAACGGGCCCTAGTGCGGGGATCAGTGATGACACAGAGGCTGAGGCTGCCTTCTGGTGCCACAGTCCAAGGTCTTCTGGACAAGGGCCACCCAAGGTATGGGTCCCTAGCTCTGCTGATCCCTGGGTTATGGTTGGTAGCTCTTGACAAGGATCCCATGTTCTGTGCATCCCACACTCCTCCAGGGACAAAGGGAGGTAGCAATCCTCTCCCCCTTCCCTGTGGCCAGGCTGCCCACCTGGCCATGTGTAACACTAATCTGGGGATGTGATGTTGTCCAGTGTGCTGGCTGTACCCCAACACCTCCCAGCTGAGGACAGTCAGGACAGCAGGCCTTGGAAGTCATCAGACTCCACTAAAGAAGATGCTGTGACGGTATCCCCTTAAGGGACTGAGGAAGCTAGACCCAGTGGACAGAAAGCCCCACTTGGTTCCCATGTCGGCTCTCTTAGGTACAAACTTTATTCTTTTTTTCAAGATCTTATATATTTTATTTAAGAAAGAGGGAAAGAGAAAGACAGAGAGGTAGAGAGACCATGTGCAGGGGGAGGGGTGGAGGAAGACGGAAAGAATCTCAAGCAGACTCCGTGCTGAGTGCAGAGCCCAAGGCTGGGCTCAATCTCATGACCCTGAGATCATGACCTGACCCAAAATCAAGTTTTAACTGACTGAGCCACCCAGGTGCCCCCCTTTTTCCTGTTTCATTAAGTAAACAGCTTTAGGACAATATAGGAACTCTGACTGCTCTCAGGGTTGCAGATGAGAACAGATGGCAGAACGGGCTGACTCTGCTGTGGTACATGGTCAGTGGAGGTAGCCATGTGGCTGGGGGTGGGGCAGTCCCGGTGGTCCCCAGAGGCCCGCCACGAGCAGCGGTGCGCATGGAACCACATGCAGCATGTGAATTTGCATAGTGCCCACCCCATGCAACTTCCAGGAAAGGTGGCAATCAGCCAAACCCACCCTGTCCTCCAGAAGGACCATGGAAACCTGAAGGATAGCTATGGCATCTGAACTCTACCTCCAATTCTAGTCTCTAGAAGGAGCCAATAACACTTAAACAGAGGGCACTGCGCCTCTTGGTGCCTGGAGCTTGTCCCAAACCTCATAGGCTAAAGAGTTAAGAAGCATGAAGCCCTGGTCTTTATTGTCAAGTAACTCCTTCATCATCAGTGCTGTGCACAGGCAGGTGCAGCCGGCCCTTCCAGGGTGCCAGAGCCGCACCCCACCTCGACCCTTTCCACACCATCCAGGGAGTAAACATCATCCCTGTCTGCTGTAGTCCACATGAGGCCTCTGTGAATACCAGGAGTCCCTGACACATTTTACACATTTACCTTCCCTCTCTGAGAGCTGTCACAGACCCAAGACCAGACGTCGTGCTCTGGGCAGGGCTGGGAGACCACCACCCTGCTCACTTCCAGCCTCCCCTCTCCTCCCTTCCCTCGATGACTATGTCCGACCCATGCTGAACGCTCATCCTAGGGCATCTCTCTGGATCCACCCCATGACCCAAGAGGCCCACTAGGACATGCCTGTCCGGAGGTCACTACCAGGTCATCATAACCTTCACCACTCTACCCAAATGGTAAAACCCTTACTATCCTCTACCTCCCTTGGGGCTTTGGGTATTGTCCCTGGCCTTGGGTTACAGGCCCTTCTCCCACATGTGGCAGTCTGAAGGGCATGTGATCCCTTGGAGGCCTGACATGCCGGGCAGCTGGTCCCCCCTCCTGCAGAGTCCCCCAGGACCAGAGGGAAGCCCGTGCAGCGGGGGAAGATAGATACCCACTGCCACCAGCCTCTGCTTTCCCACAGAAGGAGCGCACGAGCTCTCACGTCCCAGGACTGGGCTCCTACCTGCTGGCCCATGTTCAGGGGGCAGCCGTTCCTCTGGCTGTGCGTGGGGCTGACCATGCCAACTCGGGGGCAGCTGTGCTCGCAGGCCTTCCAGTGCAGCCTGCAGCTCGTCGTTGTGGTCCTGCAGGTCCTGTGGGGTAGAGCCAGACACCCCCTGCAGCCAGTGTGGCCGCCTGAGGGGCAGTGAGGAGCGGGGCAGTGTAGAGCCAGCCTGCCGAGGGAGCAGTCCAGCACACAACACTTAAAACTGCATTCCTGTTTCCTAAGGACAGGTGAGCCAAACGAAAGCAGGGGTCACTTCTTGACCTTCTAGTACCCTGCACCACTTTCAAGCACTCGATATACAGAAGGGGCTCAGAAAAAAATAGCGGAGTGGAAACTGAAGAGAAATGTAGAAAATACAGAGAACCATTAACAGCTGAAACTCCAGTGATGTGACGTGGGTGTGAGGCAGCAATGTCCCAGGATATGTCCTGGGATTCTTTCCTCTGCTGCTGTTGAATCTGCAAAGGGTTCTTTCTACAGCTACTGAGCCAAGAGGATACCAGGTACTTCAGACCAAGGGCTACAGAACAAAGATGATCTTACCAAACAGGATGGTATCTGAGTGAGCACGCACCCTGGGGGAAGTGGGGGGACTTGGGATGGGGTCATGAAAACTTCAGAGGAAGGGCCTCATTTGCAACCAGTGTAATTCTGTCCACACGTGAAAGAAACACATCTCAACAAGCACACCTGTCACCTGATGTTTAAATGGCGAAAAAGGGTAGAGTTTATAGCCACTTTCTCAGACGGTCCCACAGCTAGCACACCATAGCCGTGTGTGTTGCCGTGTCCACTCCTGACTCTGGGTCTATGTCCCCCTGCCCTGGAAGCCCAGCAGGCCTCTGACTGCCCCAGCCTACAGGATGGCAGAAGTGATGCTCCGTCTTCCAAGGGTGCAGCTTTTAGCCAGCTTCTCCTTTTGGGATAGCCCATCTAGCCAAGACCACATAGACAGGGCTGGGGGCCCAGCCCCCGGCACATCCACAAGCCTCCACATCCCTCGCTAGTTTTTTAATCCTATTTGAGTTTCCTTTCCAGACGGCTCTCATTGAATAAACCTCAGCTTCCCAAAACTGTTCCTGAAGGCCAGCGCCTGGCCTGTGGCTACATTCCCCCCGGAGAAGGAGCCTCTCACTGACAGTTCTACGCAGTGGGAGAAGGGATGGGTTCTGCACAGATCTCACAAGAAGCACAGATTCACACAGGGTCATTGTACCTTGTTCAGAATCTCCTAGACAAACAAACAATTTTCCCCATGGAGGAAGCAGTTCTGTCTGGGGGGTAAGGGCAGGGCAGAAAGTAAGAGCTTTGGGACAAGTATGCAGAGCAGAGCGTGGACCCCCTGGTTCCTGACACAGCCTGTGGTTGCTGCTGCTCTAGCCCTGGGATGTCTAAGAAGGCAGCACTCACTGCATAGGCCACCGAGCATCTCAGGTGCAGTGAGTCTGAATGAGGTGTGCTGTAGCCTAAAATCTTCACTGAATTTCAAAGACTGGATTCCAAAAAAACGGATATAATGGTAACACTGTAGAAATATTGAATTAAATAAAATGTTATTAAAATTGATGTCACCTATTTCTTTTTACTTTTTTTTTTAAAGATTTTATTTATTTATTTGACACAGAGAGACACAGAGAGGGAACATAAGCAGAGGGGATGAGAGAGGGAGAAGCAGGCTTCCCGCTGAGCAGGGAGCCCGATGCAGGGCTCAATCCCAGGACCCCGGGATCATGACCTGAGCCGAAGGCAGACGCTTAACAACTGAGCCACCCAGGCGCCCCTGTTTTAACATTCTTTAATGTGCCTATGGAAAAGCTTAAAATTACCTGTGTACCTTGTATGGGGTATTTTGAAAACATACACACATCCCACAAATTCAGCAGTGCCAAAAAGCAGGTTTTCTTAGGTGCTATGCAGGGCATAGACGTCCCTGCTCGGAGGACACAGCAGGGAGCATCACCAGTTCTAACTGATGAGGGTGACATGCGCAATCCTGGGCACGAGCCGTGGACCCCAGCTCTACACAGGGGTTGTCTGGTGGGGCTGGGGAGCCAGGCACCTATTTCCACAGGGACTCACATTTACTTGGGGTGCCTATGGGTGCCAAAGGTACTACTGTATCAGCCAGGAAAGGCAACAAGTCCATTGCCGTGATCCTGCAGTACTAACGGTCTGAGGGGAGGGTGGGACTTCAACAGCAGCACTGGGAAGCATCAGAGAGGAAGGGGGTGCCAGCAGGCTGACTGGGGCTACAAGCTAGGCCTAAGTAAGCACACACATAAAGGGGAGATGAAGAACCACCCAGGGATGGATAATGGTGGGGACGTCAGTCAGAGGTTGGTGTGTGTGTCAGTCCATTTGGGCTGCTATCACAAAATACCACAGACAGGGCTTATCAAGAACAGAAATTTAGTTCTCGTAGTTCTGGAGGTTAGAGTCCATGACCGAGGTGCAGATTTAGTGTCTGGTGAGGGCTTCCTGGGTCGGAGACGTCTTTTCTTGCGTCCTTACATGGTGGGACAGATGGGGGAGCTCTCTGGGACCCCTTACGTAGAGCACGAATACCTTTCACTGGGCTCCACCCTCATGACCTAATGACCTCCCAAAGGCCCACCACCTCCTAACACAGTCACATTGCAGGACTAGGCTTCAACATATGAATTTGGGGACACACAAGCATCACATCAGTAACTGGAAATGCAGAAAGGGAAAATCTGCATTTGGGGTTTCTGACCAAGGACACGCTCCTCCATTACAATGTCCACCCAAGGCAACCGCAGAAACATGAAACCACAGAGAACTCTGATTAACATTTTACACTCCCTTTTAACCAAAGGCAGCCTCACCGAGGAAATGGGAGAGAGCTGAAGGAAATGACAAAAAGCTAAAATGACAGTTAAGTAGAAAGAGGATTTGGCAACAAGGGAAAGAAAGCATGGTTTCCTTGCTAACAAATATCCTGGTCACAAAGTACAGGGAAATGCTGAGCAGTGACTTTGGAAAGGCTGGATGATGCCCTGTGCGGAAGGCTGAAGGTTGTCTCTACCTCTGGAGACTAACTGTAAAAACACCGTTAGCCCAGAAGCATTGATGCTCCAGTAGCAAACAGCAGAGAAGCAGGACTCCTCTGGCTCACGGGAGAATTCCAAGGGTCAGCTGATAGGTGTGGAGTGGGTAATGGGCTTGGGAAATCATCATTTGGCAATCACTGTGGTAAAGACTGAAGTGGACACTAAATCCGGGGAAAATTCTAATGAAGAGCAGGATGTTTATGTGGTCTTTATGTGTCTCCCCACTGACTGATCATTAGTTGCACTGGAGGGGGAAAAAAAAAAAACAGTAATTATACAGTGGGGAAATTAGGTAACACCTTGACCAGGTGATCAAAAATTAACATCACCTATGCTGTCCCACTGAGAACACATAATCTCAATTTAATCCAAAGGAAATATCAGAAAAAGACAAAATAAGAATGTTTAAAAATATCACTTTTTTTAAAAATACCCATGTCAGGGGGGCCTGGGTGGCTCAGTCATTAAGCCTCTGCCTTTGGCTCAGGTCATGATCCCAGGGTCCTGGGATCAAGCCCCGCATCGGGCTCCCTGCTCGGCGGGAAGCCTGCTTCTCCTTCTCCCACTCCCCCAGCTTGAGCTCCTGCTCTCGCTATTTCTTTCTGTCAAATAAATAAATAAAATCTTAAAAATAAATAAATAAATAAAAATTTAAAAAAATAAAATAAAAATACCCACATCAGAGACAAAAGCTGTAGGAAAGTGCTGTAGACTGGATGTTCCTTCCCTCCACCCCCAATTGGCAGGTTAAATCCTCACACCCAAAGTGAAGATTTTGAAGGCGTTGGGGGGAGGGGGGCTTTGGGAGGTAATCAGGTCATGAGGGCGGAGCCTCATGAATGGGATCAGTGCCCTTGTGTTAGAGACCCCAGAGAGCTCCCTTGAAGGCAGCTTTCAGTCTGTCGCAGGAAAAGAGCTGTCACTAGACACTGGGCCACGCCTGACCCCCAGGGCTCAGGAAATTTCTAGTAGAAGCTTCTGCCTAACTGTCCATCTTACCTTTTAGGAACTAAACTCCTACAGCCTTCTGCCTAGCTGTCAATCTTACCTTTTAGAAACAAACTAATAAACTGCTGGAAAGGTAAAAACAGCATCTGAGGAGGCCCGACTACAGATGAATCAGAAAGTGCCAGAAGTGACCCACAGTTACCTCAGCCTCATTATAATGTGAAAATCCCCCTCTGAATATTCATCCCAAGCCCTAGTAAAAGGAGCCTGCTTTCCCTTGTTTGGCTGTATTTTAATTACTCCCAACCGTCTCCCTGTTACTACAAATAAAGTGATCTTGTGAGGCAGCTCCACTGAGGTAGTATCTGTAATTCACTACTTGGGTTTCAAGAACTGTGGGAACGAAATCTCTTGTTTATACGCCCCCCCAGTCTATGTCGTTTCTATTACAGCAGCCTGAATGGTCTAAAACAATGTTTCATGACAACTAAAGGCAGCATCTGACCCTACGCTGGATCCTATACTTCAGGGGAAAAGGCTCTAAAGAACACTGTTAGGTTAACTAACAAAACTGAAATACGACCAGTAGGTTAAAGTATTGTATCAGCGGGAATCATGAAGTTACTAAGTGTGCCACAGTTAGGCAGAATGGGAAGCGGGGTCTTCAGGAAGAAAAGCCCAGACTTCTGGCTTCTGCACATTTCTGTAGTCTAAGTAACTCCCACCATAGCTGATTTCAAGCTATCAAAGATTTAACAAGAAGCTGGCAAAACTCCTTAGCACTAAACAATCAACTCTAGCGCACCTGCACACCTCTGCAAGGTAGGAGGACTAAGCCTGTTCTTCGGAAATGCGCACTGACCTGCTGAGGGGTGGAGTGGCCCCATGATGCATGTCAATACCTCTCAGATGTTCAGAAAATCACTGTGATTTTCCACACACAGCACACAAGTGAGCAAGTATGCAATGAGCACACAGAGCAAGATGTAAACAACAGGTGAATATGGGCAAAGGGTATCCAGGTGTGCCTGCCACTGTTTTTACTTTTGTAACTTCATGTATTAGAAATTATTTTCCAATAAAAAGGTTTTTTTTATGCTCTAAATGTAAGTTTGAAACAACCAAAAATAGTTAAAAAATGAGAAGACCAATTTCTAAATAAATAGATTAACTAACACTAATATGTACAATATTTCTGATGTTTCAAAAAATCAAATTTGAAGAAGTGAAATGATAACAGTTCTTTAAGTAACAGAGTCCTGTGAGAGAAAGATGGGGTTTATGCGTGTTTGAAAGATCCAGTGCATTAAAGTAATGTATTAGTCGATGGTTAGTTACAGGCTCTAAATCAAGGCAACAAGCTTAAAGCGAGGGAGGAAACATGACATGTCACTGCAATCCAACCATCATGACAGACCCCCAACCCCAAACCTAGCATACGCCCACGAGGAGGTTCAGGAGGAGGGTGCCACAGCTGACCACACACAGGACTTTCAGAAGGGTACCCTGGTATTCAGGGTTTGGAGTGGAGGAAAGAGCAGGGGGCAGGAAGCAGTAGGTCACATCACACTCCAGAACAGCATGCACTCACCTTTATCCTCTGGTGTTGCCAAAGCAACATGCAACAGGAACAAAGTCAATTCTGACTTTAATTTGGAGGGAAATCATTAAGAAGTGAATTGGTAATAGACCCTTAATATCACACAATAATGTTTTAGCTGTTGGGATCCTGGGTAATTAATTTTAAGAGTGTAACAGGGTCATGATATGTTTCAGCACCACTGATGTGGTTCATCACCTAGGCCTTGCTCAGTGGTGTCTCTAACTGAATGGATGATCCCTGGTAAGTGTGGCTACCTGCATGGTGCCTTCAAACACTGAGGGGGGCTTCAGAGCTGGTGCCAGTCTCACACCCTCGGCCTGCCCTGGTGGGGCTGAGCACGGGCACCGCGTAGGCAAGTTGGGTCCCCTCTCCTTATGGAACATGAGACTTGGAGGCCCCGTCAGTAGAACACAGGCTGAGATCAGAAGCTCCACCTGCTCTGCTCATATAAGGATGCTTCTGTTGACCTACCATTCATGTGGAGGCCAGGAATGTGGCCCACCATGAATGACAGGCCGTTTCTAGGCAGGAAGGCAAAGTACAAGGCCTGCACACCACTATCCAGGTCTAAACCAGTCAGGCCCTGATGACCTGCACCATCCACCGTGTCATGGGCTCCATACCCTGTTCTTAGCAGGCATGGCTACAAGAGAGCTACATGGCCTTCTGGCACCAGGCAGTCTCTGGAATGCCAAGCTCTTAGTACCCTCCCCAGCACCATTGCTCTTGCTGCAAAGTGGGCTGGGGGGGTGTGGGGCAGGGGTGCATGAGGGCTCCATGCACCAAAGACAAGAGCAATGGTCGCAGGGCAAGACAAAGGCAATGTGACGGCTCAGGATGGCAAAGGGGGTTGGGCGGGGCACGTACCCGGCACTTGAGCTCATACTCCTTTAAGACCTCCTCGAACCGCTCCTCCTGGGCCAGGAGCTCTGTGCTCTGTGGCTCCAGCTAAAAGTCAGACCCACACAGGAAAATGACAGACAGGACCTCAGGCCAGGTGGAATGTGTGCTATCACCCTCTCATGCTCCTTCCACTAGGCTCAGCATCTCCAAGTATAGCCTTCCATCCCCCCCCCCTCCTCTCGTTTAAAAGATCTCAAGGCAAAAGGATGCTCTGAATTTATGGAAGGTGATCATACTCCCAACTGGAGCCTGGGGTGCATTCCTACCTCAGCTGCCTGGGACACCCCCTGCCTAGACCTCTCTGTGCAACACCTCTCCTCCCCTTCTTTACTCTAGGTGAAGGGTAGGGCCAGATGGGGGCACCTCGTGATGGACATGGAGCTCTCCTCTGTGCCCCTCACCACTGAGAACCCATCACAGGGGTCTGTGCAGATGGCACTGTCACTAAATGTTCAACGGGCATGGTGTCACCAGGGTGTACCAGTACCCCTGCACTGGCACAAAGAGCAAGAAAACACAAGGAAAGTTGCCCTGCTGATTTTCTCTCCATTCTAGAATTGTAGTAGGAAAAAACTGACTTCACTCACCTATGTATTCTTTTTCAAGTCCCTGACACTTTTTACCCAGGACCCAGAGACTCAGAATCAGCAAAAGGACTTGCCTTATTCTTCAACACAAACTCCAGGTCATTCTGCAGTTTCAAGACCAGCTTCTCTGATTCCGAAAGCTTTTCCACAACTTCAATAATCTCCTTCTGTAATCGACTGTTTTCCTACAAGACACAAACCAGCAGTTTGCCAGGCTTTGGGGGTGAAGAACAGAGCTGTAGGCAGCCTGTCTCCCCTCTGCGTCAGAGACTTATTCCCAGCAGCACTCACAGTCAAGGAAGAAACCTGCAAATGCAACGTGACTGGTGCTCACTTCCTTGGCACCTGCAGGGGAGTCTGTGCTGGGGACCAACCCCACAGAGCCCCTCACCAGTGCTTGTTGCTCTCCCCACTGCCCCTTCTTCTCCTGGCCTGAATGCTCAAGAAGGCCATGAGTAACACAAGAAGAGGCTGGGGGCAATCCTTTCTGAGCCGTTGTCTAAATGAAGTATTGGAAATGGCACCCTCACAGCTCAGATGTCCCCCAGGGGAGGGTGTCAGTGCCCACTGACACAGGAAACAGTTCGGGCAAGGACACAGCTTCTCCCCCAGGGAGACAGAGACCAGGCAAATGTGGAAAGAATCTGCAGGCTCCACGTTAGGAGAGCAGGAAGAAGGCAGGAGCACAGGACGGACCAGGGGACATGGGGCCAGGGGACACCTCACTGGATAGAACCAAATGTGGGGTGTCTGTGGGTCGTAGGACATTCACCAAAGCCCAGAAAACCCCGTTTGCTTCAGGCTACACACCCAGGACTCCAGCAGGGTGGGCTTTAGGTTTTGGTCTTTTGCTGACCCCACAGATGCTCTGGTCTCCGGTGGTGGGGGGAGGGGGGGCACGGTGCAGCAAAGCTGGCTGCTGCTGACCCTCTCTGACCACTGTCCCCCTGAGCCACACAGGTCTCAACCAATCCTGCTGGCCCCATGACCAGAGAGAAGGCAGGGGCAATGCCTCTTGTGGAAAAGCCAAGACCCCTTCTGCTTTGGCTGAGAAATGTGCTATCTCTGTGGCTGCAGCCAACGTTCCTCAGCTGGAAATCCCAGGCATTTCCCTACTATGGAAATGTAAACTTTAAGATTCCTAGGAGGTATTCAGTCCCTGACTAGGAAAATGTGGGGTATGGGAGGATGAACCCTCAGGCGATCTCCATTCTGTCATTCAGGGCAGGAGGACCTGGGGAGACATTGCTCCCCACCTACCTTCAGGGCGAGGGTCAGCTTTTCCTGGAGGCTGACCTCCTCGGCCCGAAGGTGCTCCAGGTCCTTCTCCAGCACAGCCCTCTGCTTGCAGGTCTGCTCCCACAACAGCTCACGCTCCCTCTCCACCTCGGACCGCAGGAGGCTCAGCCTTTCCTGGTATCCCTGCTCCAGGTGTCTGCAAGGCACACACACATGATATGTCATGTTGGGTCCCAAGGGGCCCCCCAGGCCCATACTGACCCCCACCTCTCCAGGGATATCTCCCAGGCAACATAGCCTTTCTTCCCTGGAACCTTCCTGCCTGTAGCACTTGGACACACTGTCTGGGACTCAACTGTTCCCGCTTGACAGATGGGGTCAGTGAACCACAGCTAAACTGCATATGCTGTAAGGGCAGGGGCCCTCCTTTAAAGCCCCCCTACCCTGGGCCTGATGGTGGATGCCCCCCCCCACCCCGAGGGCTAGGGAAGGTGACAAGGGAAGCCAGCAGGTCCCTGGAGCCTCTGGAGTGAGCTAGCCAATGCTCTCTGTGGGCAGACCTCTCTGATGTCCTCTGCCTTTCCACCACCTCTCACACCAGGGCAGCCTGGATAACCAAATGTGTACCGAAGTAAGCCTCTCATGCAGGACCCAGGCAACATAAAACCTGGACAGTGAATCCCAAAGCAATCAGAGGAGAAGGTAGGAGGCATTATCCCCCCCTCAGTTTCTGCCTTCTCTTTTGTAAGAACCATTTCTATCAGCAGAAAAAAATGCCAAATGTTAGTTTTATTTTTTTTTAAGATTTTATTTATTTATTTGAGAGAGAGAGAGAGTAGCGCACATGCAAGAACAGGGAGAGGAGCAGAGGCAGAGGGAGAAGCAGACTTGCCGCCGAGCGGGAATCCTGACATGGAGCTCAATCCCAGGACCCCAGGATCACGACCTGAGCCAAAGGCAGATGCCCAACCGACTGAGCCACGCAGGCACCCCCAAATCTTAGTTTTATCACTGAAACAGTTGTTTAGCAGGATTTCTAAAACGAAGTCTATCTAGACTGAAGATGAATGAAACTCTTAACTTCATTCAGCAGAGAGCTTGGTAATGTTAATAACTCAGCAGAGAACAACAGGGGTTTGTCCTCCAGCCCCCTTCAGACAGTCTAGACTTTCTCATTTCAGAACTTGAAGGAAAGAACACCCAGCAGGAAAGGAGACGGAAAAAGGGCAGCTGTTACTTAGGGGAAAAGAATAAGACAAATCTAGCTAATGTAACACTCCACAAACCTTTGGGGTAGTTTTAAAAACACCTATTTGATCATATCACTCCATTCTTTAAAAACTTTAGAAATATCCAACAAAAGAAAAATGGATAAATAAAATATGGCAGATACACATAATGGGATGCTCTGCGGTCATCACAAAAGCATATATGATATGATATCATTTTGTAAATAATTATGTGCATGGAAAAAAGAAATGAAGGACATAAAAAACGTCAGGAGTGATAACCTCTGGGTAAAATTTCTGCTTTTATTTTTACTTGTATTCTCTACAATGAACATGTATCATTTATTACTCTTCTAATAAAAAAAAACCTAATGCAGCCATAACAGCTATTTCTAGAAACTCCTGATAATGCTCCATTACTCATGGGGCAAAATCCTAACTCACAGGGCCTTCATGGATTCCTCGACAGATCCTCAGACCAAGATAAGGCTTTCAAGTTTGTGATTCTCTGACCCCAGGAAAGACATCATAAAATTCTTCCCATGTGCTTGGGAGAGAATCAAGCCTAACATGCTGTGACGAAGCAAATCAGTTTTCAGTTACTTAAACTGATCATCTAAAATCAACTTAGATTTAGCTCTTGGACATAATTCTTTAAAAAGGAGTTTTCTCCCTTGAACAACATTAACCAAGGGCTGACAGGTGACAGCACAGGGCAGATGGGAAGATCATGTGGGAATCGGGCTGCTCCAGTCTAGACAGGCCCCTGTGGGCCCCTCCTGCCCCAAAGTCCCCATGAGGCTGCGACCCAAGGTCTCAGTGGCACCAAAATCAGTCCTGCTCCTGCTCAGGGGGGATCTCAAGCCTCTGATGTCAGTGAGGAGTCTAACAACAGACCCATGCTGTTAGAAGGGCCATGAGGAGGTGGGGGAGGCACCGAGAAAGGAAAAATCCCTCTGTTGTCTTCTTCCAAGGTTCCTTCAGTTCCTAATTTTTAATGAGAATCTCACTCTGTGGAAACCCATGCTGACCTCACACCCTGTTTTGTGAGGTCAGGGAGCTAAGGAGACTATGTCAGGTGAGCAAAATCATACAACGGCAGCTGCAAGAGCCAGCCGGTTAAACATTCTAATTCCACCCACAGGAACTTGCTCAGTAAGAAGCGGTCAAAAGGGAGGCTTTACGGCTGGATGCTATAAGGGAATCAGCTGAATAGAGACTGTTGATTGCTGACAGGAGCAGAAACAAAATGCAGTTATTTCTTAACTAAATGCTCCTTTGTGATAAATACCACCGCCCATGTTCCACATTGAGATAAGGGGGGCTCAGCAAGGCCACAGCCAGAGCATCCATGCAGAAGTCAAGGTGTCATGGCCGGACTCCCAACCCGGGCTCCACAGCCTTACTAACACCTCCTTCCAGTGAGATCATGTTTATTTATTTTCTCAGGTTTGACTGGAAATATTTTTGAAAATTTGGTGAAAGGATCCTTACTGTTTTGGTCTCCTGAACATCACCATTATCCTGTGAGAGTCTTTCATGCAGAAACAGTGGAAATAAGTATGCATGTGTACACACTTGTACACACACACACACTCTTCCACACCACGCCCACACACTCTTCCGCACTACATCCACACACACGTGCTCTTCCGCACTACGCCCACACACAGATGTACTTTTCCACACTACACATACACACACGCACTCTTCCACACTATGCCCTTGACGCCATCCCTTGCATACTTCTTCTCCACACCAGGCAGAGGTAGGTGTGGACTTCCACTGGTGAGCAGAACAGGATCTCAACCTCCTGCATCTGGCCTTCCCCAGCCTCCCCAGGAAGGAAAGAGCATCCCAGGCCTTTGGGATTCCAGAGGCCCGTGGACTCAGATGTGTGGCCCTGCTTAGCACAGAGCCTGCTCCCCCCGCAGATCAGTAGGGACAGCCAGTACCCTCCTTCGAACTCCTAGTACACGGGGCCTATGGGAGGGTGAGCCAGTGGGACCCTCATGTGCTGACTTAGGATGGCGGTATGTGACTCCAGATGACCCGAGCCTGGGAAGTGACAAGCTTTCTACCCTTCAGTGTTCCTCCTGCCTAATGGTCTGTTTTCTTACACTCTCAATACACAGCAGGCCAGGGCCTCATGCTCTTATCTCAGAGACAGCATAAGACAAGGAGACAGGAGACCTGGCTTCAACTTTTAGTCCACATTGTGATTGTGGGCAAGCTACTGCACTGCTGCAGGCCTCAGTTTCTTTAGCTGAAAAATACGGCTAAAATGGCCTATTTGGGGTTACTGTGGCTGGTGAGTCAGGACACCCAGTGCACAACAGGAGCACAACACAGCACAGTTTCACAGGCTGGAACAGGCTCCTTCCTGGAGGACCAACCGGCTCCTCAACCTCCAAGACCTCTGGCTGCACAGTGAAGGTGCCCAGCATCTCTGGTGAAGATGAAACAGGCTCTTGGTCTTCAACCCTACTGTTCAGTTGGACACAATCAACTGGTCCTGTGTGACCATGAAACCACCCCCCATCTGCTATGGCCACGTTGCAAACCTCAAAGCCCCACGAAAGCTGGCTGCACCCCCCAATCCCTCCTGCTGTGAGCCATGAGGGGGAGGGCTTTGTAACTGTGACTGTGACAGTCCCCACACATGGCAGGAACAGGCCTTTTTTGGATGGTGCTCAGAAGCCTGCAGTAAGGTGGATGGGGGCAGGTAAAAGGTCCTGTGAAGGCCCGTACACTGCCCACCCAGGGCCGTGTATGCAGGGACTTCATGTACGTCATGCCACAATACATGCCAACGCTACCGGCAGGGCTGGTGTGAGAGAAGTGTTCCCCTCAAATGCCACAACCACACAAGACAGTGAGAGGCAACATCCCAGAGGTACAGGAATGAGATGGCTGGTCACAAGCTCTCAGACACGTGCTCGCTGAAGCCATGTATACCACCTGAGTTCTTGCTTCACTTTGTCATACATTTCGTGGAGGCCCATGCTCAGCTAACCCACAGGCATGACATACCAAACCCCACTGAGGGCTCAAACACACTGACTGGTACCCTCCCATGCAGAGGACGGTCTGTCACCATTCCTACTTCACAGATGAGGAATCTCAGGGGCTCCGTCCACCCACGATCACAGCAAGGGCTGGTGAGGGAGAATGAGGTGGGGACCCCGGTAGCCTCCCCGTGCCCCCATTACCACCACTACTGAGAGCTGAGTACAGCACACTGGTTTTTCCACAGTGCACACCCTTTGCTATCCTTGAGGGGACACCTCCAGGTGACAAAAGCTTCCAGAAGGTGAACAACCAGCTCAGCTCTGCCAGCTAGGGAAGCCTAGCATAGACTGTTTCCCACAGGGGGGTGAAAAGCCCCTCCCCTGCTTGCCCCAACCTGGGAGATCCTCAGGGGCTGGATTTCTTCATATTTTGGCTAATAAACCAGAGAGGTGGGTTCTGTGTCCATAAAAGGTCAGAAATCCTTCCCTCTGGTCTGTCCAGCCACCAACCCCACCAATGGAGCAGACCACTCACCAGGGGTCTGCTTAACCCATTGTACCTCACAATGCCTGGAGTCAGGTTTTGGGCTCTGGGCTCCTTCTACCATGTCAGGCTCCTTTCATCAGGCTCCAAAATCATTCACCAGCCCTCTTTCAAAACATTCACCTATGTCACTAGCCACAGGCACACACAGAAGACCCAGGTTAAGGTGACAGACCCCATAAATAAAGTAGAAAATAGTAATTTTCCCTGCAGCCCACAGGCACACATAGCTGGATGCCCCTGCACATGTCCCCACATCATAAAGAGCAAGGCTGCTTTTTTAAATGTACCCCTCTTCTTTCAAGAAAGGACATCCCCAGAGGTGAACCTTCTAGATTTCTACCAGCTCAGGTGAAACAGGAGGGCCTCAGCTCCACCATGTTCATGACCATGGCCTTACCTAGTGGCAGCCCCACATCCACCACCCACCCGTGGCCAGGGTTGGGAAATCACCACCCAGCTGCTAAGGAGCTGCAGTTTTGGACTTGGGTATGACCACAAGACCTACTGGATCTTCTTCTCCGTGAGCTGCTCTAGGGCAGAGTGACAGTCATCCATCTCTTGCAGAAACTCCAAGTTCCTCTTCTCGGCTTTCTCCAGGTCCTGCCTCGCCTTGTCTCGTTCCCTTGCCATCTGCTCCACTTGCCCCCTGCCACAGGAAGGAGACAGGTTCAGATGGGGACACCTGCGCTGGGCCCAGCAAGCCCTGTGTCTGCATGAATGATTAACTGGGCACTGAGCATGGGCAGTGCTGTGCTCTGACCTCACTGCCACCACCAACCATCTCCTAGAAATGGTTTCCAGAACTACTATGCCCCTTTTACAGATGCACATACTGAGAGAGAGGCTAAATGACCTGTCAAGGAAGGTTTCTAGAAAGTTTCTGAACCAAGAAATTCTGAGCCTAGAGCCTTACGGCGTGCCACACCTCCAGATGGCCCAGAACAGGTGAGAATTTACCCATGCCCCCTTCTGTCTCCTCTCCCAGGGATCCCCAGCACCGAATCCAGGACTAGACACATGAAGGGGAGAAGGCTGGCCACCCATCATCCTACCTTGGTCACACCCTGACACCTGCAGCCTGACATCTAGGTGAGTCACCCAGAGCAGGCTTCACCTGCAGCTCTGCACTCACCCCTGGCACCTGCCATTCTGGTGACCGTTTCTTCCCCTGAAGGAGCATGGAGCTTTTCTCCCTCTACCCTCCCAAGGCACAGTCTTTCTGTGGTCCTATTTGCAGAACTGCCTAAGGTCAGAAAGCTCGCCTGTCAGCACCTAATGGGATGCAAAGTCTTGAGGAGAGAAATCATGATTTCTTTTCTGCAGCTTTGGAACATCAATAAACACAAAAATGATCTTTACACCAATTTACTGTCCCGATGGCCTGAATACTCAGCTAATCGAAAGCCGAACCCAACTAAAATGGAACGCATTCTCGGCCCCCGTCACTTTGCTCTTGGTGACCATGTTGAGGAACACTTTGTTCTCTCCTGCCAGCTGCCCCAGCTCAGGAGCCCTCTGCCTGCTCTTGGAACACATCCCTGCCAACTGGAGGATTTCTGCCTCTGCACCCAAGAGCTCAAGTGTCAGCAGGATGAGTGTCAGGTTCAGATGCCCCCTTGGAACCTTCCTAAAAGGGGCTAAGGGAGGACCTTGACATCAGTTTCTAAGCTGCTCACCAAGTGTGAAGACAGGCCAGTGACCCTGAAATTCTGTGGCTGTAAAAGCCCAAGCAGCAAGCCCCCCTCACATCACTCACGGGGATGTCACTCTCACAGGGAGTGCTTAGCTCTTTCCTGTCCCCCCAAAAATGCCCATTTCTAAAGGAGAGCCAGTGGGAAAGGTGTTGTCAAGCCTCCTGCCCCCCTGGGACTGGCTTGGGATGGACAAGGGCAGGATGCCCACTTCCCAGGACTGCCCCTCACCCAGCAGCCTGGCCAGCTGTACCCACCTCCCCCACACCCAACCACACTGGGCTCTTACTGGCGGAAGCTCAGCTCCTGGCGGTAGCAGACCAAGGCCGCTTGCTGAGTGGCACCACCAACCATCATGAGCTCATTCTCAAGGGCCCAGGTCAGCTCCAAAAGGTTCACCTTCTCGTCCACACTGAAGTCGAGACTCTGGAAATAGCAAAGCCCATTGGGCAGGAAAGGATGTGTGGCTTCTCCAAACACTTCCTGGCTTTCCTAAGAACAGGCAAGGCCCAGATCTGCACTGTCCCGTAGGTAGCACCTGACAACTTTTCTGTCTGTAAAGTCTCTGCCTCTGTCCCCACTCATTTTATGGATGTGGATGTGACCCAGGCTGGACAGAGATCCTCTTCCTGAAAAAGTAACTGACACAGAAGGGGCATGTCCCAAGCAGAGGACGTCATGGGGATTGATAGGAGGCCTGGGGAGAGGCCTTTCTCCCTGTGAGAAAATGTGCTGTATGGACCCTGCTGGCCCTGGGAGCTGCATGAGGAGACCTGGCCTGAGCTCAGTGCCACCAAGAAGCAAGCAGAGGAGAGATGGAAGAGAGCTCTGACAACACCCCTGGGATGACTTCTTCCAAGTGCCTGCCCAGGTGAGCCCCTAACTCTACTTAAGCCATTTAGAGTTGAGTTTTTATCACCTCAAGCTAAGAGAATCTCTGTGAAATATGTGTACAGGTGGGTAGAGAAATGATCTGACAGGTGAGCCATGGCCCAGCACTCCATAGAGTGGAGCACTATTTTCCCCTCAGGATTTTGAAAATTAGAGAATAAAACAATTTATATGTATTGCACCACAGTAATAACAAACCATACCCATATACCCCTCTGCTCAACTGACAATAACAACACTTGCTGCATTTACTTTTTTTGTGTTGTATTCTTGACCCCTGCTTCTTTCTATGACATCGGAAAATCAGTTATGCCCCAGCTCAGGAGCCCCCTGCCTGCCCAGTCCAGAGGCAGGTACCATGTCAGGGCCTATAGAGAAAAAGCCACAGCATTCCCAGATCACACGTGGGAATGAGGCATGCTCCCTTTTTTAACTTATACAATGGAGACTTGATTTCCACTACTCCCCCACTTCCCATAGTGCTTCTGAAGAGAAATGACGTCAGGGTGAAGCATATGGAGTAACTGGGAAGCTCAAGCTATTATTCCTCAAGTACAGATGGCCCAGCAAATCATGTACCAGACAGAGGGTACGGCAAAAGCTTCCCGATCAAGAAGAAAGGAGTCATCAAAAACCACACAGCGTGGGTAGGAGCCAGCCTCCAAGACAGCCCTGTGCCCCTTGCCTCCTGGCATCCATACCCAGGTCCTCCACTCCCACGTCGAGCGGAGACAGCCCATCTGACCCACAGGGTACTGAGGAGGTGACAGCATAGGGCTTCCAAGGCTGGGGTGTGGAAGACACATGGCTCCTCCCCACTCTCTCTGAGATGGTGCTCCAGGGAAGCCACTGCCCAGTTTTGAGGAAGCTCAAGCAGCCCAAGGAAGGGGCCATGTGCAAGAAATGGAGGCCCTCCTACTATAGCAAGCATCAACCTGCCAGCTTGGACGTGGCAGCTCAGCCCCAGTCAGGCCCTCACAAGGCCTCTGACCAACCTCAGGGGAGACCCTGGGCAAGAACCACCCACTACACAGTTCCTAAATTCCTGACCCACAGAAGCTGCTCCAGATGAGAACCATCATTGTGTGTTAAGGCATAATTCAATGGTGATTTGTTGAGGAGGGACAGATAACCAATCCTCGGCCTCCTCACAGAGCATTCCCAAGGGCCTGGATAAGAAGAGCCCCAAAATGGCCAGGGGTCTTGAGAAGCTGGGTACATCCAGGCAGAGGGCTCACCCAGCTGGGTGCTTCCTAAACAGAAAGGCCTTTCTTTTTTAGTCACAGTGTGCTTGGTGCTCTTGGCAGGGCAGCAGCCTGTGGTCTTGACCACCAATGTCACAGGTAAGCAGTTTCTAAGAGTGTTACAGGCAGGAAGGGGCCTGACTTGGCATGCCAGGACCTGGAACACTTGCCCCACTTGCTGGTGCTCCTGCCCTGGCTGTGTGTGCACAGGCAGCCTCCCCATCCGTCACATGAGACAGAAACACCTTCCAGGCCATGTGAGGAGTAAATAACAATCACAAATTTCACAGGTCCTTGCTTGGTGCCAACTGCTGAGAGTTCAGTAAACACCTCTGCCTTTCAACAAAATGGAAGCAAACTCAGAATGCAACTGGTAAATTATAAATTGCTAAAGACCTGGAAATATCTGTGACAGCAGGAAAGCAATAAAAAGGGTAAGTTATGAAATGTCAGAGGCAAATTTGAGATTCACCATCTGTCAGGCTATGATGGCAGCCGACCCACCTCCAAATGACAGGGAATCAGGAGCATCGTTTCAGGGAGAATCCCCAAACCATGAACCCTTTTGTTCTCTACCCTCTCTGGGGGCCAATCCAGTGATCCAGGCTCAGCCTCCGGCTCTCAGAACAGTTCTAAGGACCAGGGGCCCAGGCCTGTCCAGCTGTCCAGGCTCTGCCCAGGCTGCTGGGTAGCCACACTCAGCAATGGCTGAGTTTAGGTCCAGGAGAGACTGACCCAAGGTGTAAGAGGGACCATCTTACAGGCTGTTGCTGGACTCCTCCATGTATTGTTAGTTTGTGCTAATAGGGACATTTTGAGAGGTAATATGACAAAGCCTATCAAGAGTTAAAACTCATAACTTTAGGAGTCTGGCCTACAAAGAAATACCAGCATAGGAACACGAAGATATATGTACATTTTAAATGCCAAGATTTAGAACAGAAAAAAAATCTACATGTACAAGAGGAAAAAGGTAACTTAAATTAACAAGATACATAGTACACCGATTTTGCAAAAAAAAATTTTAAAGCTGGAATATCTAAAATATGTATTTCTTTTCTGTGCTGGGGAAAGGCTCTACAGAACTCCCACTAAGCTGTTAGGTTGCTGCTCCTGCAGAATGGGAGCAAAAATGGGGCAGGCTTCATTATTTTATAATTTTCTATAAAAGTTGACACTTTTTTTTTTAACAACACAAAGCGAAATTTGGAAATGAAGATCATCAATCCAGCTTACCACATACACTTCCACCTAGCGTGTTCTTCCCTCACCCTTGTCCTGCCCCCAGAGCAAGCTCCCTCCAAACCCCAAGGGTCTGGCCGTGTCCCTGGGGGAGGTCAGACTGGCCTCCCCTGAGGACAGCCAGGCAGCGCACCTCTCCATGCCCCACCCAGTGGAGGGAGGGTCTGGGCGAATTGGGGCTATGCAGGGAGAACAGCTTGCCCAGGCTGACGGGCAGCTCTGACGGAATTTGGGTTCACTATGGAGCTTGTCCTCAGCAAGTGGAAAAACTCAGACTACTGAGTCTGTGACATCCAGTAAGAGTCTCTACCACAAGGAAGGAAATTTCCTTCCCTTGTCTGGGACTGACGCCCTCATCTAGGTAAGCAGAACATCTCCAAGGCTAACAACGCACTGAAAGGAATGTCAGTATACTAAAACCTACTTTCAAATGGATTTGTTTCAGACTGTTGATTTTCTGCTTCTTATTTATTACCTTTTTAAGCTAAAATCTCCTATATTTTAAAGATTTTTATTTATTTATTTGCCAGAGAGCACATGCATAAGCAGGGGGAACAGCAGGCAGAGGGGGAAGCAGGCTCCTCGCTGAGCAAGGAGCCCAATTTGGGACTTGATCCCAGGACTCTGGGATCATGACCCAAGCCGAAGGCAGATGCTTAACCGACTGAGCCACCCAGGCATCCCAAAATCTCCTATATTTTGATAGCAAAAAATAAAGAAAACGATTCCAATAGGACTTTCCTACATGGGGTTCTCTGCAGAGAGTTCAGGCCCTGTGTGTCTGGGATTCTCTGTCCAGCCTCCTTTGTGGGCAGAGGGCCCCAAGGTCCCCCACCGGCCCCATGCTACCTGGATGCTCTCCTGGGGCAGCTGGGAAGGGACCAGTTCCAGACCTGCAAGATCTCCCTGCCGTTCTGAATCCCCTCCTGGGCCCACAGGGCGATGAGCTGTTCAGGAAACGCAAATCCGGTGCCATCATCAATGCTGCACAAGAGATGCAGGCCTGAGCACACAGACACCAGGGACGACGTCGTGGCGGTCTGGCAGCCACCCTCCTGCAGGACCTGTGTGCAGGGAAAGCAAAGGTACCTGTGAGCACTTCAGCCTCCTGTTCATTTTTAAGATTTTTCTGACCTCAACAGCCTGTGCTCAGCCCTTCACTGTCTCGTTGAGGCCGGGTAAGAACCACTCACACAGTGACTGTTAGCCCAGTCTCCCAGACTAGGAAACAAAGGCGTGGCACCATCGCACGGTGTGCCCAAGACTGCAAAGCTCTGCAGGCAACAAAGCGGAGATTTGAACCTAGGGGTCCAGACACCCAGCCCGCTGCCTTCTCAAAGACCCTGGTGCCTGCTTTCCTACCGTCCACCAGAGGCCTTGCCCTGGGAACCCATCCAAGTGCCCGTGTGGCCTGACTGGTCAGCACGAGCTGCTTCGTGGGAGTCATGAGCGGTTTTAACCTCTCTCCCCGATTCAGTAATGGTGTGCACCTGGCCTCTCAAAGGCGCCCGCCAATGCTAGGAGATCCAGCCTGTGGAAAGAAACCCAAGACGGGCTTGAAGAGAGGAGGCAGAATGGCCCAGAGTCACAGGTCTCCCCAGGCCTCAGAAATACATCTCACAGCTGACGGAACTGAGGAGTTTGGGTTTTGTTTTTTTAAGATTGATTTATTTATTAGAGAGAGAGTGCGAGCAGGGCGGAGGGGCAAGCAGACTCCCCATTGAGACTGGAGCTGATGTGGGGCTCGATCTCATGACCCTGAGATCCAGACCTGAGCCAAAAATCAAGAGTCGGATGCTCAACCAACTGAACCACCAGTTGGGGAGTCTTAAGAAGGGGAAAAAAACCTCTTGGCCAGAAAGCTGACCTATGAGGCTTAGGGGCTATAAGAATCTGTCAAGCAGTTATTTTCTGTCGGGGCGCCTGGGTGGCTCAGTTGGTTAAGCGTCTGCCTTTGGCACAGGTCATGATCCCAGCATCCTGGGATCGAGCCCCCCATCGGGCCCCCTGCTCAGCAGGGAGTCTGCTTCCCCCCTCTTCCTTTGCCCACTCCCTCCCGCCTGCCACTCATTCTCTTTCTCTTTCAAATAAATGAATAAAATCTTTAAAAAAAAAAAAAATTAAGAAAAAAAAAGATTTTCTGCCCCAGGCAGAACAAGCATTTGCTGTCTGGGGCCACAGGAATTAGGAGCAGCTGCTCCTTTCTGGCCACCACGGTTCCTGCCACACTCCCAGGCCTCCCCTCCGTGCTGGCCTCCTCTCAACCCTCCTCACAGGAGTCTCTTGCTATTACCAAACATTCCAAGTTTGTCTCATTGCCTGAAGCACTTTCCCCCAACACTTCCATGGCTGTGCTTTCCAGGGCTCTGCTCTGACGGCCCCTCCCAGCCCCCCATGTCCTCTCCCCACACTCAGTCCTCAGCAGGTGCTCACAGGCCCACATGCCCTCATCTGTTCTCAGCTGTGTTCCTACCTCTCCATAAACACTTACTCAGGAATTGGGTGCTCACTAAGTTGTGCTAAGTACTTTACAGCCCTACAAAGTAGGCATTTGACCCGGTTTACAAAAGGGGAGAGGGTAGCTCAAGAATAGTCGGGAACGTGGCCATGGCCGTGTGGAAAAGCTCAGATACCTAAATGCACCCTGACCACCCTTATCTCCCTCCCACCTGTTTCCTCTGTGAGGACTGTGAGCTTGAGGACAGGTTCATCGTGGCCTGACAGGAGAAGGTGGGGGCTGGGCCACATACCTGAGGCCCAGCAGCACCATGTCATGCCGGAGCCCATATAAACAGGATGCAATACCCTCCACCTGCAGCTGTGTTGGCTCAGAGCACTTCCTGGACAGTCAGGGCTTCCCTGGGGCCCTGCCTCTGATTAGAGGTGGGTCCTGCCTGGCCTCATGCCTGTGCCCTGCGGCTCAGAGCCCTGTCCACTGTGCCTCCTCACTGGGACACAGGAACAGAGGCAGCTCCATCACAGAGGAGGCACCTTCCTTCCACTGGCTCTAAGCATGACCCGGTGGGACTTCACTGTGGCCTGACCTTACATGGTCTGACATCTTCCTTTAATGCTCCTAGTTTCTTCTCTGTCCATTCTCATCAGGTTCAGATTCAGAAACTGGACTCTCAGATTACCCAGCCTAGCAGAGAACATTACTGGTCCTGCACCACCGCACTACGGGTGGTGCAGGACAAACTATGGGATTAGCCACGTCAGCAAGACTCTTCAGAGAACCATGCCCTGTGGGGGAAGAGGGAGGTTTTCCTGTCATGGGATGGAGAAAAACCAAATGCTAAGCGAATGGTCACCAAACCAGATCACAATTTAAAAAGCTGCCTAAAATCTGCTCTCCTCCATCTGCAGAGACCTGGTATTTGTATGAGAGAGAAGATTTAGGAATACAGGACAGGGAGAACATAGGGTAAGGAGTACCTGGAGAGCTACTCCTAGGGAAGATATGGAATGCCCTCACTGCACTGCAACAGGGAGGAGAGAAGGAGCTCTCCTACTGGAAGGCAGCCTATCCCACAACCAAGGAACTGCCATGTATTCCTCAAAAAATCCCCAGGAGGCAGGCACCCATTTTGCATATGAAGAGCCTGAGGCTCAGAGAAGGCAAGTAACTATCAGGGACACAAAGCTAGGGAGGGGCAATGCCAGATCAGCCCCAAGACTTGTGTGGTTCTAGAATCTAAGTCACATGGCCTCCCACTTACACACGCACATGTACATAACCCCCCCAGCTCCCAGGTCTGTGAAGATGCTGAAGGCCAGAGAGTGACAGCAGCTACTGCTGTGGTTCAAGACTCAATCATCCCATTTTACCTGGTAATGAGACCAGGACATGCTCGGTTTGACAGGAGTGGAAGATTCTGGAAGTGAAGTGGGCCCATGATTGAATAGGCCAAGCTGGAATTCCTCAAGACTCACTCTGCCGTCTCCATCTTGATCCAGTTTGTTAAACAGATCCTCCAGTTCCTAGACAAAAGCCGCCATACCTGTGCTGAGGCCACCACCACCCAGACCTTCCCTCCCCATGCTGGGCAGTCTGCTCATCCTTAGCAAATTCAAACCGTCTGGGACACACCTGACCTCCCTTGGTTCTGGGCTGACATCTCCACACCTGCTCAGTTTCCACCCTGCTGTGAATGGATGCCACCTGCACTTCCTAATTCCACAAATACCCAGAGTCTATCATGCCAGAAACTTGCTGGATGGTAAGAGGAAGACATACATATGGAAGGTGCCCTGGGCCCCCAGCGGTTCAGGAACTACCAAGGACAGCAGGGCTAAGGAGGATTTTACCAAGGGGGAGCTTCCCCATCACCACGGCCTACCCACCTCCCCTCGGGCCCTACAAGAGTAAAGGAGGGGTCAATACAGCCCCTGGGGAGCACAGCCTGCCTCAGGGGCCATATCTGGGCTGGGTGGTAGAACTGGGCAACACAGGAAGGGGAAAGGGCACTCTAGGCAGAGGAACGGTCATGAGTGAAAATGCTCAGATGCCGGTGAGGCAGGCCACCCGTGACCTACGTGGGTGCAGACCTCAGCAGCAGCACTGGGAGTTATCAGAGTACTTCAGACCAGAAAGTGGTACAACCACATCAGTGTCTGGAGGGTGAAGGGACTCTCTAGACCCAACACCAACCAACCTGACCATCACAAGGAGCCCATCCTCCAGTGTGGTCTGCCTTGGCCCCTCTCACCTCCTTGTCCAGTCCCTGGAGCCCGATGCTCTGGCAGACGATGGCCAGCTCCTGCTCGCTGAGGTGGCCGCTACTGCCGACGCCCAGCTCTTCCCAGATGCCCCGGACCCGGCTCTCAGGGGTGTCCAAGGAGGGGCTGCAGGGCTTCTGGAGGCACCCAAAGACCTCAGAACCCCAAGCTGGCAGCTGGCCTGAAGCAGGGAGAGAGACAGGTAAACCCTACGCTCCAGGTGGAAGCACCTGGGGGGAACACCCCAACGCCGGCAATGTACTCTGAAATCAGATGGACAGGGCGATGGACACACTTGAGTAGCAAAGCATCAAAGGTGCAATCTAGGTGATGGGTACAAGGCTGCTCACAGTATGATTCTTTCATCTTCATTCTGTGTTTGCAAATTTTCATAATAAAATGTCAGTGGGGGGGAATCTCTGGTCCATGTGGGGAAAGCTTTCTCTGAAGGGAACCTCCTAAAGTCAGAAGTCAGACCACTGAAAGCACATAAAAGAGGGCTGAATTATTTGTATTTACCAAAAAAAAAAACACACAAAAAAAACAAAACCCAAAACACACACACATACACAAAAAACCCCAAAACCAGACTAGTTTAAAAAAAAAAAAAATTCTAGAAACTTATGTTTCTGAGCTTTGCTGGAGAAACAACTTGTAGAAGAACACAGACCAATGCTGGAGGTGCCCATGAGAAGCCATCCATTGATGAGCCATGCTTCAAGCCAGACATCCCCTCCACAGCTAGTCCATACTGGCTGTGTGCTCATGAACAACATTGTACGGGGCTGAGGAAAATGCCTTCTTTGAGATCCCTTCCAGGTTAAAGAGTCTGAAATTTCTAAGTAAAAACATAAAAGCATCTCTGATACGAGGGTTTATTTCTCAGGGATGGTGGAGGAGGTAAATCAATCCTCTGAGCTCTGATGTGAGTTTCATGCAGTACTGTCAGTTCTAATCCACTGGAAAGGTTTCTGTTCAAGGCTAGGAAGAACCTGCGGGTAAAGATCCCAAATTGCACCATGCACAAACTTCCGGGCCAGTCCTTCCTTTCCCACCCAAAATTTAGACTTTGAGGCCAAGGCAGTTAGGATGTGATGGCCTGGCTGCTCTTCCTGATCTATGTGCTTCATCCAGCAGCCCAGGTGGGCACTCAGGTCATTTCCTCTGACATCCACCGAGGTAAACAATTATCAGTGGCCCTTGTCCTTGAGGACCACAATCTAGAGCATGCTCGGTTCCAGCTGCTGATTTTTTACTGCAGCAGAAATTCAAGGTCAATTCAGGTCTCCCCCTTCAAATTAAGTTTCCGCACTTTCTGCCCTGTGACGCGCTCATGTGGGAGGCATCATTAAGTCATCCACAGACCCACATGTGGGCACACTGCAATCTGCTTATGTACACCTGCTGCTGCCTTCTGGTTGCTCCTCCAAGGCTCCCGAGGGCCAAGACCATGTCCGGCATTTCATCTGGAGCACAGACAGGCCTGCTGGCAGTTGCCAAGACTGCTTGTACACAGCCAGGAAGAGGATGTACCCAGACCCAGCATATCAAGAAGGCAGTGCAACAGGCCTGAGACCCCCAAGGCCATGCCTGTCAGCTGGGGTCACCCTGGCCCTCACAGACTATGAGACGTGGCAGAACATACTGCCACTTGGCCAGTGGCCTCTAAGGGTCTGACCTCAGGGGATGTTGAGGATCAAGTGACCACCTCCCAGCTAGGACTACCTCTGGAGTAGGGGCCCCCAAGGGACACCACCCACTCGGCATGCTTCCCAGGAAATTACACATGGCTGGCTCACTGACCAATGACCTAGCTCCTTGAACTTCAAAGCACTGGTCAAAGGGAGGGAGCACAACCATGAAGCTGTGGCTTTACCTCGTGCTTCAAACAACTCATTCTGAGGTTCTTTAGCACTTTCAGCTTCTTCGTCTGACTTGAGACTCTGGGAAAATGAAAAGAGAAAGATATGAATTCCCTGGAGTATGTGGCAGTGGATAGAGCTCCAGGAACAGGAGAAGGGTATGTGGTGGTGCTGGGCAGGGACTGAGGAAGAGGAACAACAGCTGGTGAGATGCAGCTCCTCGAGGGAAAGCCCACACTGGCAGGTGGGCTCTGTGTCCAGGTTGAGAGGCGCCAGCACAGAGCAGCTCCCTCTCACAGACCAAGCGCTACGGTATAGACACAGGGACACAGGAAGTTCCTCAACAGAAACCCAAAATAATCAGTAGTTCACACTAAAAACACAATCAAGCACTTGTACCCTAAAAGGGGAGAAAAAGGTTTCCCAATTAACAGCTTCTGGTGGTGCTGGCTTCATACACCAGCGCTGGAGAGAAGTGGCTGTGGAACACGGTCAACTTGCCATCACACCACATCATCTTGACTCAAGCTTAATGGTCCTCATCTCTCTGCACCCCATCCCTTATCATCCTTATCAGTTCAGCCAACAGTTAGAGGGAGAGTGGTTTTCTCTGTCCCTCCAGGAGCTCTAGGGACAGCATGATGCATAGCAAGCACCTGACACCTCAGGGCCCTTTGCAAGCTGCACCCTGCAGGGGGCAGGCCACCAAGAAACACTTGACTCAAGTAAAAACCTCAGGTTTTTGTGGCCAAGTCAGCCAACTACAAAATCAAAGTCGCTTCTGACAGGTGCTGTGTGTCCCATGACTGATACTGGAAGGAATGTCAAGTTGACCAAGACTCCGCGCCCCGCAGAGCCGGCAATGAAATGAGAGTGGAATCTGGGAGCAGGTGTTATGTCCCATTTTTCTAATGCATTCAGCCCAACCAACAACCTTAAAACAACATTTTCCCATGTTCTAGTTCCAGGGATCCAAGATGGTTTTACCAAGCAGAATGGTACAATGGAGGCAGAGCAGACTCCTCAGACCTCCATCTCTGAGGACCAAAGTTAAAGAGGATAAAAAAGTGAACACCTGGGGTTTGTTGGTATTGTCTAGCAAAGGGACTCTACGATTTAAGTAGATATGTTTGCCTCAACAAATGTTGAATATATAAACAAATTAATGTGAAAGCCCAGAGCTGTCTTACTAAAAATAAGTCCCCATAAAGCCCCACCTGACAAAGTGGACATCACAGAGAGCAGGAACCAGGAATCTTCTGAAATTCTTGGAAACAGGTCTAAGGAATCCATGGTTAACTTGAAAGCTAGCTGTGGATCTGCCCCATGGATATTTCCTGACATGAAGGCTGTCGGGCTCTAGCAGCCCGTCTCCTGAGTTTGCCCCAGCAGCAGTGAACAACTCAGGGACATGGGGGGCTAGAATCAACCCCCAAGGCCCCAGGAGGGGTCTGATACATCTTCGACAAATTTTAAGTGTGGGCCTTGGTATATCCTAAGTATTCAAGGCAGGTGGGACTGTGGGCTTGGTACTTCCAAATTCCTAACCTTGCAGGGGCATCAAAAAAGCATCTTCCCTTTCTTTCCTCACTCCTATGAAACCATACAACCAGTCTTCTCCCAGTGCTGGGGAAAAGCTGGTGGTGGTAACCAGGGGAGGGAAAGAAACAAGTGATTTGGACACCAATTCTCTGCTGCCCCAATGTCCGAAGGAGTATGCTCGCTGGCCAGAATTTCCCTGCAGACAATCAGACCCAGAGATATTTTAGAACGAAATGTCATTTCCCAATGTGCACCCATGCTTCTGGTGACTTGAGATGCCCAGAAATGCCCACCTGCCCCTCACATCCTCTTGTAGTCATGTCACAATGACTAAGTGAAATGGGGTGGGGAAGGGGAACCCGACCCACCTCCACACTTTCCAAAGATGCGGAGCGACGGAGTTGGCCTCTTCCAGTGGTCCGGGCCTGCTGTTCTGGTGAACATTTGGCTCCTGTTGCAGAGCCACACAGCTCGGGCTCGGGCCGGCTCCAGCGACCGTACCACTTAGAGCCGCTCACGTACTTTGGTGGGACAGCACGAGAGGCAGCTGGAAAGAAAATGGGAGGTTTGGTGGGGGGGCCCACACACTGCTGCAACACATTTCAAGATGTGGAGTGCAGCCTTCAGAGACGCACACAGAGAATGTCTGGAGGAACACAGAGAACAGTTAACAGTGGTCAATCTATTCTCCCTAATCCTCAGGCAGGGGACTGAGAAACCCAGGCTGGGAGACAGTAACTTTCTACTCTAAACTCTATGTACTGTTTAAATTTTTCTTTCTTTTTTTTTTTAAGATTTTATTTATTTGTTCGAGAGAGAGAGCATGCACGAGCACACATGCACAAGCAGGGGGAGCGGCAGGCAGAGGGAGAAGCAGATGCCCCGTGGAGCAGGGAGCCCAACGTGGAACTTGATTCCAGGACCCTGGGACCATGACCTGAGCTGAAGGCAGACACTTAACCGACTGAGCCTCCCAGGTGTCCCTGTTTAAATTTTTCTGAGTATATTTTGCTTTTGTTTATGTAGTAAAAGACTACTACTAAGAAATGACTTCTTGTTGATCTAATAGAAGACTAATACTAATAGCATTTTATTAGAAAAAAGGAAAAAAACCTCCAATAATCCAGCGACATACTGCTCTAGAGACCAGAAGGTCACTTTCTACCCTGCTCACTTCGGAACCCGATCTGGACAGGACCATCAGGGCACGGTGGGCGTGGACCTCACACACAGCCCAGGAGGCTGAAACTCTGCAGGTCTGAAGTCTGGGGCAAAGGCAGGCATGGGTTTTAGTTTGGGATTCATGAGAATCCCTTAAACCCTAACAATCCCTTCCATTTCCTTCTTCCCTCCTGACCTATCCACTTTGTACAGAGCAGCTGGTACCTTTCAGACAGAGAAGAAATGACACTGACACTGTGTGGAATTTGGGTGGGTAGGAGAGAGCCTGGGGAGGGCATTATGGGCAGCAACCAGGACAGGACACGGGTTCCGAGGAAAGTGATCAGAATGGGCTGGTTGAAGAGAAAGGCAAAGGGTCCAGTGAAGTAAGGCCAGGCCAGGAAAACTGAGCAGCATTTCACTGAGATGTGTCACGCTCCTTCAAGCCAAGTACCACATCATTCCTTTCTTCCAAACCTCAAACGGCCAGGCCACAGCCCCTGCCCTTGGGACCACAGCAGAGGAGGGGGCTGGGTACAGCCTTGCCAATTGGAAGCACAGTGATACCAGTGGCAGACAGACACTGGGGTCAAGGGAGGAAGACGCCAAGTTCCATGTGGGATGGACAGACTGTGAAGTGACAGCATGACATTTAAGGCAGCTGAAATATGCAGGGTGAATATAGCATTGCTCCCCTCACTGGGACACCTGGAGGTAATAATGGACACTATACCAATCACCCTGGGGCAACAGGCATGTGATGTGCTGAAGGGGAGGGCAAAGTGTCTGAGTCAGCAGAGAGAAAACAGGAGAACCTATGAGCAGACCCAGCAGCGTACAGAAGGGGGAGGCTACAAACATGGAAAAAGGCTCCCACCAGAGAGCTGCCAAAAGGGTAAGTGAGGACCGGTGAATATAGGCTCTTGCATCTGAGCATGGTTTCTGGTTACAGAGAGGCTGCAGGCTGGTTAATGTGGGCGGAGGAAGAATCTTCCACCTTCAGGTGGTTTAGGAAGAGGTAAAGTCCTATCAGGTGGGAAGTGGGAAGCTGGGGCACATTTAGGAATCCAAGCACAGAAAACTCAGAGGGACTCTGATGCCCCCCACCCCTTAGGCTGGCAAGAGGAGAGGAGTGTCAGGCCACACATATGACCATTTAATTGAGGAAAGCTTTGAAATCCAAAAGAAAAGCAAAAGCCAAAGAAAACAACAAAAAAATAGAATAGGTGGAAAAAACCCACAAGTCCTAGAATAGCTCCTTTCTCTCTTTTTTCTGTTTTTTGGGTTTTTTTAGTGCATGTCCACAGATCCAGTTTTACGTTTAGAAGCTTCATGCATTCTCTAGTGTGGGAGGGGCACGTGCAGTGTCAGGGACACCAGGCACCTTTCCATTCTTGTACACCATCACAGGCCATATTCCCAAATCCTGTATTCATAAAGGCCAGTGGCCATCTTCACCTCTTAGAGAAGAAAAGTGTCAGACAAAGCAACCAGCGAATGCCCTGAGGGTCCTACAAATGGTTCCCACTGCTGGTCTGCTCCTCCCACGTCAGGGTTCTCTGCACTATACCCAGGCGCTCTTGTAGCCTTGGGCAGCCAGTGGAAGGAGCGGGTTCTGTCTACACTGCATATACAAGGGCCCAGGGCTTGCAACTGGAAAATTGTGACTCGAATCTTGGTTCTCACTTACTAGCTGTGGGATCTTGGACAAATAAATCCCTTCACACATCAAGCCTCAGTTCCTTATCTGAATAATGGGCATGATAATGCTACAGATCTCTGGGAGTCCGAACACACTGAAGACAATCGATGTGAGCTCTCATCCTTTCCACCTCCCACTCCCCTGCCCCAAGCCCTCCCACACTGTTATCCCTGTTATCCAGTCATGCACCCACTCCAGACCAAGGATCCGCCACGGCAGGACCTGCCGTGGGGCTGAGGGAAAGAGCTCCCTCCTCGGGCTGCTCATCAATACCATGCCTCCAACCTCGAACACACTGCCCCATGCCCCCTTTCACTCACCTGCCCAATACTCATCAGAGATAGCCAAGAAGGGTCTGAAGCATGGCTGCCACTTACAGCCTCAAGTCTGATGGAGCAGGCACTAATGACAATGTCTGTCAGCATCTTCTGACCCTCACCCCACAATCTACATGCCCCTGAGTGGACCGCTCTCCAAACCTTCCCTCCACCTCCTGACCATTACCAAAGCCAGGGGGCATCCCCCCTCAGGACACCACTTCCACTTGGACATGCTATCTTTGTCCCACCAGCCCCATTCCCATAACAGGAGTCTAAGTAGGCCTATCAGCACAACACACCACTACTGTCTGACAAAAGATACAGTGAGGTCTGTCTCTGGCTGCTGGCATCCTACCTGCTCTGCCAACCTCAGTGGTCTAGGTACACCTGTGTCTGCACGGAGCTTCAATTCTTGAAACTTCAACTGCTCTACATCTACTTTATCTTGTCAACAGCCCATGCCTTAAGGACAGCACACAATATTATTTGACACTTGTGATACTGTGATTTATAATAAATATGTATTTGCTCTTCATCTCACCCCTGGCCCAGAGCTCCTAAAACCCTTGGAATGTCCTAAGTGACAAGAGCAACCAAACCTGAGTTTATGTTAATGAGGTGACTTCTGGAAAGCCCTTAAGGATCGGGGTGGTTGCCCAGGGACCCAACCATGTGATTAGAGGGTTAGAATGTTCAGCCCCACTCTGACCTCCAGGGAAGGGGGAGGGGCTGGAGGTTGAGTTCAATCACCAAGAGCCAATGATTTGATCAAACATGCCTATGTAATGAAGCCTGAACAAAAACCCATCAGGATGAGGTTCAGAGAGCTTCTGGGGTGAACACACAGAGACTGGGAGAGAATGGCTTGCCTGGAGAGGGCATGGAAGCTCTGTATCCTTTCCCCATACTTTGCCCTGTGCCCTCTTCCACCTGGCTATTCCTGACTTACATCCTTTTACAATAAACTGGTGATCTGGTAAGTAAACTGTTTTCCTGAGTTTTAGGAGCTCCTCTTGCAAATTAATTGAACCTGAGGAAGGGGTTGTGGGAACCTCTGATTTATAGCCATCAGAAGCATAGGTGACAACCTGGATCTGTGACTGTCATCTGAAGTGAGGACCATATTGTGGGATTGAGCCCTTGGCCTGTGGAATCTGAGGCTAACTGCAGGTAGGCAATGTCAGGACTGAGTTATAATGTAGGACACCCGGATAGTGTTAGAGAATTGCCTGGTGTGAGACAGACTACCACACATACACACAGAAGTGCTATGTGTAAAGGAAAACAATAGAGCTTCTCCTTTCCAACACTATTGCACAAATAAGGAAACAGAAGAAGAAAAAACCCAAAGTCTTGTCCTAGTCCACACAGGTTGGCAGTAAGGGAGTGGAGTTACAATTTAGTTCTCAGACCTGCTATATTTTTCAATCTGAATATCACACTCTAGAAGGTAACAAATAATGAAAAAAACAAACACTTGGAGTGAGAGGAGGAAATCCTCTTACTTGATTCCAAAGAACTGCTGTCTTCATCTGAGGGGCCAACACCAGCAGTTGATGACAACACTGCCACAAAACCTTCTTTAAATTCCTCAAAGTTAACCTGGTAAATATAAGAAAAGAGAGGTCAGGGGCGCCTGAGTGGCTCAGTTGTTAAGTGTCTGCCTTCGGCTCAGGTCATGATCCTGGCGTCCTGGGATCGAGCCCCACATCGGGCTCCCTGCTTCTCCCTCCCTCTCCCACTCCCCCTGCTTGTGTTCCCTCTCTCGCTGTGTCTGTCAAATAAATAAATAAAATCTTAAAAAAAAAAAAAAAAGAGAGGTCAGGACTACTTTCAACAGATCACTATAAAATACCTTAGCCTTTTGTTTTTATTCTCAGATGGAAACATCTTACTGTTGCCTTTAGCTCTGAGAACGTTCATTTGTTCTAATAGTCACTTAAGATTTTTTTAAATAGAAGAATATAACAAGTAAAAGTGAGTCACAAACTAATCACCAAAAAACTCCTATAACCAATTTTAATAATTAGAAAATGTACCCAAAATGGGGATCTGGTGATCATAAAACACTAATATACAAAAAGAAAATATCCAGGCTATCACCACCCCACCAAAACATGGAATAATATCAGCACCTCAGAGGCTCCTCCACCACGGCTCCTTTCCTATTAAATTCCCTGCCCCCCACTCTTTTATGGTATTAACATCTTTGCTTGTTTCCTCATTTGTATGCATCCCAGAACAATATGGTTTAGTTTTGTCTCTTTTCAAATTTGATCTAAATGGAATCATATGCATATATTCTTTTATGTCTTGCTTCTTAGACTCAATATTACTTCTGTAATGTTCATTCAAGCTGCCATGCAAAATGCATTTTCTCTGCTGTATAGTATTCCATTGTTTAACTGTGCAAAAATTCATAAATCCGTTCTCCTACTGATGAATATTCCCATTGTTTCCAGTGGCTGGTTATTTTTTTTTTTAAAGGCTTTGAACAGTATTGCACATGTGTCCTTAGGAGTTTCTTAGGAGTATATGTCGATGAATGGGATTGCTGGGTCATAGAATATGCATTTAAATCCTCTTTGTGAACTGAATCTTTTATGGCTATAAAATGCTAACCCTCTTTACTTTGGTAATGTTTTTCACCATAAAGACTAGCTTTCTTTTGGTTAGTATTTACATGATATATCTTTTTACCAAATTTTAGTAATGTCAATTTTTTATATCCATATATTTTAAGTGTCATTTATAAAAGTGTTATCTTTTAACTATTTAGTCTATTTACATTTAATATAATTACTGATATATTTGGATTTAAATCTACTGTTCTATTGTGTGATTTCAATCTGACCTGCTTGTGTTTTCTCCCTGGTTTCCTCTCTTTGGATTTACTTTTTTTTTTTTAGGACTTCTTTTTCCCTTTACTAAGTTAGAGGTTATATAGTCTATTTCCTTTCTCTGACCATTTATCCTACAAATTACAACACACATCCTCAGCTTATCAAAGTTTACTTAGTCAATACTTTTACCCTATTCTGTGACAACAGGAAGCCTATGTAACACTTTCATTTCATCTACTATACTCCTGACTTTCATGCCTTTCTTATGAGTTGCCATATATTTTAACTTGCTCTACTTTAACTCCCCACAAAATACTTTTTATTTTATATAATCAATGTTCATTAAGAATTATCCAAATATTTACCGCTTTGTTTTTCATTTGTTCTTGTATATCTGACCTTCTGTCTAGGATAATTTTCTATTTGAAGTGCATGGTTTAGAATTTCATTTTTCTTAAGTATGCTGGTGTTAAACTCTGTAGTTTGTCTGAAATGTTTTTATTTTACTTTCAATAGACTTTTTTCAAGAAGATAAACAATTTATTAGAAGAATAGTAGAAATGACCAAGATGTTCATAAATGGAATGGGTAAATTATGATATAGTCAAAAAATGAAATATGATGATGGAAAAAAAAACACAGAGACAAGATGAACTGTATTTCACAGATATAATACTGAGTAAAGAAAGTCAGAGAGTATGTACTGAGCACGTACTGTGTATTTCCATGCTACAAAGATCACAAACAGGCAAAGCAAATCTATGGTGTTAGTGTCAGGACAGTAGTGGCCTTAGTGAGAAAGGACTGCAAGGCACATGGGGAGGGATTCCAGATGCTCGTTACCCAGGTATGCTCAGTATGGGATAGTCATTGAGTGTACACTTCTGATATGTGCTCTGTTCTCTATGGATACTTCAATAAGTCACACAGAAAGAAGTCAACAGAAGGGCTTATGTAGGTCAAAAGGTTACCAGTAAATGCTGGAAAAGCAGATTTGGGGCTATAGATCCAAGCATGCTTCTCAAATCTGGCACAGAATTTGAATCAGCAAACCCCTGTTGCCGCCACTGAGCACTAAATACAGCTGTTTGCCTGGGATACACATGTCACCATGACCTGACACTGGATTATTTGTGCATTTGTTTACTTTTGTGGGCAGGACCACCTTCAGCTAAATGAGGTTTATCTAGACCACTGAGACGAGACAAGCCCAGACAGCAAAAAAGCACAATGGCTGATTCAGATCCTTCCTTAAATTGGGGGCTAGTTTATTAGATTCTCTACCTTGGGTGAACCTGTTTTGTTTTGTTTTTAACTTTTTTTTTTTTTATTTGTGTGAGAGAGAGAGATAGCGAGAGAGAGCACAAGCAGGGAGGAAAGGGAGAAGCCAACTCCCCACCAACGCGGAGCCTGAAGTGGGACTCGATCCCAGGACTCCAGGATCATGACCTGAGCTGAAGGCAGATACCTAACTGACTGAGCCACCCAGGTGCCCTGGAACCTGTGTTTCGACATAGATTTTCCTGGCCCTCTGAGGTCCCAAAGACCACATCAATTTCACAGTTTCTCAGCACTAACGGGGTTTTGTGTGCTGGGCTGAACCTCTCTCAGTGTGTGACTTACAGATTTTTAGGCTGGTAATTCTTCACTGACTTATTTGCTCTCTACCATTTTCAAGATCTCTGATTTTATGATTTTGTTCAGCTTTTTTAGTAGCCCTCCCTGGAAGGTTGGCCTGTGTTTGCTAACCTGCCACTACCAGAATGTCTGAAGCCCGTTCATACTTTTTTAGGACTGCATAAATTTCATCAGATGGAGCTATGAGAATTTATTTAACCAATCTCATATTTAAAAGGCTGTTTCCAATCTTTTGCTATTTGAATCAATACTAGAATGAATATCTTGCATAGATTTCATTTCATATGAAGATAGACATTATATTTCTTTGATGATCACATCCTAGCTTCTGCATATTGCAGAGCACATACTAAGTGCTCAAAAATACTTGTTGAAAGGACGCCTGGGTGGCTCAGTCAGTTGAGTGTCTGCCTTTGGCTCAGGTCATGATCCTGGGGTCCTGGAACGGAGCCCCGCATGGGGCTCCCTGCTCGGCGGGGAGCCTGCTTCTCCCTCTGCCTGCCACTGCCCCAGCTAGTGCTCTCTCTGACAAATAAATAAATCTTTTTTAAAAAATACTTGTTGAATACATGGAAGCAAAAGGAAATGACAGGGGTGCCTGGGTGGCTCAATCATTAAGCGTCTGCCTTCAGCTCAGGTTCTGATCCCAGGGTCCTGGGATCGAGCCCCACATCGGGCTCCCTGTTCGGCGGGAAGCCTGCTTCTCCCTCTCCCACTCCCCCTGCTGGTGTTCCCTCTCTCACTGTCTCTCTCTCTCTGTCAAATAAATAAATAAAATCTTAAAAAAAAAAAAAAAAAAGGAAATGACAATTTTGCTTGATCTAATCTCTGATTTCTTTTGTGTCTTTGGTAATACTTATCAGCTGACTTTCTTCCAACTATCAGACAGTAGTGCGATCTGATGGCCAAGTGTGTTGACATTTTATCTGATACTCTTCTTTTTTTTTCTTAAAAGATTTTATTTATTTGAAAGCGAGAGAGACAGAGATAATGAGAGATAGCATGAGTGGGGGAAGAGGCAGGAGGAGAGGGAGAGGGAGAAGCAGAACCCCTGCTGAGCAGGGAGCCTGCCACGGGGCTCAATCCCAGGGCCCTGGGGTCATGACCTGAGCCAAAGGCAGAGGCTTAACCAACTGAGCCACCCAGGCACCCCTATCTGATACTATTCTGACTGTGCTTGTGTTTCTATGTTTTCTTCTTTCGTAGCTCAAGAAAGGGGGAAGAACAAACCCATAATACTCAGGTGCTTCACCAAAAAGGACATACCATCATCTCTGTATAATCTCAGACTCACTCGTCACAAATAGAGGCTAGACCCTTTGACAATCATTTTCAACTTTAAAATTATTTTCAGTAACACTATGTTAAGAATTATTTTTTCAAGTATATGCACCCCTATGTTTATTGAAGCATTATTTACAATAGCAAAGATACAGAAGCAGCCCAAGTGTCTGTCAATAGATGAATGGGTAAGGAAGATGTGGTGTATGTATACAAAGGAATACTATTTGGTCATAAGAAAGGCTGAGATCTTGTCATCTGTGACAACATGGATGGACATATTATGCTAAAATAAGTCACAGAAAGACAACTGCCATAGGATTTCACTTATGGTCATCTAAAAAATAGAATCTAAAAATAAAACAAATGAATAAACAAATAGAAAGCAAAAACAGACCCATAAATACAGAGGACAAATTGACTGATGGTTGCCAAACAGGAGGTAGTAGGGGGATGGACAAAATGTTGAAGGGGAGTGGGAGATACAGGCTTCCAGTTATGGAATGAATAAGTCACGAGGATAAAAGGCCCAGCATAGAGAATATAATCGATGATATTGTAGTAAAGTATGGTGACAGATGGTGGGTTACACCTGTGGCGAGCACAGCATAACATATACACTTGTCTAATCACTATGTTGTACACCTAAAACTACTGTAACACTGTATGTCAATTATATTTCAATTTAAGAAATAATTATTTTTTGAGAGTAAAATTCTCTTTCTGACCAAATTTAAAATACTAAAGCTAAGATCCTTGCCACTGATAAAGAAACAAGAGAAAATACATAAAATGCACATGGAAATTTTCCACACTCCACAGGAATCTTAGGCCACATTAATTTCTGGCTTGAAACCAGACCTTGATAATGTCTCTTTAACAGGAAATAGGAATTAAAAATGAGCATGCCCTCAATACATTAAAACATTACCTTGCTAATTCAAATTAATATTGTTTATAATATTGTTCTTAATTTTTTAACTGGATTGAAGTATCAATGACTAACATTTACATGATGTCATATATGTTAGTTACTGTAAGGAAATAATGGGTGATATTTGAACTGAAAATCCAATCGATTCTCCTGGATAAAGGATTTCTCTTGATTTTCTCTGAAGACTCCTGAAATCTCCACCATTTGGTTTCTGTTGTAGAAAATGGTAACAACTATCTGGATATTTCTGGCTTGACACCAGCTTCCCCTAAAACATCTACAGAATGTTTCCCCTGTATGCTGGCTGTGTGAGCTATGCCCTGTCTATGGGATGAAGCAGAGGAGCAGTAAAAACTCTGAAAGCAGAAATAATCCACCACAATCCCCATCACAGAGGAGGTAGTATAAAGCATGGGGTGGAGGGAGACAAAAGCCGGCCCCTAGAGGCATCAGCGGTTGTGGGCACCGCTCTTGAAATGTTACAGAGAGGGAAAGGGGGACAACTTCAGGTCAGACTCAAGAGCACTAAAATAATGGAAGCAGAGCTATTTCTTAATTTACCCAACACCTGACTTGTTTTGTGGAAACAGAAATCATGGCTGTAAGAGAATGGAGTTGGGATAGACAGAAAGATGGATGAACATGTGCAGAGCTTTGCCACAAGCCATTGTTAATCAGAAAAGGTCAGGCTCCTGTCATTGCTTATGAGTGTCTGTCTCTCCTTCTAACATACCTCCCCATGAAAGTGTGGAGAAACTTCCAGCCTCCCAGAAGGATTACAACTCAAGAAACTGCTTTTTGGGATACATGTGATGTGGGGGAGGCCAGAAATCTCAAACCCAAGTTGATTTTTCTCTTTACTGAAGTTCCAATACTAACCTTTTTTTCTATCATAATTTGACTTTTCTATTTTTTTTTAAATATTTTATTTATTTATTTGAGAGAGAGAGCACAAGCTGCGGGGAGAGGCAGACTCCTGCTGAGCAGGGAGCCCAAGGAGGGCTCGATCCCAGGACCCGGGGATCATGACCTGAGCCAAAGGCAGATGCTCAACCAACTGAGCCACCCAGGTGCTCCGATTTGATGTTTCTAAAAGTTATACCATGGTTGCTGGAGGGGAGGGGGCTGGGGGGTTGGGGTGGCTGGGTGATGGACACTGGGGAGGGTATGTGTTGTGGTGAGTGCTGTGTATTGTGTAAGACCAATGAATCACAGATCTGTACCCCTGAAACAAACAATACATTATATGTTAATAAAAAACAAATACATAAATGTTATACCACTTCTGCACATACAAAACATAAAGTGGGACAAGGCTCGGGAATGATGTGATTTGTTCAATCAGCGGAACCTGCCATCTGATTGTGAACCCACAAGTTATTCTTTTGGTTTTGAATTTTCTCAACCGTCAAAAATAATTAAGAAAACCAGATCATCTGTTTATACTGAATAACCAGAGTGCTGATTTTCACAAATGTGCTTTTTGCTCCTCTGGGTCCCAAATACAATTCTAGGTGATATCAAGAGGGGCAAGAACATTATCGGGGCACCTGGGTGGCTCAGTGAGTTGGGTGTCCAACTCTTGATTTCAGCTCGGGTCATGATCTCAGGGTCCCTGTGTTGGAGTCTGTGCTTGGCACGGGGTCTGTCTGTCCCTCTCCTTCTGCTCTTCCCCCCAAATCGTGCTTTCCCTCAAATAAATAAAATTAAATCTTAAAAAAAAAAAAAGAGGCACTAGAACATTATAAAAAATACCCCTGATATGGGGGTCCTGGGTGCTACAGTCAGTTAAGTGGCCAACTCTTGGTTTTAGCTCAGATCCTGATCTCAGGGGCATGAAATCAAACCCTGCATCAGCTCTGTGCTAAGCACAGAGTCTGCTTGACTCTTTTTCCCTCTCCCTCTGCCCCCCCATAAATAAATAAATAAATCTTTCAAAAAAAAAAAATACACCTGGGGCACCTGGGTGGCTCAGTCAGTTAAGTGTCTGCCTTCGGCTCAGGTCATGATCCCAGGGTCCTGGGACTGAGTCCCACATCGGGCTCCCTGCTCAGTGAGGAGTCTGCTTCTCTCTCTCCCTCTGTGTGTGCTCTCTTTCTCTCTCTAGCTCTCACTCTCTCTCAAATAAACAAAATCTTAAAAAATATATTTTAAAAAATACACCTGATTCTTAAGCCCATAAAAAAAAAACCCACAAAAAACCAAGAGGCAGGCATAGAATAAAAAGAAACAGAGAATGGGTGTGGTCAGATTAATTGAGGCAGAGCTCTGTAAGAGGGACTAACAGTATCCTACTGATAGGCATTGGGAACACGGGGCAGTTGGTGCTTTGGGAAGTAACAAGAGGTACATTTCATCAGGACTTTCTCCCTGTGTCAGCAGTGAGGGTTTTCTTCTTGTTTTTCCTCATTTCTTTTTGTCCAAGAACCAATTCAGGAAAATCTTCAGGCTGGATTTTTTTTTCTCATTTGAAATAAAAATAGTTTTATTGATTTCTGTGGGGGAAAAAAAAAAAAGCTCTTCCTTCAAAGTTAAGATGACCAGGGCTGTTTTTATCATACAAGTTAACATCTAGACACATTTAAGAAGTAGGGACAAGGTGGGAGGTGCTTTTCAGTGTTTCTGTCAGGAAAGCAAGTTGTGGTCTAGGTTCTAGATCACCATTCTAGATGACCTTCAATTTCCTAGTGAAAAGGAGCAGAGATAGAGTACTTTCTATCTGGCCTAGATAAAATCAGAGGACACCTCTGAACATAGGTATCCTTTGTTCCTGCAACAGTGGTGTGTAGTTGCTTTGTCCAGCTGCTAGAATGAATTTAAAGCTGTGTAATTTTGGGCACCTGGGTGGCTCAGTTGGTTAAGGGACTGCCTTCAGCTCAGGTCATGATCCTGGAGTCCCGGGATCAAGTCCCACATCGGGCTCCCTGCTCAGCAGGGAGTCTGCTTCTCCCTCTGACCCTCTTCCCTCTCATGCTTTCTATCTCTCATTCTCTCTCTCTCTCAAATAAATAAATAAAATCTTAAAAAAAAATAAAGCTGTGTAATTTTACTAGACAATCTGCCTTCGAGGTACTTGGAGGTTGCCTGTGTCTCAGTGTGTCAGCTGCCCACAGATCTTTGTGTTTTTGTGAACCACCTGCCACCCACCCAAACCAACCCTTCACTCCACCCCTGACAAATCTCTCAAACATCTTTCTGGAAAAAACAAACCAAACCAAACTTCTGGAAGTTACTATGCTTTCAAAAAAAGAGTAATCTGAAGGAAACTCTTGCTTCAATATAGGAGGTCCCCAGAAGGAAAAGCAGTGTTCCAGTTCCTAGTAACTCTCTTCTGGCATGTGTCCTTAGTCCACTAATATTTCTCAAATGCCTGCAGCTAACTACAGTACTCTGTGCTTTTCTTTATAAGAATGAAGTCAAACACCCACCTTGGCAAAGTGGTCATTTCCAAGAAGTGTTTGCAGAAGGATGGGCAGCTGCTTTTCCAACTGAAGCTTGAGGCAGAGCTGGGTCAGTTCCTCCCGGTCCAGAAAGCCTGTCCCTGTGGTGTCACAGCTGCTGTAGACTTCCCTGAGCTGTGAAACATAGTGGTTCTCTTCTTCTTCTTCCATCCCATAGCAAGCTGGACATGCCAGGGGAAAAAAAGAAAAACAAGAGTACACTTTTATTGCCACACCTCACATGTTCTTCCACTGCTCTAATGAGCCTCAGCAAGGTGGCCCAGGTGCCGGGCCGGGGCTGGGCACGTGGGAAAAGGCATCCAGGGCACTCTCAGGTTTCTGTAGGACCTTTGTACAAGAGGTCAGAAGTAAGTGACCAGGGAGCCAGTCCTTGTTCACAAAAGCCAGAATTTCTTTGTTCTGTAAGAAAAATATCATAGGGGCGCCTGAGTGGCTCACTCGGTTAAGCGTTCGACTCTTGATTTCAACTCAGGTCATGATCTCAGGGTCCTGGGATCGAGCCCCATGGTAGGCTCCATGCTTAGTGGAGAATCTGCCTGTCCTCTGCCCCTCCACCTGCCCGCTCTCTCTTTGTTAAATAAATAAATCTCTTTTAAAAAATAAAAAAAATTATTATAGAATAATCAGAAAAGAGATAAATATAAAATAGAGAACTAAAATCATCCAAAATGTCACCACCTAAAAAAATCATTATGAGTATTTTGGCAAATATATATTCTCATTTTTCTCTATACATATACAAGTATGGTATTTTTTCCCTTATTAGTATTTAGTTCCAAATACTATTTTACCAAATAAAAGTACTTATAATAAAAAATGAAAACTCCAATAAAATATACAAAGGATGTTGATTAATCACAAAAGAAGAAAAATATATGGCTAATAACCATCTAAAAATGTCTAAATGAAAATAAATATACTATTTGTCACAGTCAAATTATCTAGAATAAAAACACCCCAGAGCTAGCTGAGGCTATCATAAGGGGGCTCTCACATGTTGCTGTAGAAAGTGACAAGTAAATGTCTTCCAGACATTCTAGACTTGTCACATTTACCAAAAAATTTTTAAATAATTGTATTATCTGACCTACTTATTTTACGTACACCAAATTCCTCACAGAAATTCCTATGCTTCAGGAAACAGAGCTACAAAGATGTGAAAGAAAATTAAACATCCAATGAAAGAAAAGAGCTTGTTAGTTACGGCATAATTATATGGCAGAAGATTCAATAGGCTTAAAAAAACACATTTTTGAAGAAGTGCAGTTGATAAAATATCAAGCCGGGATAAAAACTTTATAATAATAATAGCTAGTATACATACTAGTCAGTTCACTTATGCCTAGAACAGTTCTATCAAGAGACTTTTGCAATTATGTGGGAGAAATTAAGAAAGAAAGAAGAAAGAAAGGACAAGACAAGACAGAAAGAAAGAAGGAAGGAAGGAAGGAAGGAAGGAAGGAAGGAGGAAAAAACTACACCAAAATGGTAAGAGATGATTTCGTGGTATTACACATTTCCATTTTCTATATTTTTATATTTCTGAAAAACTTTTATAGAAACTGAAACACTTCATAACTAGAAAAATGTTGCTAAATCATGAAAAACACTGAAACCCTAAAGGTATTAGGATGAACCATATGAAATTGTCAATACTAGACCATTCCGACCAACAACAATGGCAATTTCATGTGGGTCAGCACAGACCAAGGACAATTCTGAAAAGAGGAAATATGACAAGTAAACAAACATGGAAAACTGATCAAGCTCATTAATAATCAAATAATTAATGGATAAACATGAAACAGTAAAGCAACATTTCTTACTAATAAGAGACAGCAGAGTAAATGCCAATTAAAGATGTAATTCTTCTTGAGAGAGAGAGAGAGAGCACACATGGGGGGGGCTGCAGAGGGAGAGGGAGAGAGAGAATCCTGAGCAGGCTCCACGCCCAGTGCAGAGCCTGATGGGGGCTTGATCTCATGACCCTGAGATTATGACCTGAGCCGAAATCAACAGTCAAACCTGCTGAGCCACCCAGGCACCCCAAAGATACAATTTTTAATGTTGACAGTATTGGACCACCATCATCCACGTGGGAAGGGAGGTCTGCATCAGCACAAAAACCGTATGAGAGATTGGAATCTGTTCACATCAACCCCCTAACCCCAGAGTATCATCTTACTCAGGAAAACAACAGAATCGATGACAGTAAAAAAACTGACTGAATAGAATCTTCATTGTGATGTTTCACTGTGGTTTTCTAAGGTGAACTGCCTCCCCTGAGCTCCTGATTGAACACCTGCTGATCGGATATAAACACTACCAGCATCCACTCTGAGGGTCAGTATAGCAGCTCATGGCCTCAGGTTGGATGCAGGAGTAAAAGGAGAACAAGCCTCCCCTACCCACTCATCCAATGACGCGTGCACTTCCACAGGAGGGTGGGGAAGCGGAGAAAGGGCAAGGAGAGGTGGAGCTGGGAACCTGCCCCCATCCCAGACTGCTTTGAGATGATGACAGAGACAACATCGAGAAACACAGATACACATGTAAAATCATCAAGGATAAATCAGAAAATGAAATAACCTTCCTAACCTGACCTCTGTCAAGCTTCTCATCCAAGGTGAGCCCCCAACCCGAGCTGGGAGCCGCATCCTTTTGTAGACAACAGCCAGTTGTGGTGAGCTGCACGCAAGTACTGGTATTTGTCAATGCTAATTTCTGAGAAGCCACAAGTAAACAGAAAGGAGAACATAACAGTAAGAAAGACAAGTGGCAAAATTCAGTATGTGAAAGAGGGTAGAGGAATCGGGGCGAGGAGGGTGATAAGTGACTAGGGGACCCCGAATGCACAACCTACCACACCCACATATCCCTGATGCTGATGCTCCCCCACCCCAAGCTCTCCCTGTTGCCCTGCTTATGAACAATGCCCCCCTCCCCCACCACCTCTGCAAATCATGAACAAATCCTCCATTTCTTCTATTTTACCTTTAGTTGTAACCAATTCAATCAATTAAAAGCATATAAAGTAAAACAAAAATAAAAACAAAAAAATCAAAGCAAAACAAAAGCCTAACCCCACTCCCAGAGGTAAACACTGCTTGGAGTGTAGGTTTGAAATTATTCCCAAGTCTACAAGGTGGACAGATGCACCGACGTGTGTACATACATAACACACAGAGATATGCATGTTTTTACATGAGTGTAACACCATACATATTATTTTACAACTTTTAAAAAAATACACCACATCTGAGAGATCATTCCATGCCTTCTTCATTTAAAAAAATGACCATAATGCTCTTGCGCTCTTGTGTGCAGAGATGTAACACAGCTTACCTAAGGATTGTTTTAGAGACACAGGGTATCTCCAGGGTTTTCTCTTACAAAACCTTCCTCAGCAAACACCCCATGAGGCCTCTTCATGAGTCGTGAAGGGGCTAAACCCAGCCATGCTCTGTGGAGCATGCCCTGGGTGGTGCAGGAGTATCCCTGGAGAAGGCAGGCTTGGCTGTTTTCCCAAGGGCAGAGCAAGAAGAGAAGAAATGTCTTCCTCTCCCAGCCATAGGCAAGTCTTACATCCACACCACTCTGGGTGGCTGGGCTCTCCCTCCACCACAGGAATTTAAGTTCCTGTTGAGTTGCAGCTTTCCCTCTCTACACAGAAGGAAGAAAGTCTCAAACTGGGGCCAGAGGCGCCCTGGCTGCCCATGGAGGTATAGATTGTGTGTGGAGGGTCCAGTAGTGGCGAGTCTCCCTTGGTGAGATGGGGGTCCACTGCCCACCACATCTCAAAGTGTTGCTGAAACAAAGAGCAGCACAAAGAAAAAAATAAGAGGCAACAAGACTTAAAAAGAAGGGCAGCAGCTCCTTCCTCATCACCCACAAGAGCTGTGTTTGCAGCTCATCTTCAATGTCTCCAGTCCCCACCAAGTCTGGGGCCATCTCTGGAGGCCCAGGCTGCTTCTACCTCATTTACTCTCGGAGCACAGATGCACATTTTTGAGGTTGGGTGGGGATTTCCACAGAACAGGAGGAGCTTCTATATGACTAAAAAGGTACAGAATTAGTGGGCCAGTAGGACCCTGGTCTGGGGGAGAGCGGCATGAACTCTTTGAACAGCCCCTGTTCCCACAGCATCTCATGCAGCATCTTTGTCGGCTCACAGCAGAACACCCCATCTTTGTCGGCTCACAGCAGAACACCCAGTGTACTCACAATGAGTCTATGGGGTGAAACTGCAAAGAAAACCTGCCCTCGGTAAAACGCTAACAGATTCAGGTTCTGAAAACAGGGACCAACCCCTCATAGAAGGCTGAATGCCAGAAGCACATTTCAGATAAAGAGAACAACCAGCCACCTCTGTCTACAGCGAGGCAGGTGCAGAGCACCCAGCAGGCTTTAGGGTCTCCCCCACGTGCCAGATTATGAAACAGTCTCTAGAGAACCTTTCTGAGAGGTCACAGGTCTTCTGAGGGGAAACACATCAGTAATAGTAATGGTCAGTGAGAGCAAAGCAGGGCCTTAGGGGGTCAGAGGAAAATCAAGAAAATGTAAATGGGAAACAGGCCCAATCCATAAGCCACCAGGTTGCCATCCAGTGACCCAAGACCAGGAGGGAGTGACTGGCACAGTCCTCCCAAGCTCCACACCCCACCTGCCCTCTGGGCCACAAGACAGATAGGCACTCAAGAAGGCTCTAGCAGCGCCTCCTCATTCCCAAAGCTGACCTCAGCACAGGTCTGTTGTGCACCCTACCAAATCTCAAATGCCAGAAATGTTTTGGGTTTGCACTTTTATGCTAAACATTCTATAATGAGCCCATTTAAGCAAGAGCAATAGATAATGCTGCAATTTAGCTATTTCAAAGGGGAGATCACCAGCATTATGGGTCCACTTAATCTCAGGGCTGTCACATCCTAGACTCCTCTAGTACAGGTCAGATCTAGACTGGGGTATGCAAAGCAGGGGAAGAGTAGGGAGCACACTCTAGAGCATTCACTCCAGTGATGGGGACATTCCCCAGGAGCCCAAGTAAACTTAAGATTCTTCCCAATACCTGGACGATCACAGAGGAGATATCAGGAAAATCAAGGCCCAGCAAACCTTCATCACACTGGACTTGCCAAACCTGTGGCCTTCCTGTCTGATCTCCTGCTCCAGGATTCCAGATCTGGGCAGAACTCAGGTGTGGGGGCTGAAGGGTAAAGGGCTCCAGAGGGGTCTTCCCAGGAGCAATGACAAGCCAGCCCCCCTGTTGAGAGAATTTACTGGTCTGTCTGTCTGCCTTCACAAAAGGATTGACAAAGTGGAGGGGCCCATACATTCAAGCCAATGTCACCTGGGTTACACTTCATTCTACTCAATACACAGTTGAGTTCCCAGCCATTCAGGAACACTCCTTTCCTCTCCTTCCCTCATCCCTGTGAATCTGAGCCACTGCCCCAAGAGAGCAGGTGCTTCATCTACCAGCCAGGCAGGTACAGGCAAATGATGTGATTCAGGCACAGCAGATCTACAAGTAGGGCAAAAAAGATCTTTCAGTCACAATCTGAGAAGATATTTCCTAAACCCCACCCAAGAAAACGTCCAGCCCTGTTTTCAAAACAAAGGGAAAAAGGAGGCACTGCCTCTATTCATGCACACCCTATGGAATTTGCCCTCCTCCCATCCCAGGATGTGGGAGGGGTCTTTCTGTAGCTTCTGCAATACCACCTAACAAACCTCAGTGGTGAACCAGTAGGCAACCCTGGCCAGGAAGGCTTGGAAGAACTGCAAAGACACCTTCACCTGGAAAGCATGGCCCGGGCACAGGTCTAGCCTACTGGTGCAGAGCCATGCAGAGTCCCATGGCTTCCTCTGCATTCAGGAGTCTCAAGAAAGGGCTTGAGTGACAAGACCACAGAATTACAGGAGTAGTGGAAAAACCTGAATGGGGGCCTCAAAATTCTGATGTTCACACACACCCCTCATTTGCTGGAATCTAGAGGTAGTGATTTGGGAGGTGGTGCTTGCAGGAGGGGAGACCCAAGACATGCACAAGACATGCACAAGACCTGCCCCCCCATATACACACAAAGAGAAACTAATATCAGAAGGAGATAAAGGAAAATCATTTAAAGTTATCAAAAAAAAGAGAGAGTGCTAGACAAAGGAATGATTAGGATACCAACAGAGGTTTCTGGGACACTGACATATTATAGCTTTAATAAAAAATCCAATGGTAAGACTGGAAGATACAGAAGGAAATCTTCCATAAAGCATATCTAAGCAGTAAGGAGGGGCAACTGGGTGGCTCAGTCAGTTAAGCATCTGCTTTTTGGCTCAGGTCATGATCTCAGGGTCCTGGGATCCCTGCTCAGCAAGGAGCCTGCTTCTCCCTCTCCTCCCCACTTGTGCTCTCTCTCTGTCTCTCTCTCTCTCTCTCAAATAAATAAACAAAATCTTTAAATAAACAAACAGTAAGGAGATGAGACCATATGACAAGGAAAAGACCATCTCTTCTATAAATAGTGTTGCAAAAACTGGATATCCACATGCAAAAGAACGAAGTTTGACCCTTACCTTACACCATACACAAAAAACTAACTCACAATAGATTCAAGATCTAAATTAAGATCTAAAACTATAAAACTTTTTTTTAAAATATTTTATTTATTCATTTGAGACACAGAGAGAGAGAGCATGAGCAGGGGGGGAGGCAGAGGGAGAGGGAGAAGCAGGCATCCCGCCAAGCCAGGAGCCCGATGTGGGACTTGATCCCAGGACCCTGGAATCATGACCCAAGCCAAAGGCAGACGCCCAACCATCTGAGCCACCCAGGTGCCCCTAAAACTATAAAACTCTTAAAAGGAAACACAGAGGGAAAATTTCATGATGTTAGATTTGGGAATGGTTTCTTACATATGACACCAAAAGCATAGGCAACAAAAGCTAAAATAGGCAGACTGTACTATGTCAAACTTAACTTCTGCACATTGAAGAAAAAAGTCAACAGAGTGAAAAGCCAACCTATGTAGTGAATGGGAGAAAATAATCATTAACCATATCTGATCAAAGGTTAATAACCAGAACATATAAAAAATTCCTACAACTCAATAAATAAATAAATAAAATGTTTAAATAAATAGTGAGGAGATGAGACCATATGACAAGAAAAGACCGTCTCTTCTGTAAATAGTGTTGCATTTGTGCAACAAGTAACCCCATTTAAAAATGGGCAACGGTCTTGAAGAGATATTTCTCCAAAGATGTATAAATGGCTGACAAATGGCCAACCACAGGAAAAGGCTCAACATCTCTCATCATTAGAGAAACGCAAATAAAAACCACGATGACATACTATGTCACACCTATTAGGATGGCCACTATAAAAAACAAAACAGAAAACAAGTTTGCATTGGTGAGGACGTGGGGAAACAGGAACAGTACACAGCACTGTTGGTGAGCATGTAAAATGGTGCGCCACTATGGAAAGCTGTATGAAGGGTCCTCAAAACTCTAAAAATAGAAACCATATGATCCAGCAATTCCACTTCTGGGTATATATCCAAAGGAACTGAAAGCAAGGTTTCAGCAATCGGTGCACACCCATGTTCACTGCAGCATTATCTACATCAGCCAAGAGGTGGAAGAGTCCAGATGTCCATGGACAAAGGAGCACAGAAACTGGTATAGCCACACAATGGAACATTACTCAGCCTTAAAAAGAAAGAAACCCTGTCACAGGCTACAACATGGCTGCACCCTGAGGATGTCATATCGAACGAACTACGCCAGTCACAAAAGGACAAATACTGTGTGATTCCACTTACATACACACTTAGTCAAATTACAGAGACAGAAAGTAGAGTGGTGGCTGCAAGGGGCTGCTGGGGGCGAGAGGGGAAGAGCTGCTCTGCAGGTACAGAGTTCGGAGTCACAAGAAGAAGTCCTCCAGATCTGTTAACATGACAACATGAATATAGTTAACACACTACTGAACTGTACATTTAAAAATGATTAAGTGGGTAAATTTTATATTATATATTTTTTACAATTAAAATTAAAAAGTTTTTACAAAGAAAAATAATTCAAAATTTGGTGGCTTACTTTCTGAAATTGCCTGGCTCTGTTCTATAGCACTTTTATCTAGATTTTCTCTTTGCTTAACAACAACAGCAAATATTGATCCCAAAGCTCCAAGCATTGTCTAAAAGTCCACGAAAGGGAACCAGTTGAAGAGAAGGGGAATTACTGGAATAATATAAGACCTTTCCAAGTACACAGATGGCTAAGTCCCACCATGTAGGACAACAAATAAAAAACCCCACACCTAAGTAAATCCTTTTCTTTTCTCCATATTTTATTTTAAAAGCAATAAAGTACAAGTTGAGGCCACCTAAGTAAATACTCATGAAATTTCTGAACAAACAAACAAACCAACAAGTCCTCAAAGGGTCCCGAGAAGAGCAAGCACTCCCACCCCCACAGCCTCGGGCAGCAGAACCAGCATGTATTGTTGGCAACCAAAACCCCTCATGAAACCAGGCCCTGACATCCCAAGTCAACATCACTTTCAACCCCTTCTGGAAGCTACCAACATGAACTTCAGCAAAATAGGGGATAACTGAGAAAAAGGGAGAGGCAGGATCTCTGATCTGGCTCCTACGCAAGTGATAGAGACTATCCTGGGAGGGCAGCCCTGGGGCAGGGCCAGAGGGCAACCTACATAAAACCAACAACAGGAGGAACCTGGGGGCTTGCATGTGTGTGACCAGCTGGAAAACAACAAACGGATAGGTCTCTGACAGAGCTGATGGAGCATCTGGAAAACACTAAGGATTAAGTCCATTAAAAAGTAAGTAAGTA